>NC_135306.1:211539627-211839627 GCF_048772815.1 Callospermophilus lateralis
AGCTCAGGAGTCTCCAGGACACCCAGCCTCAGGAGTCCCCAGGACACCCAGCTCAGGAGGGCCCACAGGACACCCAGCTCAGGAGCCTCCAGGACACCCAGCTCAGGAACCCCCAGGACACCCAGCTCAGGAGCCCCAGGACACCCAGCTCATGAACCCCCAGGACACCCAGCTCAGGAGTCCCCAGGACACCCAGCTTCAGGAACCCCCAGGACACCCAGCTCAGGAGTCCCCAGGACACCCAGCTCAGGAGCCACAGGACACCCAGCTCAGGAGCCTCCAGGACACCCAGCTCAGGAACCCCCAGGACACCCAGCTCAGGAGCCCCAGGACACCCAGCTCATGAACCCCCAGGACACCCAGCTTAGGAGTCCCCAGGACACCCAGCTCAGGAGTCCCCAGGACACCCAGCTCAGGAACCCCCAGGACACCCAGCTCAGGAGTCCCCAGCGACACCCAGCTCAGGAGTCCCCAGGACACCCAGCTCAGGAGCCCCAGGACACCCAGCTCAGAGCCACCAGCTCATGGAGTCCCCAGGATACCCAGCTCAGGAGTCCCCAGGACACCCAGCTCAGGAGTCCCCAGGACACCCAGCTCAGGAGTCCCCAGGATACCCAGCTCAGGAACCCCCAGGACACCCAGCTCAAGAGTCCCCAGGACACCCAGCTCAGGAGCCCCAGGACACCCAGCTCAGGAGCCCCCAGGACACCCAGCTCAGGAGTCCCCAGGACACCCAGCTCAGGAGTCCCCAGGACACCCAGCTCAGGAGCCCCCAGGACACCAAGCTCAGGAGCCTCCAGGACACCCAGCTCAGGAACCCCCAGGACACCCAGCTCAGGAGCCCCCAGGACACCCAGCTCAGGAGCCTCCAGGACACCCAGCTCAGGAACCCCCAGGACACCCAGCTCAGGAGCCTCCAGGACAACCAGCTCAGGAGTCCCCAGGGCACCCAGCTCAGGAGCCCCCAGGACACCCAGCTCAGGAGTCCCCAGGACACCCAGCTCAGGAGCCCCCAGGACACCCAGCTCAAGAGTCCCCAGGATACCCAGCTCAGGAGCCTCCAGGACACCCAGCTCAGGAACCCCCAGGACACCCACCTCAGGAGCCCCCAGGACACCCAGCTCAGGAGTCCCCAGGACACCCAGCTCAGGAGCCCCCAGGACACCCAGCTCAGGAGTCCCCAGGACACCCAGCTCAGGAGCCCCCAGGACACCCAGCTCAAGAGTCCCCAGGATACCCAGCTCAGGAGCCTCCAGGACACCCAGCTCAGGAACCCCCAGGACACCCAGCTCAGGAGCCCCCAGGACACCCAGCTCAGGAGTCCCCAGGACACCCAGCTCAGGAGCCCCCAGGACACCCAGCTCAGGAGTCCCCAGGACACCCAGCTTAGGAGCCCCAGGATACCCAGCTCAGAGCCTCCAGGACACCCAGCTCAGGAGCCCCAGGACACCCAGCTCAGGAGCCCCCAGGACACCCAGCTCAGGAGTCCCCAGGACACCCAGCTCAGGAGCCCCAGGATACCCAGCTCAGGAACCCCCAGGACACCCAGCTCAAGAGTCCCCAGGACACCCAGCTCAGGATCCCCAGGACACCAGCTCAGGAGCCTCCAGGACACCCAGCTCAGGAACCCCCAGGACACACAGCTCAGGAGTCCCCAGGACACCCAGCTCAGGAGTCCCCAGGACACCCAGCTCAGGAGCCCCAGGACACCCAGTTCAGGAGTCCCCAGGACACCCAGCTCAGGAGCCCCAGGACACCCAGCTCAGGAACCCCCAGGACACCCAGCTCAGGAGCCCCAGGACACCAAGCTCAGGAACCCCCAGGACACCCAGCTCAAGAGTCCCCAGGACATCCAGCTCAGGAGTCCCCAGGACACCCAGCTCAGGAGTCCCCAGGACACCCAGCTCAGGAGCCCCCAGGACACCCAGCTCAGGAGTCCCCAGGACACCCAGCTCAGGAGTCCCCAGGACACCCAGCTCAGGAACCCCCAGGACACCCAGCTCAGGAGCCTCCAGGACACCCAGCTCAGGAGTCCCCAGGACACCCAGCTCAGGAGCCCCAGGACACCCAGCTCAGGAACCCCCAGGACACCCAGCTCAGGAGTCCCCAGGACACCCAGTTCAGGAGTCCCCAGGACACCCAGCTCAGGAACCCCCAGGACACCCAGCTCAGGAACCCCCAGGACACCCAGCTCAGGAGTCCCCAGGACACCCAGCTCAGGAGCCTCCAGGACACCCAGCTCAGGAGCCCCCAGGACACCCAGCTCAGGAGTCCCCAGGACACCCAGCTCAGGAGCCCCAGGACACCCAGCTCAGGAACCCCCAGGACACCCAGCTCAGGAGCCCCAGGACACCCAGCTCAGGAGTCCCCAGGACACCCAGCTCAGGAGTCACCAGGACACCCAGCTCAGGAGCCCCAGGACACCCAGCTCAGGAGTCCCCAGGACACCCAGCTCAGGAGTCCCCAGGACACCCAGCTCAGGAGTCCCCAGGACACCCAGCTCAGGAGCCCCCAGGACACCCAGCTCAGGAGTCCCCAGGACACCCAGCTCAGGAGTCCCCATGACACCCAGCTCTGGAGTCCTCAGGACACCCAGCTCAGGAACACCCAGGACACCACCTCAGGAGTCCCCAGGACACCCAGCTCAGGAGCCTCCAGGACACCCAGCTCAGGAGCCCCAAGGACACCCAGCTCAGGAGTCCCCAGGACACCCAGCTCAGGAGTCCCCAGGACACCCAGCTCAGGAACCCCCAGGACACCCAGCTCAGGAGTCCCCAGGACACCCAGCTCAGGAGTCCCCAGGACACCCAGCTCAGGAGTCCCCAGGACACCCAGCTCAGGAGCCCCCAGGACACCCAGCTCAGGAGTCCCCATGACACCCAGCTCAGGAGTCCCCATGACACCCAGCTCAGGAGTCCCCAGGACACCCAGCTCAGGAGTCCCCAGGACACCCAGCTCAGGAACCCCCAGGACACCCAGCTCAGGAGCCCCCAGGACACCCAGCTCAGAGCCCCCAGGACACCCAGCTCAGGAGTCCCCAGGACACCCAGCTCAGGAGTCCCCAGGACACCCAGCTCAGGAGCCCCCAGGACACCCAGCTCAGGAGTCCCCATGACACCCAGCTCAGGAGTCCCCATGACACCCAGCTCAGGAGTCCCCAGGACACCCAGCTCAGGAGTCCCCAGGACACCCAGCTCAGGAACCCCCAGGACACCCAGCTCAGGAGCCCCCAGGACACCCAGCTCAGGAACCCCCAGGACACCCAGCTCAGGAACCCCCAGGACACCCAGCTCAGGAGCCCCCAGGACACCCAGCTCAGGAACCTCCAGGACACCCAGCTCAGGAGCCCCCAGGACACCCGGCTCAGGAACCCCCAGGACACCCAGCTCAGGAACCCCCAGGACACCCAGCTCAGGAACCCCAAGGACACCCAGCTCAGGAACCCCCAGGACACCCAGCTCAGGAACCCCCAGGACACCCAGCTCAGGAACCCTCAGGACTCCCAGCTCAGGAACCCCCAGGACACCCAGCTCAGGAACCCCCAGGACACCCAGCTCAGGAGCCCCAGGACACCCAGCTCAGGAGCCCCAGGACACCCAGCTCAGGAACCCCCAGGACACCCAGCTCAGGAGCCTCCAGGACACCCAGCTGAGGAGCCCCCAGGACACCCAGCTCAGGAGTCCCCATGACACCCAGCTCAGGAGTCCCCAGGACACCCGCTCAGGAGTCCCCAGGACACCCAGCTCAGGAACCCCCAGGACACCCAGCTCAGGAGCCTCCAGGACACCCAGCTCAGGAGTCCCCAGGACACCCAGCTCAGGAGCCCCCAGGACACCCAGCTCAGGAACCCCCAGGACACCCAGCTCAGGAACCCCCAGGACACCCAGCTCAGGAGTCCCCAGGACACCCAGCTCAGGAGTCCTTGGACACCCAGCTCAGGAGTACCCAGGACACCCAGCTCAGGAGTCCCCAGGACACCCAGCTCAGGAGCCCCCAGGACACCCAGCCTCAGGAGTCCCCAGGACACCCAGCTCAGGAACCCCAGGACACCCAGCTCAGGAGTCCCCAGGACACCCAGCTCAGGAGCCCCCAGGACACCCAGCTCAGGAACCCCCAGGACACCCAGCTCAGGAGTCCCCAGGACACCCAGCTCAGGAAACCCCAGGACACCCAGCTCAGGAGCCCCCAGGACACCCAGCCTCAGGAACCCCCAGGACACTCAGCTCAGGAACCCCCAGGACACCCAGCTCAGGAGTCCCAGGACACCCAGCTCAGGAGCCTCCAGGACACCCAGCTCAGGAGTCCCCAGGACACCCAGCTCAGGAGTCCCCAGGACACTCAGCTCAGGAGCCTCCAGGACACCCAGCTCAGGAGTCCCCAGGACACCCAGCTCAGGAAACCCCAGGACACCCAGCTCAGGAGCCCCCAGGACACCCAGCTCAGGAACCCCCAGGACACCCAGCTCAGGAGCCCCCAAGACACCCAGCTCAGGAGCCTCCAGGACACCCAGCTCAGGAGCCTCCAGGACACCTAGCTCAGGATTCCCCAGGACACCCAGCTCAGGAGTCCCCAGGACACCCAGCTCAGGAACCCCCAGGACACCCAGCTCAGGAGTCCCCAGGACACCCAGCTCAGGAGCCTCCCGGACACCCAGCTCAGGAACCCCCAGGACACCCAGCTCAGGAACCCCCAGGACACCCAGGTCACGAGTCCCAGGACACCCAGCTCAGGAGCCTCCAGGACACCCAGCTCAGGAGCCCCCAGGACACCCAGCTCAGGAGTTCCAGGACACCCAGCTCAGGAGCCCCAGGACACCCAGCTCATGAACCCCCAGGACACCCAGCTCAGGAGTCTCCAGGACACCCAGCTCAGGAGTCCCCAGGACACCCAGCTCAGGAGCCCACAGGACACCCAGCTCAGGAGCCTCCAGGACACCCAGCTCAAGAACCCCCAGGACACCCAGCTCAGGAGCCCCAGGACACCCAGCTCATGAACCCCCAGGACACCCAGCTCAGGAGTCCCCAGGACACCCAGCTCAGGAACCCCCAGGACACCCAGCTCAGGAGTCCCCAGGACACCCAGCTCAGGAGCCCACAGGACACCCAGCTCAGGAGCCTCCAGGACACCCAGCTCAGGAACCCCCAGGACACCCAGCTCAGGAGCCCCAGGACACCCAGCTCATGAACCCCCAGGACACCCAGCTTAGGAGTCCCCAGGACACCCAGCTCAGGAGTCCCCAGGACACCCAGCTCAGGAACCCCCAGGACACCCAGCTCAGGAGTCCCCAGGACACCCAGCTCAGGAGTCCCCAGGACACCCAGCTCAGGAGCCCCAGGACACCCAGCTCAGGAGCCCCAGGATACCCAGCTCAGGAGTCCCCAGGACACCCAGCTCAGGAGTCCCCAGGACACCCAGCTCAGGAGTCCCCAGGATACCCAGCTCAGGAACCCCCAGGACACCCAGCTCAAGAGTCCCCAGGACACCCAGCTCAGGAGCCCCAGGACACCCAGCTCAGGAGCCCCCAGGACACCCAGCTCAGGAGTCCCCAGGACACCCAGCTCAGGAGTCCCCAGGACACCCAGCTCAGGAGCCCCCAGGACACCAAGCTCAGGAGCCTCCAGGACACCCAGCTCAGGAACCCCCAGGACACCCAGCTCAGGAGCCCCCAGGACACCCAGCTCAGGAGCCTCCAGGACACCCAGCTCAGGAACCCCCAGGACACCCAGCTCAGGAGCCCCCAGGACAACCAGCTCAGGAGTCCCCAGGGAACCCAGCTCAGGAGCCCCCAGGACACCCAGCTCAGGAGTCCCCAGGACACCCAGCTCAGGAGCCCCCAGGACACCCAGCTCAAGAGTCCCCAGGATACCCAGCTCAGGAGCCTCCAGGACACCCAGCTCAGGAACCCCCAGGACACCCACCTCAGGAGCCCCCAGGACACCCAGCTCAGGAGTCCCCAGGACACCCAGCTCAGGAGCCCCCAGGACACCCAGCTCAGGAGTCCCCAGGACACCCAGCTCAGGAGCCCCCAGGACACCCAGCTCAAGAGTCCCCAGGATACCCAGCTCAGGAGCCTCCAGGACACCCAGCTCAGGAACCCCCAGGACACCCAGCTCAGGAGCCCCCAGGACACCCAGCTCAGGAGTCCCCAGGACACCCAGCTCAGGAGCCCCCAGGACACCCAGCTCAGGAGTCCCCAGGACACCCAGCTCAGGAGCCCCAGGATACCCAGCTCAGGAGCCTCCAGGACACCCAGCTCAGGAGCCCCAGGACACCCAGCTCAGGAGCCCCCAGGACACCCAGCTCAGGAGTCCCAGGACCACCCAGCTCAGGGCCCCAGGATACCCAGCTCAGGAACCCCCAGGACACCCAGCTCAAGAGTCCCCAGGACACCCAGCTCAGGATCCCCAGGACACCCAGCTCAGGAGCCTCCAGGACACCCAGCTCAGGAACCCCCAGGACACACAGCTCAGGAGTCCCCAGGACACCCAGCCTCAGGAGTCCCCAGGACACCCAGCTCAGGAGCCCCAGGACACCCAGTTCAGGAGTCCCCAGGACACCCAGCTCAGGAGCCCCAGGACACCCAGCTCAGGAACCCCCAGGACACCCAGCTCAGGAGCCCCAGGACACCAAGCTCAGGAACCCCAAGGACACCCAGCTCAGAGTCCCCAGGACACCCAGCTCAGGAGTCCCCAGGACACCCAGCTCAGGAGCCCCAGACACCAGCTCAGGAGCCCCCAGGACACCCAGCTCAGGAGTCCCCAGGACACCCAGCTCAGGAGTCCCCAGGACACCCAGCCTCAGGAACCCCCAGGACACCCAGCTCAGGAGCCTCCAGGACACCCAGCTCAGGAGTCCCCAGGACACCCAGCTCAGGAGCCCCAGGACACCCAGCTCAGGAACCCCCAGGACACCCCAGCTCAGGAGTCCCCCAGGACACCCAGTTCAGGGAGTCCCCAGGACACCCAGCTCAGGAACCCCCAGGACACCCAGCTCAGGAACCCCCAGGACACCCAGCTCAGGAGTCCCCAGGACACCCAGCTCAGGAGCCTCCAGGACACCCAGCTCAGGAGCCCCCAGGACACCCAGCTCAGGAGTCCCCAGGACACCCAGCTCAGGAGCCCCAGGACACCCAGCTCAGGAACCCCCAGGACACCCAGCTCAGGAGCCCCAGGACACCCAGCTCAGGAGTCCCCAGGACACCCAGCTCAGGAGTCACCAGGACACCCAGCTCAGGAGCCCCAGGACACCCAGCTCAGGAGTCCCCAGGACACCCAGCTCAGGAGTCCCCAGGACACCCAGCTCAGGAGTCCCCAGGACACCCAGCTCAGGAGCTCCCAGGACACCCAGCTCAGGAGTCCCCAGGACACCCAGCTCAGGAGTCCCCATGACACCCAGCTCTGGAGTCCTCAGGACACCCAGCTCAGGAACACCCAGGACACCCACCTCAGGAGTCCCCAGGACACCCAGCTCAGGAGCCTCCAGGACACCCAGCTCAGGAGCCCCCAGGACACCCAGCTCAGGAGTCCCCAGGACACCCAGCTCAGGAGTCCCCAGGACACCCAGCTCAGGAACCCCCAGGACACCCAGCTCAGGAGTCCCCAGGACACCCAGCTCAGGAGTCCCCAGGACACCCAGCTCAGGAGTCCCCAGGACACCCAGCTCAGGAGCCCCCAGGACACCCAGCTCAGGAGTCCCCATGACACCCAGCTCAGGAGTCCCCATGACACCCAGCTCAGGAGTCCCCAGGACACCCAGCTCAGGAGTCCCCAGGACACCCAGCTCAGGAACCCCCAGGACACCCAGCTCAGGAGCCCCCAGGACACCCAGCTCAGGAGCCCCCAGGACACCCAGCTCAGGAGTCCCCAGGACACCCAGCTCAGGAGTCCCCAGGACACCCAGCTCAGGAGCCCCCAGGACACCCAGCTCAGGAGTCCCCATGACACCCAGCTCAGGAGTCCCCATGACACCCAGCTCAGGAGTCCCCAGGACACCCAGCTCAGGAGTCCCCAGGACACCCAGCTCAGGAACCCCCAGGACACCCAGCTCAGGAGCCCCCAGGACACCCAGCTCAGGAACCCCCAGGACACCCAGCTCAGGAACCCCCAGGACACCCAGCTCAGGAGCCCCCAGGACACCCAGCTCAGGAACCTCCAGGACACCCAGCTCAGGAGCCCCCAGGACACCCGGCTCAGGAACCCCCAGGACACCCAGCTCAGGAACCCCCAGGACACCCAGCTCAGGAACCCCCAGGACACCCAGCTCAGGAACCCCCAGGACACCCAGCTCAGGAACCCCCAGGACACCCAGCTCAGGAACCCTCAGGACTCCCAGCTCAGGAACCCCCAGGACACCCAGCTCAGGAACCCCCAGGACACCCAGCTCAGGAGCCCCCAGGACACCCAGCTCAGGAACCCCCAGGACACCCAGCTCAGGAACCCCCAGGACACCCAGCTCAGGAGCCCCCAGGACACCCAGCTCAGGAACCTCCAGGACACCCAGCTCAGGAGCCCCCAGGACACCCGGCTCAGGAACCCCCAGGACACCCAGCTCAGGAACCCCCAGGACACCCAGCTCAGGAACCCCCAGGACACCCAGCTCAGGAACCCCCAGGACACCCAGCTCAGGAACCCCCAGGACACCCAGCTCAGGAACCACCAGGACACCCAGCTCAGGAGCCCCCAGGACACCCAGCTCAGGAACCTCCAGGACACCCAGCTCAGGAGCCCCCAGGACACCCGGCTCAGGAACCCCCAGGACACCCAGCTCAGGAACCCCCAGGACACCCAGCTCAGGAACCCCCAGGACACCCAGCTCAGGAGTCCCCAGGACACCCAGCTCAGGAACCCCCAGGACACCCAGCTCAGGAGTCCCCAGGACACCCAGCTCAGGAGTCCCCAGGACACCCAGCTCAGGAACCTCCAGGACACCCAGCTCAGGAGTCCCCAGGACACCCAGCTCAGGAGCCTCCAGGACACCCAGCTCAGGAGTCCCCAGGACACCCAGCTCAGGAGTCCCCAGGACACCCAGCTCAGGAGCCCCCAGGACACCCAGCTCAGGAACCCCCAGGACACCCAGCTCAGGAACCCTCAGGACACTCAGCTCAGGAACCCCCAGGACACCCAGCTCAGGAACCCCCAGGACACCCAGCTCAGGAGTCCCCAGGACACCCAGCTCAGGAACCCCCAGGACACCCAGCTCAGGAGTCCCCAGGACACCCAGCTCAGGAGTCCCCAGGACACCCAGCTCAGGAGTCCCCAGGACACCCAGCTCAGGAACCCCCAGGACACCCAGCTCAGGAACCCCCAGGACACCCAGCTCAGGAACCCCCAGGACACTCAGCTCAGGAACCCCCAGGACACTCAGCTCAGGAGCCTCCAGGACACCCAGCTCAGGAGTCCCCAGGACACCCAGCTCAGGAAACCCCAGGACACCCAGCTCAGGAGCCCCCAGGACACCCAGCTCAGGAACCCCCAGGACACCCAGCTCAGGAGCTCCCAACACCCAGCTCAGGAGCCTCCAGGACACCCAGCTCAGGAGCCTCCAGGACACCAAGCTCAGGAGTCCCCAGGACACCCAGCTCAGGAGTCCCCAGGACACCCAGCTCAGGAACCCCCAGGACTCCCAGCTCAGGAGTCCCCAGGACACCCAGCTCAGGAGTCCCCAGGACACCCAGCTCAGGAACCCCCAGGACACCCAGCTCAGGAGTCCCCAGGACACCCAGCTCAGGAGTCCCCAGGACACCCAGCTCAGGAGCCCCCAGGACACCCAGCTCAGGAGTCCCCAGGACACCCAGCTCAGGAACCCCCAGGACACCCAGCTCAGGAGCCCCAGGACACCCAGCTCAGGAGCCCCCAGGACACCCAGCTCAGGAACCCCCAGGACACCCAGCTCAGGAGCCCCAGGACACCCAGCTCAGGAACCCCCAGGACACCCAGCTCAGGAGTCCCCAGGACACCCAGCTCAGGAACCCCCAGGACACCCAGCTCAGGAGCCCCA
Source organism: Callospermophilus lateralis (assembly GCF_048772815.1). Taxonomy (NCBI): domain Eukaryota; kingdom Metazoa; phylum Chordata; class Mammalia; order Rodentia; family Sciuridae; genus Callospermophilus; species Callospermophilus lateralis. The sequence goes on from NC_135306.1 coordinate 211,549,624, forward strand.
GGACACCCAGCTCAGGAGCCCCCAGGACACCCAGCTCAGGAGTCCCCAGGACACCCAGCTCAGGAGCCCCCAGGACACCCAGCTCAGGAGTCCCCAGGACACCCAGCTCAGGAGTCCCCAGGACACCCAGCTCAGGAGCCCCCAGGACACCCAGCTCAGGAGTCCCCAGGACACCCAGCTCAGGAGCCCCCAGGACACCCAGCTCAGGAGTCCCCAGGACACCCAGCTCAGGAGTCCCCAGGACACCCAGCTCAGGAGCCCCCAGGACACCCAGCTCAGGAGTCCCCAGGACACCCAGCTCAGGAACCCCCAGGACACCCAGCTCAGGAGTCCCCAGGACACCCAGCTCAGGAGCCCCCAGGACACCCAGCTCAGGAGTCCCCAGGACACCCAGCTCAGGAGTCCCCAGGACACCCAGCTCAGGAACCCCCAGGACACCCAGCTCAGGAGTCCCCAGGACACCCAGCTCAGGAGCCCCCAGGACACCCAGCTCAGGAGCCTCCAGGACACCCAGCTCAGGAACCCCCAGGACACCCAGGTCACGAGTCCCCAGGACACCCAGCTCAGGAGTCCCCAGGACACCCAGCTCAGGAACCCCCAGGACACCCAGCTCAGGAGTCCCCAGGACACCCAGCCCAGGAGTCCCCAGGACACCCAGCTCAGGAGCCCCAGGACACCCAGTTCAGGAGTCCCCAGGACACCCAGCTCAGGAGCCCCAGGACACCCAGCTCAGGAACCCCCAGGACACCCAGCTCAGGAGCCCCAGGACACCAAGCTCAGGAGTCCCCAGGACACCCAGCTCAGGAGTCACCAGGACACCCAGCTCAGGAGCCCCAGGACACCCAGCTCAGGAGTCCCCAGGAAACCCAGCTCAGGAGCCCCCAGGACACCCAGCTCAGGAGCCTCCAGGACACCCAGCTCAGGAGCCTCCAGGACACCCAGCTCAGGAGCCCCAGGACACCCAGCTCAGGAGTCCCCAGGACACCCAGCTCAGGAGCCCCAGGACACCCAGCTCAGGAGTTCCCAGGACACCCATCTCAGGAGTCCCAGGACACCCAGCTCAGGAGCCCCCAGGACACCCAGCTCAGGAGTCCCCAGGACACCCAGCTCAGGAGTCCCCAGGACACCCAGCTCAGGAGTCCCCAGGACACCCAGCTCAGGAGCCCCCAGGACACCCAGCTCAGGAGCCCCAGGACACCCAGCTCAGGAGTTCCCAGGACACCCATCTCAGGAGTCCCAGGACACCCAGCTCAGGAGCCCCCAGGACACCCAGCTCAGGAGTTCCCAGGACACCCATCTCAGGAGTCCCAGGACACCCAGCTCAGGAGTTCCCAGGACACCCATCTCAGGAGTCCCAGGACACCCAGCTCAGGAGTCCCCAGGACACCAAGCTCAGGAGTTCCCAGGACACCCATCTCAGGAGTCCCCAGGATACCCAGCTCAGGAGCCCCCAGGACACCCAGCTCAGGAGTCCCCAGGACACCCATCTCAGGAGTCCCAGGACACCCAGCTCAGGAGCCCCCAGGACACCCAGCTCAGGAGTCCCCAGGACACCCAGCTCAGGAGTCCCCAGGACACCCAGCTCAGGAGTTCCCAGGACACCCATCTCAGGAGTCCCAGGACACCCAGCTCAGGAGTCCCCAGGACACCCAGCTCAGGAGTTCCCAGGACACCCATCTCAGGAGTCCCAGGACACCCAGCTCAGGAGCCCCCAGGACACCCAGCTCAGGAGTCCCCAGGACACCCAGCTCAGGAGTCCCCAGGACACCCAGCTCAGGAGTCCCCAGGACACCCAGCTCAGGAGTCCCCAGGACACCCAGCTCAGGAGCCCCCAGGACACCCAGCTCAGGAGTCCCCAGGACACCCAGCTCAGGAGTTCCCAGGACACCCATCTCAGGAGTCCCCAGGACACCCAGCTCAGGAGCCCCCAGGACACCCAGCTCAGGAGTCCTCAGGACACCCAGCTCAGGAGTCCCCAGGACACCCAGGTCAGGATCCCCCAGGACACCCAGCTCAGGAGCCCCCAGGACACCCAGCTCAGGAGTCCCCATGACACCCAGCTCAGGAGTCCCCAGGACACCCAGCTCAGGAACCCCCAGGACACCCAGCTCAGGAGTCTCCAGGACACCCAGCTCAGGAGTCCCCAGGACACCCAGCTCAGGAGTCCCCAGGAAACCCAGCTCAGGAGCCCCCAGGACACCCAGCTCAGGAGCCTCCAGGACACCCAGCTCAGGAGTCCCCAGGACACCCAGCTCAGGAGCCCCCAGGACACCCAGCTCAGGAGCCCCCAGGACACCCAGCTCAGGAGCCCCCAGGACACCCAGCTCAGGAACCCCCAGGACACCCAGCTCAGGAGCCCCAGGACACCCAGTTCAGGAATCCCCAGGACACCCAGCTCAGGAGTCCCCAGGACAACCAGATCAGGAACCCCCAGGACACTCAGCTCAGGAGCCCCCAGGACACCCAGCTCAGGAACCCCCAGGACACCCAGCTCAGGAACCCCCAGGACACCCAGCTCAGGAACCCCCAGGACACCCAGCTCAGGAGTCCCCAGGACACCCAGCTCAGGAGCCCCCAGGACACCCAGCTCAGGAACCCCTAGGACACCCAGCTCAGGAGTCCCCAGGACACCCAGCTCAGGAGCCCCCAGGACACCCTGCTCAGGAGCCCCCAGGACACCCAGCTCAGGAGTCCCCAGGACACCCAACTCAGGAGCCCCCAGGACACCCAGCTCAGGAACCCCTAGGACACCCAGCTCAGGAGTCCCCAGGACACCCAACTCAGGAGCCCCCAGGACACCCTGCTCAGGAGCCCCAGGACACCCAGCTCAGGAGCCCCCAGGACACCCAGCTCAGGAACCCCTAGGACACCCAGCTCAGGAGTCCCCAGGACACCCAGCTCAGGAGCCCCCAGGACACCCTGCTCAGGAGCCCCCAGGACACCCAGCTCAGGAGCCCCCAGGACACCCAGCTCAGGAACCCCCAGGACACCCAGCTCAGGAGTCCCCAGGACACCCAGCTCAAGAGTCCCCAGGACACCCAGCTCAGGAACCCCTAGGACACCCAGCTCAGGAACCCCCAGGACACCCAGCTCAGGAGCCCCCAGGACACCCAGCTCAGGAGTCTCCAGGACACCCAGCTCAGGAACCCCCAGGACACCCAGCTGAGGAGTCCCCAGGACACTCAGCTCAGGAGTCCCCAGGACACCCAGCTCAGGAGTCCCCAGGACACCCAGCTCAGGAACCCCCAGGACACCCAGCTCAGGAGTCTCCAGGACACCCAGCTCAGGAACCCCCAGGACACCCAGCTCAGGAGTCCCCAGGACACCCAGCTCAGGAGCCCCAGGACACCCAGCTCAGGAACCCCCAGGACACCCAGCTCAGGAGTCTCCAGGACACCCAGCTCAGGAACCCCCAGGACACCCAGCTCAGGAGCCCCCAGGACACCCAGCTCAGGAGTCTCCAGGACACCCAGCTCAGGAACCCCCAGGACACCCAGCTCAGGAACCCCCAGGACACCCAGCTGAGGAGTCCCCAGGACACTCAGCTCAGGAGTCCCCAGGACACCCAGCTCAGGAGTCCCCAGGACACCCAGCTCAGGAGCCCCAGGACACCCAGCTCAGGAACCCCCAGGACACCCAGCTCAGGAGTCTCCAGGACACCCAGCTCAGGAACCCCCAGGACACCCAGCTCAGGAGTCCCCAGGACACCCAGCTCAGGAGCCTCCAGGACACCCAGCTCAGGAGTCCCCAGGACACCCAGCTCAGGAGTCCCCAGGACACCCAGCTCAGGAGCCCCCAGGACACCCAGCTCAGGAACCCGCAGGACACCCAGCTCAGGAGTCCCCAGGACACCCAGCTCAGGAGCCCCAGGACACCCAGCTCAGGAGTCCCCAGGACACCCAGCTCAGGAGTCCCCAGGACACCCAGTTCAGGAGTCCCCAGGACACCCAGCTCAGGAGCCCCCAGGACACCCAGCTCAGGAGTCCCCAGGACACCCAGCTCAGGAACCCCCAGGACACCCAGCTCAGGAGTCTCCAGGACACCCAGCTCAGGAACCCCCAGGACACCCAGCTCAGGAGTCCCCAGGACACCCAGCTCAGGAGCCCAGGACACCCAGCTCAGGAACCCCCAGGACACCCAGCTCAGGAGTCTCCAGGACACACAGCTCAGGAACCCCCAGGACACCCAGCTCAGGAGCCCCCAGGACACCCAGCTCAGGAGTCTCCAGGACACCCAGCTCAGGAACCCCCAGGACACCCAGCTCAGAACCCCCAGGACACCCAGCTGAGGAGTCCCCAGGACACTCAGCTCAGGAGTCCCCAGGACACCCAGCTCAGGAGTCCCCAGGACACCCAGCTCAGGAGCCCCAGGACACCCAGCTCAGGAACCCCCAGGACACCCAGCTCAGGAGTCTCCAGGACACCCAGCTCAGGAACCCCCAGGACACCCAGCTCAGGAGTCCCCAGGACACCCAGCTCAGGAGCCTCCAGGACACCCAGCTCAGGAGTCCCCAGGACACCCAGCTCAGGAGTCCCCAGGACACCCAGCTCAGGAGCCCCCAGGACACCCAGCTCAGGAACCCCCAGGACACCCAGCTCAGGAGTCCCCAGGACACCCAGCTCAGGAGCCCCAGGACACCCAGCTCAGGAGTCCCCAGGACACCCAGCTCAGGAGTCCCCAGGACACCCAGTTCAGGAGTCCCCAGGACACCCAGCTCAGGAGCCCCCAGGACACCCAGCTCAGGAGTCCCCAGGACACCCAGTTCAGGAGTCCCCAGGACACCCAGCTCAGGAGCCCCAGGACACCCAGCTCAGGAGTCCCCAGGACACCCAGCTCAGGAGTCCCCAGGACACCCAGCTCAGGAGTCCCCAGGACACCCAGCTCAGGAGTCCCCAGGACACCCAGCTCAGGAGTCCCCAGGACACCCAGCTCAGGAACCCCCAGGACACCCAGCTCAGGAGTCCCCAGGACACCCACCTCAGGAGCCCCAGGACACCCAGCTCAGGAGTCCCCAGGACACCCAGCTCAGGAGTCCCCAGGACACCCAGTTCAGGAGTCCCCAGGACACCCAGCTCAGGAGCCCCCAGGACACCCAGCTCAGGAGTCCCCAGGACACCCAGCTCAGGAACCCCCAGGACACCCAGCTCAGGAACCCCCAGACACCCAGCTCAGGAGTCCCCAGGACACCCAGCTCAGGAGCCCCAGGACACCCAGCTCAGGAGTCCCCAGGACACCCAGCTCAGGAGTCCCCAGGACACCCAGCTCAGGAGTCCCCAGGACACCCAGCTCAGGAGCCCCAGGACACCCAGCTCAGGAGTCCCCAGGACACCCAGCTCAGGAGTCCCCAGGACACCCAGCTCAGGAGCCCCCAGGACACCCAGCTCAGGAGTCCCCAGGACACCCAGCTCAGGAACCCCCAGGACACCCAGCTCAGGAACCCCCAGGACACCCAGCTCAGGAGTCCCCAGGACACCCAGCTCAGGAGCCCCAGGACACCCAGCTCAGGAGTCCCCAGGACACCCAGCTCAGGAGTCCCCAGGACACCCAGCTCAGGAGTCCCCAGGACACCCAGTTCAGGAGTCCCCAGGACACCCAGCTCAGGAGCCCCCAGGACACCCAGCTCAGGAGTCCCCAGGACACCCAGCTCAGGAACCCCCAGGACACCCAGCTCAGGAACCCCCAGGACACCCAGTTCAGGAGTCCCCAGGACACCCAGCTCAGGAGCCCCAGGACACCCAGCTCAGGAGTCCCCAGGACACCCAGCTCAGGAGTCCCCAGGACACCCAGCTCAGGAGTCCCCAGGACACCCAGCTCAGGAGTCCCAGGACACCCAGCTCAGGAGTCACCAGGACACCCAGCTCAGGAGCCCCAGGACACCCAGCTCAGGAGTCCCCAGGACACCCAGCTCAGGAGCCCCAGGACACCCAGCCTCAGGAGTCCCCAGGACACCCAGCTCAGGAGCCCCCAGGACACCCATCTCAGGAACCCCCAGGACACCCATCTCAGGAACCCCCAGGACACCCATCTCAGGAACCCCCAGGACACCCAGCTCAGGAGTCCCCAGGACACCCAGCTCAGGAGCCCCAGGACACCCAGCTCAGGAGTCCCCAGGACACCCAGCTCAGGAGTCCCCAGGACACCCAGCTCAGGAGCCCCCAGGACACCCAGCTCAGGAACCCCCAGGACACCCAGCTCAGGAGTCCCCAGGACACCCAGCTCAGGAGCCCCCAGGACACCCAGCTCAGGAATCCCCAGGACACCCAGCTCAGGAGCCCCAGGACACCCAGCTCAGGAGTCCCCAGGACACCCAGCTCAGGAGTCCCCAGGACACCCAGCTCAGGAGCCCCCAGGACACCCAGCTCAGGAGTCCCCAGGACACCCAGCTCAGGAGTCCCCAGGACACCCATCTCAGGAACCCCCAGGACACCCATCTCAGGAACCCCCAGGACACCCATCTCAGGAACCCCCAGGACACCCATCTCAGGAACCCCCAGGACACCCAGCTCAGGAGTCCCCAGGACACCCAGCTCAGGAGCCCCAGGACACCCAGCTCAGGAGTCCCCAGGACACCCAGCTCAGGAGTCCCCAGGACACCCAGCTCAGGAGTCCCCAGGACACCCAGCTCAGGAGCCCCCAGGACACCCAGCTCAGGAGCCCCCAGGACACCCAGCTCAGGAGCCCCCAGGACACCCAGCTCAGGAGCCCCCAGGACACCCAGCTCAGGAACCCCCAGGACACCCATCTCAGGAACCCCCAGGACACCCATCTCAGGAGTCCCCAGGACACCCAGCTCAGGAGTCCCCAGGACACCCAGCTCAGGAGTCCCCAGGACACCCAGCTCAGGAGTCCCCAGGACACCCAGCTCAGGAGTCCCCAGGACACCCAGCTCAGGAGCCCCCAGGACACCCAGCTCAGGAACCCCCAGGACACCCAGCTCAGGAGCCCCCAGGACACCCAGCTCAGGAACCCCCAGGACACCCAGCTCAGGAGTCCCCAGGACACCCAGCTCAGGAGTCCCCAGGACACCCAGCTCAGGAGTCCCCAGGACACCCAGCTCAGGAGCCCCCAGGACACCCAGCTCAGGAACCCCCAGGACACCCAGCTCAGGAGCCCCCAGGACACCCATCTCAGGAACCCCCAGGACACCCATCTCAGGAACCCCCAGGACACCCAGCTCAGGAGTCCCCAGGACACCCAGCTCAGGAGTCCCCAGGACACCCAGCTCAGGAGCCCCCAGGACACCCAGCTCAGGAACCCCCAGGACACCCAGTTCAGGAGTCCCCAGGACACCCAGCTCAGGAGCCCCCAGGACACCCAGCTCAGGAGTCCCCAGGACACCCAGCTCAGGAGTCCCCAGGACACCCAGCTCAGGAGCCCCCAGGACACCCATCTCAGGAACCCCCAGGACACCCATCTCAGGAACCCCCAGGACACCCATCTCAGGAACCCCCAGGACACCCAGCTCAGGAGTCCCCAGGACACCCAGCTCAGGAGCCCCAGGACACCCAGCTCAGGAGTCCCCAGGACACCCAGCTCAGGAATCCCCAGGACACCCAGCTCAGGAGCCCCAGGACACCCAGCTCAGGAGTCCCCAGGACACCCAGCTCAGGAGCCCCCAGGACACCCATCTCAGGAACCCCCAGGACACCCATCTCAGGAACCCCCAGGACACCCAGCTCAGGAACCCCCAGGACACCCAGCTCAGGAGTCCCCAGGACACCCAGCTCAGGAGCCCCAGGACACCCAGCTCAGGAGTCCCCAGGACACCCAGCTCAGGAATCCCCAGGACACCCAGCTCAGGAGCCCCAGGACACCCAGCTCAGGAGTCCCCAGGACACCCAGCTCAGGAGTCCCCAGGACACCCAGCTCAGGAGCCCCAGGACACCCAGCTCAGGAGTCCCCAGGACACCCAGCTCAGGAACCCCCAGGACACCCAGCTCAGGAGCCCCAGGACACCCAGCCTGGGAGTTCCTGAGGCCGCCACCGGCTCAGGGTTAGGGCCCACTGACAGGCCGTGTGTATGTCGCCCAGAGCTCATGAGGAGCAGGCCCTGCCCACCCAACAGGCCAGGGAATAGGACTTTCTAGCTTGCCGCTGTCCGTGTGTGGACACTGAGGAGGCCTTCGTTGGCCCTGTGGGTGTGACCTGACACAGGTGGGACTCCTGCGCATCCTGAAGGCTCTTAGATGAGCAACCCACCCTGCCACCCCTGGGGACAGCTGTGGCTGAACTGTGAGTCTCATCTGGCCTCTAGGACTGTCATGAGGTACAGTACAGTGAATGGCGTTCCCAAAAGATAAGCCCTAATGCTGACCCCTGAGCCTGTGGGTGTTGCCTCTGGGGGAATATTGGCAGGTGTAGATGCCAAGGATCACCTGGCGGGTGGGGCTAAATGCTAGGACCAGTGCTTTACAAGGGAAGGGCAGACAGGGATTGATTTGGGACTCAAGAAAAAGAAGACAATTGAGCCCCCAGAGGCTGGGTGAGTGAGGAGTTCCTGCCAGGAGCCGGGGGACAGATCCCCCACCTCCTGAGTCCGATGGAGGCCTCCTGGACCAACAAGACAAATTCCTGTCCTTTTCAACCACCAGTTTGAGGTCATTTGTTACAGCAGACCCAAGAGATAGGCAGTGACCAACGCACTGAAGACCCAGGAAAGGCTGTAGGGTCCACTAGAGCTGAGACCATGTCCAAGTCCCTCCTGGGCACAGCCTGCCCCCAGCAGGCAGACAGCTAAGAGTGACAGAAAAAAGGCTCCTCCACGCAGACCCAGAAAGCTGGAGCCCTGCACCCATGTCCAGATCACCCCTGAGCAGAGAGCAGACGCCGGGCCCGGCCCTGGGCAGGTGCCTCCTCTGACCCTGGACAGGTATGAAGAGGCAGTGGGTCTGGGGAAAGTTGGCATGGGCAGCCTGGATGTGGCCTGCTGGGCCCTGGCTGGCCACACTGCTCTGTGCTGTGTCCTGAGTGTCCCTTCTTCCCTTTCTCTGCTGAGGGGTGGGATGGTCCCAGAACTCAGAGCTTGTGGAATTGCTGTCCCTATCCTCCAGCCCTCCTACTGGCCAGAACAGGAGCCCAGTGTTGTAAACAGGGTCAGGCTTCCAGGAGGAGCCTGGACAGGACGGGAGTGAGAGGTCATGGGGGTGGGGCAGAGGGCTGAAGACCGATGGGCAGCTCATGTCCACAGACAAAGCCCCGTGTGGCTTCCAGCTGGGCATGGAGGCCGGGCTGGACGGCTCAGCACCACCAAGCGGAGCCCATGGAGAGCAGGAAGGGGTCAGAGTCGGGCAGCACGTCAGGTACTCTGCACAGTCGGCCTCTAAGACCCCTTGAGCCAAGCTCCGGCAGTCTCCTGTTGCTGGTGACTCCAGTTATGCCAAGCTCCGGCAGTCCCCTGTTGCTGGTGACTCCAGTTATGTCAAGCTCCGGCAGTCCCCTGTTGCTGGTGACTCCAGTTATGCCAAGCTCCGGCAGTCCCCTGTTGCTGGTGACTCCAGTTATGCCAAGCTCCGGCAGTCCCCTGTTGCTGGTGACTCCAGTTATGCCAAGCTCCGGCAGTCCCCTGTTGCTGGTGACTCCAGTTATGCCAAGCTCCGGCAGTCCCCTGTTGCTGGTGACTCCAGTTATGCCAAGCTCCGGCAGTCTCCTGTTGCTGGTGACTCCAGTTATGCCAAGCTCCGGCAGTCCCCTGTTGCTGGTGACTCCAGTTATGTCAAGCTCCGGCAGTCTCCTGTTGCTGGTGACTCCAGTTATGCCAAGCTCAGGCAGTCTCCTGTTGCTGGTGACTCCAGTTATGCCAAGCTCAGGCAGTCCCCTGTTGCTGGTGACTCCAGTTATGTCAAGCTCCGGCAGTCTCCTGTTGCTGGTGACTCCAGTTATGCCAAGCTCAGGCAGTCTCCTGTTGCTGGTGACTCCAGTTATGCCAAGCTCAGGCAGTCTCCTGTTGCTGGTGACTCCAGTTATGCCAAGCTCCGGCAGTCCCCTGATGCTGGTGACTCCAGTTATGCCAAGCTCAGGCAATCTCCTGTTGCTGGTGACTCCAGTTATGTCAAGTACCCGTCCCCACTCACCCCTGTCCCTGCTCTGACTTTCCCCCCAGGTGGCCCTGCTCAGGAAATACGAAGTGACCAGGGCCTTCGGGGCAGTGACCACTGGTCCTGGTGCCCAGCATGCTGTCCTGGGCCTGGCCACATGGGCAAGGAGACTGCCAGGGGTGCTTGGTGGGCAGGGCCAGGTCTGCCTGGCCGTGCCAAAGCAGTTCAGATCTTCACATAGGCAGCTCCAGCCCCACCCAGCAGGGGACATAGCCCCATCCTTGGGGCAGCCCACCTGCTGACCTGGGTGTGATCTCACGGGTCACTGACATGTGCTCAGTCCTTACAGTCCTGTCCACACACCATCAACCATCACCCCGAACAAAAGGCAGATACCACCAAGTATCCCTCAGCTGCCGGAAGAACAGACAAGACGTGGTGCAGCCGTGCAGCTGGATGCTACTGGGCCTCCAAAGGGAAGGCCGTGCTGACATCTGCTGCCAGCTGGACGGACCCCAGGACACTGCGCTTGGTGAGAGGGGCCAGGCACAGCAGGACAGACACTGCAGGATCCCGCGGGGCCCCTGCAGCCCTCAGGTCCACAGAGGCAGAGAGCCTAGGGGCCGGGGCTGGGGGGCGGAGGTCAGGGCCGGAGGGACAGAGCTTCAGACTGAGGAGATGAGGACGCCCTGGAGGTGGGAGGGCCACAGCAGGTGAGTGTGCCCAGCGCCCAGGGTGGGGCACTGGACGTGGTCAGGATGGGGTTGTCTCCCACCTCCCTCCGTTCATGCTGTGTTTTGTAACGTGGTGAACTTCACAGTAGAATTTGCCACCGTGACCACACGTAAGGGCCACGTTCGGCTCTGTGGCTCCGAGTGCTCAAGCTATGCCACTAGCTGCACCCACGGAGCCTGACCCGTGCGTCCAAGCAGAGCCCAGGCTACATCTGAGCTGCGGGACCAAATCCTGAACTTCATGGAGGAGTCCAATGAGAGGGCCTTCCAAAACATGGTTCCGCCGGCTTTCAGCTGACATGTGTCACGCCCAAGACAGGGACGGGGACATCCATGAGGAGCTGACGGGGGGCGAGAGAGGAAGAGGGAGGGCAGACCTGCCCCCCGGGGCTGCATGTGCGTGGGGTCACGGAGCCTTCCCTGACCTACTGCAGACAGAGCCTGCAGGCCATTCCTTCTGTCTCTTATTCAGCAAACATTTACTGAGCTCTGACCACACACCTGTGCCACTGTGCCCTTGGAGAGCCTCACTGGGTGCTGCAGGCCAAGCCCGCCGGCTGACCCACACTGTCCAGGACGGGCCAGGCAGCTTGGCAGAGGGGCCCGGGGCACTCAGCACCAGCCCCTGAGCCACTGCTGCTGCTGCAGGTGGGTTGGTGGCAGCTGCTCCCTTGGGGCACCTGGAGGACAGCCCAGGGTTGACCAGGCACTGCACCCTCAGGGCTGATCCGGGTCTCCTCCAGCTCAGGTCCAGTGGTTCCGGGTTCCCTGGGGAAGCCTGAGTCATGGGGCTGCAGCCCAGCAGGGTTCTTGGGTCCGTGAGCCGTGTACCTTGGCACCAGTGCCAGCAAAAGACACATTCATTCACAGAAAAGGAAGATATCTTCTCGGGTCACCCTCCTCCCTGGGAAAACAAACGCCCAGGTTATCTCCCCTGGGCATGGGAATGGGCCCTGGGCGCAGAGGTCAGGCCCTGGGAAGGAGGACCTGCTGCAGTTGACCAGTGTCTCTGGAGCCATGCTGATCCAGGCCAAGAGGGGGTGAGGTCAGGGGAAGCTGAGGGCAGCGGAGGACCCTTCTGATGGACACACTTAAGGACAACACCCAGAACTGGAGCTGAGTCCTCGGCTGTCCATCCCCCTCTAGGCGGCAGCCCTGGCCCAGGAGCAGATTCCAGGAGCAGGGATGCCCCCGTGGGTGCCACCAGTGTCTGGGCACCATGTGGACTGGGATTCTTAGTCCACTTCTGGCCATGCAGGAGGAAGGGGGCCATGCTCACTCAGCAATGCCAACCAAGGCCCAAGAGTGGGTGCCACGGCCTGCAGAGCGACAGGGCTGCCCTCAGCCACCTCCAAGGCCTGCCCAGCTTGAGGGACTCCAATTGGAGGGCCTTGGGACACTGCCCAGCTGCCCCCCAGGGCTGTCCTCGTCTGGGGACTCTCCCTGGTCCAGCAGACCCGGAGCTGTGTCAGGGCCCCACCCAGGGTGGGAGGATGCCAGTGGGAGATGGACCCAGGCCCCTCAGCTCATGTGAGAGAACGGTCATCAGGCAGTGACCACACAGCCAAGGGCCATGTGAGGAGAAGGTAGGGCCAGCGGGGGTCCGCTTGGTCCTGGGAGTGGGGACAGCACTGATGGGGTGGCCGTGGGTGCCAGAAGGAAAAGCGGAGTCTCTGCAGATGAGCCAGAAAGGAAGCCGCGGGCTGACCTCCGGGACGGCCAGGGCCGCGGGCAGCAGGCAAGCTCCTGTCCAGCAGCATCACGCAGGCCCCAGAGGCAGGGGCCTCCCTGGGAGGTGGAGGCCCAACCTTGCTGAGGGGGTTGCAGGTCCTGGGAGGACGGTGCCTCTCAGTCCCCGAGCCCCATGGACCCCAGACTTGAGACCTCACTCTGCACGCTGGAGGGAGCTCCGCGTGGCAGGCGCAGGCCAAGTTCCTGGCTCTCCGTCTACTGCTCCTGTCACCCTCGAGGCTGCCACAGTCAATTCAGCTCACGTGGCCAAGCCGGGTCCAGGGCCAGCACTTGCCCTCACAGCCCGGCAGGGCAGAGCCATGGCCTGCTGAACAGGAGGAGCCCTGCCTGGAACTGAGGGCCCACCTCGGGGCGGGGGAAGGGGCTCCAGCCCAGGGCCTGAGCCTGTGGCCCCGTGAGGCCGTGACCCACCCTCCACAGGACACCCCCAGCCCAGCGGTCCCCTCCCATGGTGGGCCTTTCCTCCTCCGTGAGTCACCACATGGGGCCCCCGACCACACTATCCCCTGGCCCCCACCGTCCCCCAGAAAAGCAAGGCCCAGCCACTGGCCCTGCAGGATGCTGCCCCCTTCTGCTCCAGAGGACTCCAAGCCAGCAGCGTCCACGTGAGGGAGGGCACACCTAAGGACGTGTGGGAATACTGGAGGCAGGAGGGCAGGGGGCGGGGACCCGCGCCCCCCAGACAACGTGGCCAGGCCACGCGGGCACACCTTGTTTGCACACAGGGCTGGCCCAGCTGCCTGTTTAGCTATGGGATTTGTGGGGTTTCAACGAAGCTCTAATGACCAGGTGCTGGTCAGCGCCCAGGCTGGTGGGCAGTGGGGAGCTTCCCACCTGCACTGGAACTCAGTGCAGAGTCTCCCTTGAGCACCCAGGAGGCCCCCCGACCCAGAGCCCCACCCCAGAGCCAGCGCTGGGGTCCACCGGAGCCTCCCCATGCCGGACGCCCAGAGCCCCTCAGGGAGGGCCCAGGCCTTGCTGCACCCAGTGGCCCCTGGCAGCTCTCTCGAGCCCCTGCCACCCACCTTCTTTCTCTCAGCCCCTGGCAGATTCTTCCAGAATCATGGGCTTTCCCATTTCCCTCCCCTGATTGGTCCCACTCAGCTGGACACCCAGTGACCCTCACCCTGGCCACCCACCATCCTCCTCCCTTATAGCCTCACTGCCCTCCTCCACCAGCCCCGACCCTGGTCCATTCCTGGAATGTGCCTGGGAGTCCACTCTATGCCCAGCCCTGGGAGCTGCCTGGAAGCCCTGCCTGCCCCTACTGGACCCTGCACTGCCCACCTGTCCACCCCAGGAGGAGGAAGGTTGTGGTGACCAGTGACATCACAGCAGCCTTTACACGGGGCCTCCCCCTCCTCGGCCCCCAGAGGGCTCAGTGCACACCTGTGCTGGCCAGCGGTGAGTGGTGCAAGCTGGTCTGTGGGGACTGGCCCAGGTCTCTGCACTCCTGCTGACCCTGCACAAAGCCCCTCAGGGAGGGGTGTCCCTCTGGCACACCTGTGAGGGACAAGCCCCGGGTGCTGCTCCTTGTCCTCAACCATCCCCAAAGACTGGGCCCTGTTCCTCGGCCATTTACCTGAGGTGGGGGCTGGGCCAGGGCTGGCCTCCAGTGGGGCTCGGCTCAAGGGACCCTCCCTCATCTGCAGCCTCCGTGTCCAGTCTCTGTCAGCGCCTTGAGCCTCCCCTCTCCCACGCCGTTCACCCGCCAACCAGGCTCTGGGACTCGGGGTGCAGGGCACCTGCTGAACCGGCTGCTGCCTGCACGGAGCTGCTACAGGCCTGATTTGGGGTGAGGACAGGCGTGGGGACAGTGGGCTGGGATTTGAACCTAGGGCTCGGGACCCTCTCCATGGGCCGGCCTGGGTTCTGGGGTCTCACCACTTCGGGTGGCCCAGCCTACCCCCGTTGTCCAGAGCAGCCCAGTGAACCTCCACGTACCCTGGGGGCCAGGCAAGCAGCCTCCAGAGCGTGCCAGACAGCCTGGCCTGGAGGAGGCCCAGCCCCCGGGTGGGGACTCCGGGCAGCCGCAGCAGCACCTCCCAGTGGCTGCCCAAGTGTGGCTCAGCCCCTGGCTTCTCCTCTGACCGAGGCGGCAAAGGAGAGCACAAGAGCCCAAGGGGTACCCGCACCTCTGGTGTCCCCTGCACCTGCCTGGCGGGGGCAGTTAGCAGACCAGAGAGACAAGCAGCTCTGTCTCCGAGGAGACAGATGAGCCAGGCCCCAGACCCGTCAGAGAGGGTGGCGGGTGGGGAGCCTGCCCAACCAGTCTCTCCCAGGCACCCACAGGGCCCAGCAGGTTCTGTATGTAGGACAGTCGGGGGTCAGGTCCAGTGCCGGGCCCTGGCTGCATTCACCTAGGGACGAAATTCCCAAAAAGCCTCTAGCCTGTCCACTGAGAGCCGGCTGAAGGCCTTGGGCCCGGCCCTGTGGTCGGCAGAGTGGGGCTCGTGCCAGACCTCCAGAATGTGATGGGGCTCCAACTCTGCCACAGGGGACACGGGTGGGGGCTGCCCACAGCTCTCACAACCCTGCCCTCCTGCACAGCGAGGCCACCTGGGGGACTCTGCTCCCTCAACCCGCAGGAGCACCGGACCCCACAGCCCCCACCCACACCAACCCTGCGGGAAGGAGGGACCCCAGGCAAGATGGACCTCAGGGACGAGAAGCAGAGAGAGAGATGGAGAGGGAGACACAATGCAGAGACAGCCAGGAGGAGAGACCACAGCGGAGACAGAGACAGAGAGACATCAAAACAGAGACAGCTGCAGATGAGGACTGCCACCCTGCCCCCCTCCACACCAGCCAGAGGAGGCAGCAACGCGTGTGTGGACACAGAAGGCAGTCCCTCCCTGGGTGCTGGGTGGGTGGGGACGGTCACTTGGAGCAGGGGTGCTGAGCACACAGAATGGTAGGCAAAGTGGTTAAAGGGGAAGCTTGCTGTGTGATTTTGCCACAGTTGGAATTTGTTTTATTTATTTACTTATTCACTCATTCATTCGTTCACTTGTTTGGTGTTGGGGACTGAACCCAGGGATGCTTTACCACTATGCTGCATCCCAGCCCTTTCAATTTATTAATTGAGGGCCTCACTAAGTTGCCAGTTGCTGAGGCTGGCCTTCAACTTACAATCCTCATGCCTTAGCCTCCCGAGTCCCTGGAATGACAGATGTGGCCACCACACCTGGCTGAGCCCAGCCCTGTGCTCCAGGCAAGGTGCTGGCCTGGGAGACTCAAAACCGATGCTCCAGCAGGCATCCGGGGAGGACCCCACACAGCAGCATGTCTGAGAGGCTCTGCAGCGTCCGCAGGCAGGGCAGGAAGACACCTCGGGAAGTTCAGCCGCCCTCATAAGAGGCCGGTAAGAAGGCGGCCACAGGAGCCACCGCACTCAGGCACTGGGCCCTGCACCCAGCACCACACAGGCAGCTGGGGTGGGGGCAGCGGCCTCTGCCTTCAGATGCCCTCCCGCTGCTCCTGGGGGCCTCTCTGCCCTGCACCTGGGGAAGAGCTCCCATGGGCTCCCGGGCAGGGCTGGGACTGGGCCACAAGGCCACATGGTCACTATGGAGTTGCCACTTCCCTGTCACAGCCACCGGGGAAGTGGCAGGGGAGGGACAGCTACACCAGCGGTGGCGGGGGGGGGGTAACCAGCCCCAGAGGGCACCCTGCACCCCTGGCACACGCTTATCTGGCTTATCAGTGAGCTGACCACAGCTCACGCGGGAAGGCGCACAGGAAGTCCTTTCCATCGCTGGGTAAACTTCCGTGGCCTGGAGCGTGGCCATCCCCCGACACCTGGCCAGGAAGGCCCTGAGGTGCCCACGTCTGGCAGAGGGTGGCCGTCCTGATCCGGACTCTGCTTGGGCCCCGTGCCGTGGGCTGGAGGCTCTGGGGAACTGCACTCTGCACAGCGCACGCTCTGACCGCCACCAGAGACCCCCATCCTGGGCTACTTCTCAGGCAGGGTCTGAGGCCTGCCACCATGTGGGCTGGGTCGGGATGGCTCAGGCTGGTGTCCAGGTGGCACTGGGGCCTTTGGTCCTCGTGTGAGGTGTGGGGACACTGGGAGGCATGGGGGACAGGTACCCATAGGCGCAGGGGCCAACAGGGCCTTGGTGCAGGCCACACCAACTTATTCTGTGACTGACTGTCCTGCTGCCCATGTGGGCAGCCTGCCTCATCCCCTGGTGAGGGCAACTGGTCGGGGGCTGTGCCTGCCCAACTGACCAGTGCGGCTCCTGTTTCTAAGCCCAGACTGAGGCCAGTCACTTAGGCTGTGGCATTGCAAGGGCCCCAGAGTCAGTGAGGGCAGCCAGACCAAGTGGTGAGCCAGCCTTGGGTGCCCGTCTCTCCCTGGAGGCCCCTGAAGCCACATGTCAGAGCCCTGGGGGACACAGGCTCTTGGTTCACTGCCCACCCTGCAGAGCAGCAGCCAGGCTGCTCTTGTGACGTTGGGCCACAGAGCCACCTCCCCTGCCCAGGGAGTGTGAGGACACCTGGGTGACTCGCTGGCCATGTTAAGCAGGATGGCTCAGTGGCAGCCCCTGAGAAGAGGGGACGCAGGGAGGAGCCCCTTCAGCACAGGACCAGGACCGCTCTTGCTGGCCTTGGCAGGTGGGCCCACCCGGAGGAGGCCGGGGAAACGCCCAAATGCTGTGAAAGGGCAGGGTGGGCTTGGTTCAGGCTTAAAACTGCCAAGAAGCAGAGGGACAGGAGAGGGAGGCAGGGTGGCTCTACCGGCTGGCTGCCCAGCAGGTGGTCAGCACCCTGAGACTGAAGCTGGGAACTTGTGGAGCTCAGGAGTAATGCCGTGAATCCAGGCAGCCTCTGCAGTCCAGGGCATGAAGGCCATCATCCTCTGAGGTCATAGCAGGGTCCCCCGAGCCAGCAGCCTAGGGCTCTGCTGACCCGTCCACATTAGATTAAGGCAAAAGTCAACTCCCGAGACCGTGGCTTGGATGTCAGGGAGGGGAGCAAGGCTGATCAATACCCCCTGCTCTGCCCAGTCTCTGGAGGAGTGGACCGGAATGCCAACAGCAGCAACTAGCAAGCTCCAGGGTACAGAAGTCGGCTCTGGACGTTGGGGCAGTGCTGACCAGTGCTTCCAGAGTCCATTGCCCCACACCCAGGGCTGGAGGTCGCAGATCAAGGGGCCTCGGGCTGAATCTTCTCCCTGGGTCCCCGCCGGGTCCTGGGCCTGCCCTGTTCTCCCTTCTTGACAGAACACCGTGGTGTGGGATTACAGCACCCCAGTGCCCCCTCAGCTTCATCCCCCCTAAAGTACCTGTCTCCCAGCCCCGGGGGGAGGCTCCAAGATGCAGACACCGTGCAGAGACCCGGGCGGCCGTATCAGTCCGCCAGAGCAGAGTGGGAGGCCAGGGTGGCCGGCGGGATCCTGCCACGTAGGTCCCAACTGGACACTGTCCATCCTGTAAGCCTTCCTGGGGCTCCTCTCCAAGGTCTGCCTGGCCCCGCAGAGGCTCTAGGGGCCAGTCACGCCACTCCAGGGGCAAGCTGCTCGGATCTGGCATCTGGTCACTGGCGAGGGGCTCAGCCAGGAGGGCTCAGTCCAGGGAGGAGTTGTCCTCAGGGCAACCAGGGCCCTTGCCAAGGTGGGAGGGGCTCGGCGCTCCAGCCGCGTGGCTGCAGCTCCCGTGGCCCAGGCTTTTCAAGATGAGCCGTCTCAAGCACCCCAAGGAACAGAGGAGGGCAGCACCCACCCCACCTACTGACCTCGCAGCACTCACCACATTAGCACACCGCCAGTTTCCCTTTGGTAGATCAAAGGTCCCAGCAAAGTCGGGGCACCGTCCAGTCCTCTGCGGAGGCAAGGAGGCCCTCAGACATCTTCACGCGCCTGCCACATCAGTATTGGAAAGGGTCACTGCGCAGGCCCGGCCGAGGCCGCAGGGGCCACTGTGCCCGAGCTTGGGCGCTCTGCAGGCCTCCAGGAGCCGGAGACATGTGGACTCTCCAGGTTGGCTCTGCTGCTGGCCACTTGTGTTCCCAGGTGATGGCGGGATAGGGTAGGCGTCCACTGTCTGCAGGGGGGGCCACCAGGCGCCTGTGAGCTATGGGGAGGTGGTAGGCCTTTGTGGGTGGGGCCTGCTGGAGAGAGTCGGTCACTAGAGGTCAGCCCTGAAGGGAGCCCTCACCCCCTTCCCGCGCCCCCTTTGCTTCCCGCCACCACTGGGAAAAGTCTCCTCCGCCACCCACTTCTGCCAGGATGCGCGTGCTTCCCAGGTGACCCTGGAAACCTGAAACCCTAAGTCAGTCAAAATAAACCTTTTCCCTCAATACGTTGATTATCTGGAATATTCTGTTACAGTGGTGGAAACTGAGTAACACAAGACACTCTGGACATTGGTCCTCAATAATCACAGAACACGTGGAAATCATCTTTTTTCACTTCCTGGCTTATATTTTTACTTCATCACATTGATAGTTTTCAAACACAATTTCTCAAGTGTAACATAGTCAAGTGTATCAGTCTCTAATGACTTGTGGTTTTAGTGATTCCAGGTCTTAGTCTACTTTCAGATGCTATAACAAAATACCCAATGCTGGGTAGGAACTTTATAAAGAAAGGAAAGGGGTTTAGCTCACAGTTTTGGAGGCTGAAGTCCAAGATCAAGCAGCTGCATCTGTTCTGCCTCTGATGCGGCCCCCAGCTGCCTCACAGCACAGCCGGAAAGCAAGAAGAGAAATAGTGAAGGTTAATGAAAAAAAAGCATTTATTTACAGCAGAAAACCCAAGTTGAAAGCAGAATAGAACAAAACTCCACTAAAATAGCCACACAACCTGTGCAGAGCCCCAAGAATCAAGTGGCAATGTCAGGCCGTCCTGAGAAGACCATGGCTGTGCGAGAGGGCACTGACCTGGGGCTGGCGGGTGAGTGCCCCTCGCTCTGCAGCAACCCGCCCTGGCAGAACAGCAGAGACCCGTAGGATCCCTCCAGCCAGCATCTGCAGTAACCCCTGGGCCCCACGAGGCCTCAGCGGGGCCTCCTGCCAGTCCTCCTCGCCCCAAGGCCACACTGGACACTGCGTGTTTCTCTCGGGGTTCCAGCTCACTGTTTAGTCGGCATGGTCCTTAGGACAGCGGCGTGCTCTCCGTGTGGACCGGCTCCTGTCCCACGCCTCCGCCTTGCTCTTCCACACCCTGGGGCTCCTCGCAGACTTTTGGACCAGCCTGCCAAGCCCCAGGGAAGACGGGCCGTGAAGACATCTCTCCGGGTCCCTGGAGCTGGCCATCTCACTGGGAAGACCCACCTCAGGTTCCGAGGCCGAACCCCGCTCCTCCCAGCAAGGCCTCGGGTCTTCTCAGGACGCGGGGTCTGGCTCACTCCTGGATCTGCACGGGTTTTGCGCTACCTTGGTGGGGTTTTCCCTATTACATTTTCATTTGGCGCACTGGTGTAAATAGACGGGCTTTCTGTTTGGTGGGTTGGTCTTCCCCATGGGTCTCACTGGGCCATGCCAGCCCTCTTGCCTCTCCGCAGCAGAGCCTCAGACAGCCCTCCCCTTCCCGTCCTGATGTCCTCACCTCTTTTCTTGCTTTATTGCCCTTGGCAAAGACTGAAAGCACAGGGCTGCAGCCACCTGCCTCCCAGCTGCCTTGGGAAGGGCAGAGGACCCCAGGGAGCCCATGTCGCTGCGATTCCTTGGAAGAGGCCCCTCCTCCTGTGAGGGACGCCTGCTCCCCTGTGGGTCCCTTGGTCCTGTTTTGCCTCCACTAACATCAGCGCAGGGCGCAGGGCTGAGGACCGCCAGCTTCCCGCTGGGAACCTGAGGCATTGTCCTGGAGATTAGGTTAAATACACCTGTCAGCCAGGCCCAGTGGCACTCACCGTCACCCCAGGATCATAAATCTGAGGTCAGCCTAGACAATTTAGCAAGATCCGTCTCAAAAATAAAAATTAAATTACATTTAACATAAAAATAAACGCACAAGTATATTTAGTTGCTCCTGCCACACCCAAAAAATGTGTGAGATGATAGATATGTCAGTCTACTTCACTATGGTGACGTTTCGGAGTTTGCTGCCCATGGCATCATGCTGCAAACCTCAAATGTACCCAATAAAACTTATTTCCTAAAATGTCCTGGGACATTCCTAAAACTTCAGGAGCCACCAAGTGTCTCTGGTTCCCTCTGCTGCCCAGTGGTGGTATTGCCATCCCTGCGCCCAGGGCCACAGCCAGTGCTGGACCACTCTGGGTCCTGGACACTGGGAAGACCCACTGGGTGGCTCTCTCTACCAGGACTGATGGCCACCTTGGAGGTGAGAGTGGTCTTATTGCCTGGGTCCTGGACACAGATGTGGAGCAGGTGCCAGCCAAGCTGTAGCTTCAGGATGCCTGGGAGACCGTGAGTGTCACAAGCCCCAGGACTAGGCAGCCTCTGTCCCCTCTGGCACCACAGGGCCCATCCTGACCAGTTCCTAATATAGCCAGTTTTCTGTGGTTGAACCATCCTTGAATTCCATGAGAGAAGCCCTATTGGCCAATGTCTTGGATGGGAGAGTGGGAGGGGCTTTGCACGCAGCCACCCCAGTCTACCTGAGGTCTGACCAAGTGAAGGAGCTGGCGTCTCTGGGCAGGACCAGCCAAGGGCCACTGATTCTGCCCAGTGCTAGGCTGTGCTTGTGGGTACATGTGCTTCTTGCTCTGAACCCCTGAACCAGCGAGGCCAGCCTCCAGCCACAGGCAGCCCTAGACCCAGACAAACCCCACCCAGAGGGACATGGGGACAGGCACTCGCGAGGTGGGCGAAGCCCCAGAGAAGGGGAGAGAGAAGAGCTGGGTGTGCACTCTGTCGCCATGTTCAAAGATGGCAGTCTTTTATGTGGGCCCACCCTCCTGGGGTGCAGTAGAGAAGGGCAGGAGGAGCGTGGCCCAGTCGGCCCCTGGCCGCAGCTTGGGATCCCACCTGCTGGCACACTCCCTCGCCAGGCAGCGCTGTGAAGAAGAGATTCAGCTGCAATGTTGTCCCCTGTGCTGGTCTCGGAGACGACCTTTGGCATCGAGACTATACTAGTTTCAAAACAAGATGGCTAAGCGTTCCCACTTTTCCTACTCTTCCAGTCAGCCATCTGGAAGAGTCTGTGTAAGACGAGCGCCGTCAGGCCTCCAGTCACACAGGCCCCCAGCCGCTCACACTTGCACCCACACCCACGACCATACGGGTCTGGCTTGGCTGTGGTCATGGGCCAAATGGTGGCCCCCCAAAATATCTGTCCATGTCCTCTTCCCTGGAACCCCTAAATGTGACACTATTTGGAAAAAGTGTCTTTTCAGATGTGATTAAGAAGGATCTCAAGGTAAGATCGTTCTGAACCCAAGGACAGTCTTTAAAAGAGACGCACAAAGGAGCATTTCCTGCAGAGACAGAGGCAGAGCTTGGGGCCACATGGCCACAGCCACGGAGCACCTGGGGTTGCAGAAGCTGGAGGCGGGAAGCACTCCCCGGAGCCTCCAGAGCAGGGCAGTCCTGGGGAGACCTCGGCTCGGCTCTGGCTTCCAGGGCCTGGGAATGAACTTGTGCTGCCTTAAGCCGCGGATCCTGTGTTCCTATGCTCCAGCTGCCCCAGAACCCACGCAGCCCTGTGCATGCCCTGTGCAGGCCACCTGAGCCCTGGCCCTGCTGGACATGGGGAGGACATGGCTCCAGCTCCCAGCTGTGGCTGCCAGGCATTGGGACAGACTCACAGGGGACAGTGGGGACGGCCGCTGAGCTAGCCCAGGGGCCGACTGCAGACAGGAGCTGAAGAGCGTGGTTGTCCCAGGAGCTAGGCTTGCCTTATTCTTACTCTTATGCGATCGTGCGTACACCCATCAGGACGCTCCACCCGGGGAGTGTGGTGTTATGAGGTTAGTGATGGCATCCAATTGTGTTACCGGCACCACACACAAGGCAAGGGACCTAAAGAGCTCATCTGTGCCACCGGCAGTCCGTTCCCTGGTCCTAGGTGTCACGTGGCCTCCGTCTCTGTGATTCTACCCACGCAGCTGCCTAAGTGTAGACCCCGCAGAATTCCTCGTGTCCTCCAGCAGTATGACGCCGTGAGGGCCCTGCCGGCCGCCCTGGCCCTGGCTCCTTCCCGTGGCTGAGCACCCATCGTCTCAGACCTCGCTGCCTCGGGCCCCAGGTTGCTCCTGGGTCTGGGAGTTTTGAACGCGGCGGCCTTAAGCATTCATGGGCCAGCCGTGCGGCCTGGGCTCCCTTCCTGGCTGGGGCAGGCTGGCTGGACACGGCCATGGCCCTGAGGCACAGGCGCGCTCCACGCTCCCAGCTGCCTCACGCGGTGGCTTTCCCCTGCGATCACTGGGCAGGTCCTAACGGTAAGCATCTTTTCATGAACTTACCAGCCAACTGGCAAAAGTACCACCTTCTATAAGAGCCCCATGAAGGCCTAGGCCCATGCTTTGTCCATCTCGCTGCAATGGGCCACACGACTTCTGGTGCCCTCTGGACACAGGTTGCAGCTTCCCACTTGTATTTGCCAACTACTCTTCTGACAGAGGATTGCTACCTAGAAAACTAAAAAGAACTCAGAAAACTGAAAACCGAATAACCACATAACCCAATTAATAAATCGGCAAATGAGCTAAACAGACTCTTCTCAAAAGATGTAGTTCAATGGGCAACAAATGATGGAAAATGTTCAACATCATTGACAATTAGGGAAATGCAGTTCAGAACCTCACTGAGCTGTGGCCCACACCAGTCGGGAGGGCAGCCTCAGGGGTGTGAACAACAGATGCTGGAGGATGTGGGGAGAGGAACCCTTTACACTGTGGGGGGACTGTGCATCAGCACGACCCCGTGGAAATCAGTAGGGAGGCTCCGTGTGACCCAGCTGTCCCACTCCTCGGTATTGACCCTGAGGAGTCAGAGTCATCTCACTACAGTGACACACGCACACCATTCACAGCCGCCAGACGACGGAGCCAGCCAGAAAATGTGGTGGACATGCACAGTGGAGTTTTAGTCAGCCATAAAGAGGAGACTCTGGCATGTGCAGGAACGTGGGCGGAGCTTGAGAGCATTGTGTTACGTGAAATCAGCCAGACTCAGGTCAAGGGTCCTATGCTTTCTCTCATAGCAGAGGCTGGAGAGGAAAAAGGAGAAGAGACCGTGGGTGTGTCTGATGAAAATCAAAGGAAGGTCAGTAGAGGAAAGGACCAGGGGTGGGGGGAAGGGAGGAAGGGGGAGTGCAGGGGAGGGACACTGGCCAGGCCATGCTGCTGCATTGTGTGTGTGGACATCACATATTGAACCTGCAACAACAACCTGTACAAGTACAATGCACCTGTTTAAAACACGGAAAAAGAGAGGAAACTATAATAATAATAATAAACAAAAGTAGCTTGCCAATTGCTTCCCAAAGGACCGGAGGGATTGTGTGGGTATTCCGGGACTCTTCAGGTAGACTCAAGGAGGGCAGCTAGCTCACCAAGATCAGACCTTCTTGCCCATGAACTTGGCCTACGTCTCCTCTTATTTAAGTCTTTTTAAATTTAGCTTTGGGATGTGTTGTGCTTTCAGTTTACATTTCTTGCACAATCTTGTTAAATGTCTGCCCACGCGTTGTGTTTTTGATACTATTGTAAGTGGAGTTGTTTGCTTTGACTTGATCCCTTTACATAGACACACGATGGGCTCCTGCAGGCGGAGCTCATTGGGGGGGGCGGCTCTGTGGGTTCTGCGGGGCCACCTACCCACGCACTTTGTCTTCTGCACCCCTGGGTGGCCCTCCCGCTCTTGGTCCATGTGTCCTTCGGCTCTCTTGCTGGTCCTCAGGGCTGCCCAGTCCTCCTCCTCTCACTTTGCTTTTCTCCTGTGCTGTACTGACAGCAGAGTCGCCCTGGGCCGTGCTGCGGACGGCCTCACAGCACTCCTCTCTGGGCTGTCTCTCTGCTCCTGGCAGGCACCGACAGCTGTTTCTCACCACGTCACTGCTCTTGGAATCTGGAGAGATGCAAACCTGCAAGATGGGTTGAGAGACGTTTCCCTCAACAGCTCAGGAGGCTGAGGCTGGAGCATCATGGGTTCAAAGCCAGCCTCAGCAACTTAGCAAGGCCCTGTCTCCAAATACAAAATATAAAGAGGGTTGGGGATGGGGCTCAGTGGTCAACAGCGCCCCTTCTCACTTGTGTTTAAATGGGGTTGGTGCTATTTCTTCTCTAAATATTTACAGAACCACAGATAAGGCGTCCTGGGGAAGGCCTGCAGGTGATGGATTCGGTTTCTAAGACAAGATGGGGCTGACTCCTGTTTCTTCTGGGGTCAGTTCTGTGAACTTGCTTCTGTGGAGGGACGTGTCCGCCTCATCAAGTTGTCAACCCCATTACACCATGGTCTCCCTTTCCCCTCCGAGTCCTCGAGAGGCCTGTCCCAGGCTTCGTCTGGGTATAGTCCTCGTTCTTGTTTGCATGATCCTCCTTGATGAGGTTCATTCAGTTTTACTTTTATCTCTTCAGGGAACCAGTTTTCCATTCCACTGCTTCTACCCACTCGGTTTTGTGTGCCTGGAGTCTGGGCTTTGAAGCCGTGAAGTGGGTGCTCCCGGGGGCCACGGGACGGGTGTGTCAGCCTCATCTGTCCCAGCTCCACCGGCTCGTCTTCTGCTGGTGCTGAGGTAGAACACGGGCCATCGCGACTTCCCTCTTACCAACACAAGAAAACATGCTGTGAATGTCTCAGGGATACTTTTTGATAAGTTTTACTTTCATTTTTAGTCGATTTAAAACATTTCCTAACTTCTCTTGAGCCTCCTCTTTGACCCGTGGGTTATTCGGTGTGTGTCCCAGAGGCTGGGGTGTGGCTCAGTGGTAAGTGCTCGCCTGGCCTGGTGCTGTCACCAGCATCACAAACAGAAAACAAGTGTGTGTCCCAATTCCCAAATTTAGGGGGATCTTCCAGTCGCCTGTGTTGCTACTGTCTACCTTAGTTCCACGGTGGCTAGTCAACACCTTTTGTGTGAGGCTGAGTTGAACGTCTGGGGGTTTTATGGCCTGTGTTGGTCAGGGGCCTGTTCTGGGAAGGGGTGGGCTGCTCTGGGGTGGGGTCCCTTTATGGAGGGTTCAGCCCGGGAGGGCAGGCAGGGGCCCAGCTGCACCCTCACCCATTCGGTTGCCCCTGGAGCACCCGCTTCACAGTGGCAGGCCCAGAGATAGGTCCAGGGACCTGCCAGCACCTTCCTCCTCTTCCTGACCAGGGCTCTGTCCACAGCACCCTATCCCACCCTGCAGGTCACCGCCATCCTGGGGCTGCCATCAGGGCACACTCTGGCAGAGAAGTGACACATTGCCAGGACGGGCCAGGAGAACAGCCTCGGGCCACACACGACTGCTCAGGGCCCCTGCCCTCCAGCCCCAGACGGGGCGTGGAGTGGCTTTGGGACTCGGGCCTTGAAGACTTCATGGAAGCTCCGGCTCTGAAGCCCCAGGCCCACATGGCCATGCCAGAGGTGGCCAGCCCACGTCCCCTCAGCACATCTGCTCTGCCAGAGGACCCAGCGGCTCTAGGGTGGGCCCAGGCCCTCTGACTTCCCAAGAAGTCCATGAGCCTCGACACCGCGGGCTCTGGGTCCCCAGAGAGGGTGGCAAGGGCAGCTGGGGCACTGGGAAGACTGCCACACCTGAGCAGCCTCCAGGACCAGGGGACACCAAGGCATGGGCACCCCGACAGGCCCTCAGCCCACTGCCCCTGCCCTGGGGTCCAGAGGTCAGGTGGGGAGGGAACCGGGCAGAGGTGGGACAGCCTGGGAGGGCAGCTGTCTCAGCCCAGCCCCGAGGAGGCTCCAAGTGGAGAGAAGGAAGAGGGGCTCTGGCCTCTGGCCGGCAGCTCCGGACCCCGCACAGGTGCCATGCGCCCTGAGGGCACTGCAGCAAGGCTCCGCAGTGAGACTGGGTGCTGGGGCTCTGGCCTCCTCCGGGACACCTGGGGCTCCCCCAACACTGCCTGCTGCCTTGAGAGAGGAGGTGGGGGCTTCCTGCATGCACCTACCACAGATGGGCAGCCTCCACCAGCCTCCATGAGGCCCAGAAAGCCAGGGCCTCAGCTCCTAAACACGTGAGGGCACTGTGTCTGAGGTCACACACGTACGCGTGGCCAGCCGTCCACTGTGCCTTCAGGCCAGTGGGAGGCCTGGCGGGCTCTGCCTGGAAGCTGCCTGCAACCCTGGCCAGCCAGCCACGGCCACTTCTGGCCAGTTTGCAGCGGGAGCTGATTCTCTTGGCTTTTCCGGGGTAGAAGCCAGAGAGATCCACACACACAGGCACACACTGACCCCACAGCTCGTGCTGGACTAAAATCACCCCAGCGGCAGAAAGCCTGGGAAACGGCCATGAAAGACCCTGGACGGTCTCACAGGCCTGAGGTCAAGCTGCCCAGCCAGGGCTTGGCACATGCAGAGAGCTTGGGGCTGGTTTTTCTGGGCAGTACTGGGCAAAGCCAGGATCCCTGGGTCCTGTGTGCACACTGGTGGCCGGACCCATGGGGGGCCCAGGGCCCTCTCTGAGGCACCCCACCCCCACACCCCTGGACCCTGCCACCCAGTGGCCAACGGGCATCAACTCAGACCACACCAGTACAGCATCTCTGCCTGAGTTTATTATCAGAAAGCAAAAGATCCAACAGAGACTCAGAAAATAAATATCCGCAGAGAGGAATCCAAGCTCAGGGGCCAGGGGCGAGGCCGGTCAGCGGCGGGGGCAGCGCCTCCGGCTCACGCCCTCCCTAGAAGCCGGGGGCTGGAGCGGCGCACGCGGCTCTGCTGCGCCCGCGGGAGCCCGCAGACGGAGTCCTGGCACAGGCAGCTCTCGATGTGCGTGTAGGTGTGAGCCAGCGTGCCTCCGTTGGGGCAGTCCAGCACCACCTCGCGCTCGCTGGTCCTCTCCTCCTTGCAGCAAGAGCACCTGTGGTCCAGGGCCTGGGCCTGCGCCGAGTACCTGGGGGCGAGGCCGGGGTGAGGGGCCGCCTCCCTGGAGGCGGGGCTGGCCTCGCCCCGCCCCCGGCCTCTCTTTGGACTCCTCCGGGCTCCCCACCAGGGCAC
Organism: Callospermophilus lateralis; assembly: GCF_048772815.1. NCBI lineage: Eukaryota > Metazoa > Chordata > Mammalia > Rodentia > Sciuridae > Callospermophilus > Callospermophilus lateralis. The sequence goes on from NC_135306.1 coordinate 211,577,211, forward strand.
AGGCTTAGCCGGGACTCACATGGCGAAAGTCCCACAGGACCCGGAGCAGTAGTTCATGGTGACATTCTTGGTGCAGCCGGCCCTTGAGATCTCCCTGACCACTGGGATGGTGGAGCAGGGGACCCTGGTCTCGTTGAGAGGGATGCCTGGGAGGAGGCCGAGGGGCAGGGGTCTCACACCAGCTCTCACTTCCTCTCCTCTGCCCCAGTGCAGCAGCCCCCAACCTGCGCCACCCGTCCCCCAGGGGCAGCCCTCAGCCTCCAGCTGGGCTCCCTCCTGCCTCTTCCTGGGCACAGCAGGCACAGCTCTGGGCACCCTCCTCTCTGCTTTCCTCCCTCCAGGGGCTCTGAGGCACCCACCCACCAGGCTGTGCCTGCCAGAGGCTACTCACATCTCTGGCAGCATCCATTGGGCATCAGTGTGATCGAGCCCTGGGGGGAAAGGAGAATGAGCCTGGGTCCCCCAGACTTCCCTGTCCCGGGGTTGGGAAGGGGTGGTTCCTGCAGGAGCCCAGGACAAAGCCTCCTGGGCAGCTGCAGCCAGGCCTGAGGCCATGTCCCAGCACTGGACCAGCCTTTCAGGAACACTGGGGGCCCCACCCTGGGCAGAGCATGGTAGACCCACGCCCCAGGGGCCCACTCACTGGGACACAGCGGCTGGGGTCAAAGTCAGGGCAGGAGATGTTGGAGACGGATGAGATGAGCTGGTTGTGGAGCTTCATGCAGCTGTAGAACATGCACTTGTTGTTGGGGTTGCTCTGAATGTCCCCGGGCTGCAGGCAGAGAGCATCAGTGAGGACACGTGGGAGGGAAGGTCTTGCAGCCCAGAGACACAAACAGGACAGAGTGGGGACAGGACAAGAGCAGCTTTCCAGACCAGACCAGCTGCAGCCCAGCAGCACCAGGCAAGTGGACAAGGGGTCTCGGGACAGGCGCCTGCCTGCAGCCCACATAACCAAAAGGTTCTGTCCCCATCCCAGGAAGCTGTGGCTGTGCCCAGACCTATGAACTGACCCCATTTGGGAGAAGGACCTTAAAGATGAAGCTAAACAAGATCTTGAGACAAGGTCATCCTGGATTAGCGTGGCCCCAAAGCCAGGGGCAGCATCCTTATGAGAGGCAGAGGAGGAGACAGATGCAGGGAAGGAGCCACTTGGAGACGGAGGCAGAGCCTCCCCATGGCTCCCCCTCCGCAGCCCTGTGAGCCTGGACCTCAGAGCTGGGCACTCCAGAACTGGCAGAATCGAGTCCTGCTGGCTTAAGCCACCGCACTGTGTACATTGCTGCAGCAGCCCCAGGACCCTTGTCCACAGCTGCACCCAGAATTGGGGGACTCGGCCAGCGGAGCCAGGGTTCCCCTGTTCTCTATTCCACCTGCCCTGTGGAACCTCCCAGCCATGGGTGGTGTCCCTTGCGCACCTTCAGGATGAGGTACTGGCTTTTGGGCCTGTTGATGATGCAGTGGGTCTGCTCACACTTCTTGCAGCACTGGCCAGGGGCCTCCACAAGTTCAAAGCCCTGTGGACAGACAAGGCCCAGGCCCAGTTGCAGGCTTGTCCTGCACCCCAGAGGCACCTGGGGCTGCTGGGGTTGCCTGCCTGGAGAGGCTGCAGTCCAGGTAGGTGCCAAGGTGGAGAGGCGGGGACGGAGTGGGCAAGGAGAGCACGGAGGAAGTGTGAACAACTCCGTGGAAGCGTCAGGGCCTGTGTGCTTCTCAGGGAGAGGGGAGGAGGTGCCCTGAGATGGGGAGCGGGGAAGGAGGGCAGCTGGGGCTTACAGGGTCACAGGAGATGTTGCAGGGCACATGGGTGCAGGTGATGACATTGAGCTGGGTGCTGTTGTCCACGGCGTGGGTACACACGCAGTCCTGACACTTGGAGGAGTACACTGGGGAGCCAGGCTGCGGGCACAGGCAGGCGGTGAGGACCTGCCCAGGCCCCGGCCACACCCCTCCCCACCCACGGGGAGCGAGGGCCGCAACCTCCCGTCCCTCCTCCGCCTCCCCACTGCCAGCCCAGGGCTCACCTGGTACTCTGCGTTCTGGTGCACACACACACCCTTGGGCACTTGGGAGAGAGCAGGAGAGGCCCTCAGAGGCTGTCCTGAGTGGCCACCTGGCCTAGCCCCAGCTCAGGACATATCCACAGACAAGACCCCCGAGGGTGCCACTTCCCGAAGCCAGCCCTCCCGCACAGCCCAGCCACGCCAGCCAGCCTTACGCACGTACCACAGGAGTAGACAGGGCAGCACCTTCCGGGCACCATCCTGCTCTTCACCTGGAATCCCAGCGGGCACGGGGCGGGCTCCTCTCTGCACAGGCTGGTGTTGCACTCTGAAGGTGAGGCAGACTCCTAAGGAGGGTGCTTCCCACCGGCAAAGCCCCACCTCCTGCCACATAGCACCGGGCCCCTGCACCCCGGGGGGTTCCCCTTCACCCCTCCCAGGCCAGCCCCTGCAGGGGGATGTCCAGCGGAGCCCCACAGCCTCTGGGATGGCCACATCCTGAGCTCCCAGGGCAGGGGCTGCCCACAGGGTGCCTGATGCATGACAGTGGGGCCCAGGGTCCTGCCTCCCGCTCCGGCTGGCCTTACTGCACAGGGAGATGCTGCAGCAGGTGTCGGCAGGGTCGACCTCGGTGACGAGGTAGGTGCCGTTCTCCTCACACTTGACCGGAGCCCTCTGGCTGCATTGCTTGGGCTGGCACAAGATGCCACTGCCACCCTCCAGGCAGACGCAGTCCTTGCAGTCGAACACAAACCGCTCCCCAAACTGCGGAGGAAGCGCGTGGGCTGCTGAAGCCAAGGGCCCCACCAGGCCCCGCCCACCACCGTGCCAGGGCTGCAGGGCGACCCATCTGTGGCCAGCCAAGCAGGAAAGGGCTGTCCTAGGCAGCTGGCCAAGGGGTCTTGAGGGGAAGCCACATCCCTGCCCACCCCTGGCTCACAGGCCAGGCTCTGGGAAGGACAGCAGCTGCTCTCTTGGGGTCCCAGGCTGCCATCCACAGCCATGACCTGCTCCCAGCACCCACCAACATGGGCCTGGTGTGGGGCCAAGGCACCTCTCAAATCACTTAGGTGTGTGCAGAATTGAGCCAGGAGTGAGCCTCAGGGCCAGGAGCCTACCCTGGAGGCAGAGCACACCCAGTGGCCTATGTGTCACCCCAGTGCTGACAGACCACACGACGGTGGGCAAGCAGGTGGGTGCATAGAGAGAGGGTCGGCTGGGGGTGTGGATGATGGACAGATGAATAAATCCGTGACCAGGTGATAAGAGGATGGATGGATGGACAGATGGACAGGTGGGTGAGTGGATGGACAAGTGGGTGGAGAGATGTTTGGATGGACAGATGGACAAAAAAATGGACAGTGGATGAGTGCGTGGGCGTCCCTGCTAAATCAGTATCCCAGGGTTCAGTGACTGATTACTCAGTCTCATGTCCACCGGACCCCACTCCCCTCCCGCAGCACAAGGGGAAGACCTACCTCTCTGGGCACATTGTCGGGTCCCACACAGCCTGGGGGAGGAAGGAAACACTGTTAGCACAGCGTGGTGCTGTAGGGAGCAGGGTCCACCCCGGGGCGGGGCGGGTGGCCTACCGCAGGTCTTCACGCAGACATCGAAGCCCGGGGCGTAGCTCGTGGTGCCTTCGGGGCAGTAGCAGCCCTCCACCAGGCTGCTGGAGTTCTGCGGGGAGGAGCTGAAGGAAGAGGACCCTCAGGGGGGCCTCTGGCCCAGGGCGGTGGGATGGGGAGGGGCCACCTGCCAGCCCATCCGTCGGGGACTCGTCACACTACGTACCTGGACTGGCAAGTGGGCTCTTGTGGGGGGCCACAGGCCCGGTACTCCCTGTGAGATGGGCACGTCACAGCTGCAGAAAGCAAGGACCAGAGGGCCACTCAGGAGGGCACATCCCCAGTGACAGCTGCCCGCTCCCTCCCAACCAGGACCTCCCCACACCAGCAGAGGTGGCCAGTGACTCAGTGCTGTGGCCTCTGTCCTGCCCTGGTGGGTGCCTGGCTGGGGGGGCGTGGTCACGCTCTGGTCAGCTTGGAGGCTGGGTGACCACACCTGCCTGTCCCACGCCTCCACCCTGGCTGCCCCCCGGCAGGCTCAGCCTGGGGCCATCAGGGAGGTGCCTGTGGCTGACAGCAGGAGCAGCGGGAAGGGACAGGCCTGGAGGACAGGAGGCCCACACCCACCTACCTAACCCCAACCCTGACCCAGCTGGGTGCAGAACTCCACACCCGGCCTCCGGGCTGTCCTTCCCCACCTTGGGACCCAGCCTCACCCTGGCTGTCCCTGCATGCCTGGCTCAGCCCATTGGGTCTAACTTCAGGCTTCACTACCAGCAGATCTGGGAGCCTCATCTGGCCTGCAGGCCCCCCGTGCGGGGCAGGGGCAGGGGCACTTACAGCAGGCCCCGTGGGTGTGGCCCCGCCAGTCAATGCAGACGCCCTGCTGGGCACAGAGGGCCGCGTAGGCCTGCACACTGGCGCACTCCAGGCCAGAGCCAGGCACGAAGCAGCTGTCAAACACGCAGGCGTCGTAGTAGTGCTGGGGCGGCACGGAGGCGTGGCACTGGGAGAACAGGCTGTGGGCGAGTTAACGCTCTGGTCGGCTCCAGGCCAGGTGACCACACCCACCTCTCCCACACCTCCACCCAGGCTGCCCCCGGCATGCTCAGCCTGTGGCCATCAGGGGGTGCCTGTGGCTGACAGCAGGAGCGGCGGGAAGGGACCGGCCTGGAGGACAGGAGCCACACCCACTGGCCCCAGGGGGAGCGCTGGGTGCCTGAGCCTCCCCAGCAGCCCTGGAAGCCCCCTGAAGCCCAACCCAGCACCGACCTGTCCGTCGCTGCCCGCCTCGGGAGGCCCCCTTCCATCTAAGCTCAAACCTGGCTCCCCAGAGTCAGCCCTGAGTGCAAGCTCAGAGCTGGGCCACCCAGGGCCTCTGGGGCAGCTAAGCTGGCACCACCCAGGAGGCCAGGAGAGCAGGGTGCCCAGGAACGCTGCTGGCCTGTGGGAACAGGGGCCTGGGCCTGGGCCCTGACTTGGGCCAGACAGCACCGTGCTCAGCCCTCTAGCTCCCTGCTCGGCTGGGCCTCGCATCCTCCTGGTAGGCTAGGCTGCTTCCTGGGGCCCACAGCTGCCCAGTGGCCAGGCCCGACAGGGCCAGGCAGGTCACCTGTCCTTGATGAGCTGGCAGAGTGGAGACGTGGTGCAGTTCTTGGGCAGTGTGGAGTGGCTGCCCCCTGGCGTTGTGAGGGCCGGGCGCCTGGTGGTGAAGCTGCCGTGGGGACAGTGTGGCTTGGAGGGATCATTCACCACCCACTGGTCAGCTGCGGCCTCGCAGTTGGAGGTGATCTCCCCACTAGGCAGCACACAGTCGTCCGCAGTGCTGTTGGTGCAGGTGCCTGTGGGGGCAAGGATGGTGCCATCGCACCAGCACCAGCCTGGACCGTCGGGGCCAGGGTCGTCCCTGGGAGACCACCCCTCCCCCCGCCCAGGTCCCTCGTGGCCAGCCCCCTCCTGTGGGCTCCCCACAGGGACCAAACCCAGGACCACACCACAGCGCCCCAACAGAGGAGCAGAAGACCCACTGCCCGCCGCTTGAACAGGCCCCCAGCTCCCAAGGTGGGGCGGGCGGGGGCTGCAGAGCTCACCACACTGGCCCTTGGTGTTGTTGCCGAACAGGCGGTAGGGCAGCCTGACGGAGAAGGACAGCCCATTGTAGGAGATGAGAGCGCCCAGCTCGGGGATGTCCACCACGAAGCTGATGCCCGACTCGTAGACCTGCAGCCCATACTTCTTGTAGGGCAGGGCCACCGCCTGCTTGTTGACCTGCACCTGCAGCCAGCGTTCCTGGTCAGACACCCCGGCAGGAGCAGGGGGCAGCCAGCTAGAGGCCTGCCTTGCCCTGCCTCGGTCACCTCCGGGAACTGTGTGTGACGCAGAGGCCCATCTGCACCTGCAGGGAGGGGTCTGCCTGTCCCTCCCCCTCCTGCTCCTTCCGATTCCTTCTGTTGTCCCTGAGCAGACCCTGTCCCCTCTGGTCCAGGAGTAAGCTGGACAAGTCCTCTCTGGAGACTTTGGGGCCTTAAGCAGAGAGTAGGGCCCCAGGCCCCTTAGCCAGTGGACCAATGATCCCAGGAGGGCAGCCCTGACCACCCGCCCCGTCCCCGGGAGGAGCTTCTGCCGAGACCTGTGCCCGGGCGGGGCTTGAGTGGTGGACGCAGGGTCCCTGAACACACCTGGAGGGCCTGAGAAGAGCACGCTGTGTCCCCAGGAGACCCCGCCCCATCCCACCTTCCAGCCCGGCTCCGGGGAGGCTATGTAGGGCCCTTGCTGCCGTCCTCTGCTGTGGGGATCTCGCTCAGAGCCCGGCCTGCTCGCCCGCTGTGGACACTCCCAGGCCCACCCCACGCACCTGCACTTTGAGAGGCATCATCTGTGTGGTTTGCATCAGCACCTCCTGGGTCTCGTGGCGCACGATGAGTGTGCGGGGGCAGGACACCTTGTCGTTGACGTCACAGTGGTAGTTGTCGATGTAGACCCCAAAGTTCTCCACCTGCGGGGTCACCTCCTCCACCAGCACGTAGGTGCAGTTGCCCTGGTAGCTGTAGTACAGGCCGTCGAAGGTGACGTAGTGCGGGTCCCCCCAGCCCGTGCAGTAGCCTGCAGAAGAAGCTCAGTGAGCTGGCGGGCAGGGGTGGGGACCGCAACGGGTCACAGTCAGGATTAAGGGTCAGGTCGGGAGAGCGGGCCTGAAAAGCCTGGTACATTTGGGTGTGAGAGCAGGCTGGACCTGGCTCCCCACCATCCACAGGGCCCTTCCGCAGGACAGGGCCTCGGTGTGGAGCCAGAGGGGCCCCTCTAACCTGGAAGGCTCCTCGTTCTGGGGAGGTCCCCAGACCTGGGCAGGAAGGAGCGCGAGAAGTCCCTGGGCCCTGGTCAAGCCTGCAGCAGGTGCTCAGCCCTCGGACCCTGCGCCCAAGGGCCTGCCGCGTGCTCCCAGGAGACCAGCCATGCCACCCTCCACCAGAGAGGGAGCGGCAGGCAGCCCCCGAGCGACTGGGAGGGACTTACAGTCACACTCCCAGTGCCAGCAGCAGCCGTCGGGGTCAAGGACGCGCACAGGCTTGAGACCGTTGGAGCAGGTGGGCATGGGCGGGGGCTGGCACTCCTTCTCCACGATCTCCACCACATTGTCGTGCTTGCAGATGGCCATGGTGCAGTTACACAGCCACCAGGTCTCGTTCTCCTGCAGGACGAGGCCCTGGGAGTCAACAGGCTGCACGTGGGCAGCAGGGCAGTCCTCTCCACCCCAGAGGGGCCGCCGGCAGCGCAGGGCCTCGTGGCGGCCAGCCACCTGGCCAGGCCTGGAGAAGGCCAAGGGCCGCAGCGGACCCTGCACTGCAGATGGTGCAGGGCAGGGGAGGAGCATCTCGGACCCCTCAGGCCTCGGACGCATGGACACCTCTGGCACCGGGGGGACGAGGCCACCCTGGCCCACTGACCTGTCTCGGAGGATCGAAATCTAGGCACCCAGTGGGCTTGGTGGTGCCGGGTGTCGGCTTGGAGGATGTGGTCGCTGGCTTGGGCGTTGAGGGTACTGCTGGTGTCAAAGGCGTGGCCACCGAGGACGGAGTGGGCACCGAGGATGTGGGCGTTGGGGAAGGCGTGGACGGGCAGGACCAGTTGAAGTACTGCAACTCACAGTCAACGGAGCAGTTCACATAGTAGCAGGTGTCCCCGATGGTGTTGTTGTACACCACGTCACCTGCAGGGAGAGAGAGGTCCAGTCCCCGTGCCACCCAGAGGCAGGGTGGCCGCCTTAGGGGACGCAGGTCCCGTGGAAGACAGAGAAGGCGCGGCTGTGGGCCCAGACAGTCATGTGTCCCAGGGGTTCCTGTGTGACTGTCCCTGGGCACATGCTACAGGGTCGGGAAGGGGCCTCTGGGAGGTGACCAGGCTTAGATGGGGTCCTCGGGGTGGGGCCCTGGGGTGGCATTAGTGACTTTAGAAGAAGAGAACAAGGCTGGAGCCAGCTGGCTTGCCCAGCTCTCCTGGGAATGCCCTCTGCCACGTCAGGGTGCACAAGACGACCTCACCAGGTGCTGACACCACGCTCCTCCCAGCCTCTGGAACCGTGAGCCAAATAAACCTCTAATCTTTAAAAATGATCTAGTGTCAGGTAGTCTGTCATGGCAACAGAAAATGGACCAACCACCCTGACCATGCTCACGAGCTGAGGGACCCTGGTCCCTCTTTCCAGCCAGATGTCCCATTCCACCCTTGTCCTCCCGCCTCCTGAGCAAGTTCCTGGCTTGGACCTTGCCTGGTCCTTACCCTGTCACACTAAACAGGGATCAGACCCAGCTTCAGCTGCCTAGTGTTGGGGGTGGACAGCCAAACACACCTGGGATGTAGTACGTGTCGTTCAACACGCAGCAGGTGGTGGAAGTGCTTATCTCCCACGGGGTGCTGGGAGAAATGAGCGGGGTGGACGTGGCCAGGGTCCCCCAGGAGGACGAGGTTCTGGTGGTCTCCAGTGTGGTCGGCATGGTGGAGGGGAGCCCTGTCCTGGTGGGGGTCCCCACGGCGGTTGTCGGCACAGTGCGGGGAGTGGTCTCGGAGATGGGTGTGCCTGTAAGGACAGGTCTGAGCTGAGGCCGTCACTCCTCTTAGGTGCTACGGGGGCCCGACAACAGGACCACAGAGGGGAAGGTGGCCGGCCGGCGGGAGGCCCAGGCTCTGGAAGCCACCACTCACACTGTGAGGACTGCAGGGGAGGCCGAGGCTCGGGCATCAACAGAGCTGCAGGAGGGGCTGCAGGGCCTCAGACTCAGGGGCCGGCCCCTCTGGCCTCTGCCACGCCAAGGCTCCGAAGGCCCAGGCACAGAGGACGGTCGGGGCTCCCTGCACTCAGTGATGGTGCTCAGAGGGAAAGCCACGCGGAGCCAGCCTCGGCCTTCCCAGGGCCCACCCTCCTGGGCAGAGCAAGGGCAGCCACCCGAGGCACGGAGCCAGGCCAGCCCAGAGCTCTGAGGCTCCCTGGCAGAGGGCGGCTCTCCTGGGAGAGGAGGGTGGGATGCACCTCCTTACCTGGCGAGGCTGGGGTGGTGCCCGAAGTGGAGGCCTCAGGTCCAGGAGTGCTGCCCGAAGTCACAGCGGCCACAGGTGGTGTCGTTCTGGGTGACGCTGGGGTGCTAGAAGGCTCCTTGGTGGTCAGAGGGGTGCTGGGAAGGGTGGTGGACTCCGTGGAAGGGGAGGGGGTAAACTGAGTGGTCACGGGGGTGGAGAGTGAAGGGGCAGGAGTAGACGAGGTCGATGCGGTGGTGGGTACTGTGCGAGTAGGGGTGGGAACCTCTGTGCCAGTGCTGGTGGGAGTGGGAGTAGGGGTCACAGTGCTCGTACTCGTAGCAGCAGGAGTAGCTGTGCTTGTAGCTGTGGCCTCGGGGACGGTGGCAGTTACAGCAGAGGATGGGGTTGGGGTCTGTGTGGTGGTGGATATTGGGACTGGTGTCGCCGTGGGGGTGGGCGTTGGACTAGGGGTCTCTGTGGTTGTGGTGGTGGGTGTAGGTGTTGTGGTCTCAGTGATGGTGGTAGTGATGGTGGATGTTGGGGTTGGGGTCTGTGTGGTGGTGAATATTGGGGTTGGTGTCACCGTGGTGGTGGTCTGTGGGCTCAGGGTCTCTGTGGTTGTGGTGGTGGGTGTAGGTGTTGTGGTCTCAGTGACGGTGGTAGTGATGGTGGATGTTGGGGTTGGGGTCTGTGTGGTGGTGAATATTGGGGTTGGTGTCACCGTGGTGGTGGTCTGTGGGCTCAGGGTCTCTGTGGTTGTGGTGGTGGGTGTAGTTGTTGTGGTCTCAGTGATGGTGGTAGTGATGGTGGATGTTGGGGTTGGGGTCTGTGTGGTGGTGAATATTGGGGTTGGTGTCACCGTGGTGGTGGTCTGTGGGCTCAGGGTCTCTGTGGTTGTGGTGGTGGGTGTAGTTGTTGTGGTCTCAGTGATGGTGGTAGTGATGGTGGATGTTGGGGTTGGGGTCTGTGTGGTGGTGAATATTGGGGTTGGTGTCACCGTGGTGGTGGTCTGTGGGCTCAGGGTCTCTGTGGTTGTGGTGGTGGGTGTAGGTGTTGTGGTCTCAGTGACGGTGGTAGTGATGGTGGATGTTGGGGTTGGGGTCTGTGTGGTGGTGAATATTGGGGTTGGTGTCACCGTGGTGGTGGTCTGTGGGCTCAGGGTCTCTGTGGTTGTGGTGGTGGGTGTAGTTGTTGTGGTCTCAGTGATGGTGGTAGTGATGGTGGATGTTGGGGTTGGGGTCTGTGTGGTGGTGAATATTGGGGTTGGTGTCACCGTGGGGGTGGGCGTTGGACTAGGGGACTCTGTGGTTGTGGTGGTGGGTGTAGTTGTTGTGGTCTCAGTGATGGTGGTAGTGATGGTGGATGTTGGGGTTGGGGTCTGTGTGGTGGTGGATATTGGGGTTGGTGTCACCGTGGGGGTGGGCGTTGGACTTGGGGACTCTGTGGTTGTGGTGGTGGGTGTAGGTGTTGTGGTCTGAGAGAGGATAGTAGTGATGGTAGATGTTGGGGTAGGGGTCTGTGTGGTGGTGGATATTGGTGTTGGTGTCACCGTGGTGGTGGTCTGTGGACTTGGGGACTCTGTGGTTGTGGTGGTAGGTGTAGGTGTTGTGGTCTGAGAGAGGATAGTAGTGATGGTAGATGTTGGGGTTGGGGTCTGTGTGGTGGTGGATATTGGTGTTGGTGTCACCGTGGTGGTGGTCTGTGGACTTGAGGACTCTGTGGTTGTGGTGGTGGGTGTAGGTGTTGTGGTCTGAGAGAGGATAGTAGTGATGGTAGATGTTGGGGTTGGGGTCTGTGTGGTGGTGGATATTGGGGTTGGTGTCACCGTGGGGGTGGTCTGTGGGCTCAGGGTCTCTGTGGTTGTGGTGGTGGGTGTAGTTGTTGTGGTCTCAGTGACAATAGTAGTGATGGTAGATGTTGGGGTTGGGGTCTGTGTGGTGGTGGATATTGGTGTTGGTGTCACCGTGGGGGTGGGCGTTGGACTTGGGATCTCTGTGGTTGTGGTGGTGGGTGTAGGTGTTGTGGTCTCAGTGATGGTGGTAGTGATGGTAGATGTTGGGGTTGGGGTCTGTGTGGTGGTGGATATTGGTGTTGGTGTCACCGTGAGGGTGGTCTGTGGGCTCAGGGTCTCTGTGGTTGTGGTGGTGGGTGTAGTTGTTGTGGTCTCAGTGACAATAGTAGTGATGGTAGATGTTGGGGTTGGGGTCTGTGTGGTGGTGGATATTGGGGTTGGTGTCACCGTGGTGGTGGTCTGTGGACTTGAGGACTCTGTGGTTGTGGTGGTGGGTGTAGGTGTTGTGGTCTCAGTGATGGTGGTAGTGATGGTAGATGTTGGGGTTGGGGTCTGTGTGGTGGTGGATATTGGGGTTGGTGTCACTGTGGTGGTGGTCTGTGGACTTGGGGACTCTGTGGTTGTGGTGGTAGGTGTAGGTGTTGTGGTCTGAGAGAGGATAGTTGTGATGGTAGATGTTGGAGTTGGGGTCTGTGTGGTGGTGGATATTGGGGTTGGTGTCACCGTGGTAGTGGTCTGTGGACTTGAGGACTCTGTGGTTGTGGTGGTGGGTGTAGGTGTTGTGGTCTCAGTGATGGTGGTAGTGATGGTAGATGTTGGGGTTGGGGTCTGTGTGGTGGTGGATATTGGTGTTGGTGTCACCGTGGTGGTGGGTGTTGGACTTGGGATCTCTGTGGTTGTGGTGGTGGGTGTAGGTGTTGTGGTCTCAGTGATGGTGGTAGTGATGGTAGATGTTGGGGTTGGGGTCTGTGTGGTGGTGGATATTGGGGTTGGTGTCACTGTGGTGGTGGTCTGTGGACTTGGGGACTCTGTGGTTGTGGTGGTAGGTGTAGGTGTTGTGGTCTGAGAGAGGATAGTAGTGATGGTAGATGTTGGGGTTGGGGTCTGTGTGGTGGTGGATATTGGTGTTGGTGTCACCGTGGTGGTGGTCTGTGGACTTGAGGACTCTGTGGTTGTGGTGGTGGGTGTAGGTGTTGTGGTCTCAGTGATGGTGGTAGTGATGGTAGATGTTGGGGTTGGGGTCTGTGTGGTGGTGGATATTGGTGTTGGTGTCACCGTGGTTGTGGTCTGTGGACTTGGGGTCTCTGTGGTTGTGGTGGTGGGTGTAGGTGTTGTGGTCTCAGTGATGGTGGTAGTGATGGTAGATGTTGGAGTTGGGGTCTGTGTGGTGGTGGATATTGGGGTTGGGGTCACCGTGGGGGTGGGTGTTGGACTTGGCGACTCTGTGGTTGTGGTGGTGGGTGTTGGTGTTGGGGCGGGGGTCGTGGTAGATGTCGGTGTGGTGACAGTTGGTGAGGTTGTATGCTCTCTCGTGGTGAGTGTTGGGGTACCGGTCTCTGTGGTGGTCTCAGTGGTGGTGGTGGTGGGCGGTGGTGGTGTGGAGCCACAGGGTCTGCAGCACTGGACGTTGATCTCGTAGTTGAGGCAGAAGGGCATGGGAATGACTCCGCCTGGCCTCTGGTCTTCGTTTCTGCAGACCAGTCCGACTGAGAGGTCACACACCACTTGCTGCCCAAGCTGCTGGATTGGAACCTCAGGATGCATCGCTGCTCGGCAGGAGATGTTAGCTGCCCAGCCCGGGGCACAGACGCCTCCAATTGGTTCAAAATCTCCTCCTGGCTTGTCAAAGTTGGGTTTTCCGGAGTCCAGCCAGCCAGTCCACTCGCAGTCCAGACAAGGAGGGGTAGTTGTCGTGGTGGTGGTGGAGGTTGGGATTGTTGTCACCGTGGGGGTGGGCGTTGGACTTGGGGACTCTGTGGTCATGGTGGTGGGTGTAGTTGTTGTGGTCTCAGTGACAATAGTAGTGATGGTAGATGTTGGGGTTGGGGTCTGTGTGGTGGTGGATATTGGGGTTGGTGTCACCGTGGGGGTGGTCTGTGGGCTCAGGGTCTCTGTGGTTGTGGTGGTGGGTGTAGTTGTTGTGGTCTCAGTGACAATAGTAGTGATGGTAGATGTTGGGGTTGGGGTCTGTGTGGTGGTGGATATTGGTGTTGGTGTCACCGTGGTGGTGGTCTGTGGGCTCAGGGTCTCTGTGGTTGTGGTGGTGGGTGTAGTTGTTGTGGTCTCAGTGACAATAGTAGTGATGGTAGATGTTGGGGTTGGGGTCTGTGTGGTGGTGGATAATGGTGTTGGTCTCACCGTGGTGGTGGTCTGTGGACTTGGGGTCTCTGTGATTGTGGTGGTGGGTGTAGGTGTTGTGGTCTCAGTGATGGTGGTAGTGATGGTGGATGTTGGGGTTGGGGTGTGTGTGGTGGTGGATATTGGTGTTGGTGTCACCGTGGGGGTGGGCGTTGGACTAGGGGTCTCTGTGGTTGTGGTGGTGGGTGTAGGTGTTGTGGTCTGAGAGAGGATAGTAGTGATGGTAGATGTTGGGGTTGGGGTCTGTGTGGTGGTGGATATTGGTGTTGGTGTCACCGTGGTGGTGGTCTGTGGACTTGAGGACTCTGTGGTTGTGGTGGTGGGTGTAGGTGTTGTGGTCTCAGTGATGGTGGTAGTGATGGTAGATGTTGGGGTTGGGGTCTCTGTGGTGGTGGATATTGGGGTTGGTGTCACTGTGGTGGTGGTCTGTGGACTTGGGGTCTCTGTGATTGTGGTGGTGGGTGTAGGTGTTGTGGTCTCAGTGATGGTGGTAGTGATGGTGGATGTTGGGGTTGGGGTCTGTGTGATGGTGGATATTGGTGTTGGTGTCACCGTGGGGGTGGGCGTTGGACTAGGGGTCTCTGTGGTTGTGGTGGTGGGTGTAGGTGTTGTGGTCTCAGTGATGGTGGTAGTGATGGTGGATGTTGGGGTTGGGGTCTGTGTGGTGGTGGATATTGGTGTTGGTGTCACCGTGGGGGTGGGCGTTGGACTAGGGGTCTCTGTGGTTGTGGTGGTGGGTGTAGGTGTTGTGGTCTCAGTGATGGTGGTAGTGATGGTGGATGTTGGGGTTGGGGTCTGTGTGGTGGTGGATATTGGTGTTGGTGTCACCGTGGTGGTGGGCGTTGGACTAGGGGTCTCTGTGGTTGTGGTGGTGGGTGTAGGTGTTGTGGTCTCAGTGATGGTGGTAGTGATGGTGGATGTTGGGGTTGGGGTCTGTGTGGTGGTGGATATTGGGGTTGGGGTCACCGTGGGGGTGGGCGTTGGACTTGGGGACTCTGTGGTCGTGGTGGTGGGTGTAGTTGTTGTGGTCTCAGTGACAATAGTAGTGATGGTAGATGTTGGGGTTGGGGTCTGTGTGGTGGTGGATATTGGGGTTGGTGTCACCGTGGGGGTGGTCTGAGGGCTCAGGGTCTCTGTGGTTGTGGTGGTGGGTGTAGTTGTTGTGGTCTCAGTGACAATAGTAGTGAAGGTAGATGTTGGGGTTGGGGTCTGTGTGGTGGTGGATATTGGTGTTGGTGTCACCGTGGTGGTGGTCTGTGGGCTCAGGGTCTCTGTGGTTGTGGTGGTGGGTGTAGTTGTTGTGGTCTCAGTGACAATAGTAGTGATGGTAGATGTTGGGGTTGGGGTCTGTGTGGTGGTGGATATTGGGGTTGGTGTCACCGTGAGGGTGGTCTGTGGGCTCAGGGTCTCTGTGGTTGTGGTGGTGGGTGTAGGTGTTGTGGTCTCAGTGATGGTGGTAGTGATGGTGGATGTTGGGGTTGGGGTCTGTGTGGTGGTGGATATTGGTGTTGGTGTCACCGTGGGGGTGGGCGTTGGACTAGGGGTCTCTGTGGTTGTGGTGGTGGGTGTAGGTGTTGTGGTCTCAGTGATGGTGGTAGTGATGGTGGATGTTGGGGTTGGGGTCTGTGTGGTGGTGGATATTGGTGTTGGTGTCACCGTGGGGGTGGGCGTTGGACTAGGGGTCTCTGTGGTTGTGGTGGTGGGTGTAGGTCTTGTGGTCTCAGTGATGGTGGTAGTGATGGTGGATGTTGGGGTTGGGGTCTGTGTGGTGGTGGATATTGGTGTTGGTGTCACCGTGGGGGTGGGCGTTGGACTAGGGGTCTCTGTGGTTGTGGTGGTGGGTGTAGGTCTTGTGGTCTCAGTGATGGTGGTAGTGATGGTGGATGTTGGGGTTGGGGTCTGTGTGGTGGTGAATATTGGTGTTGGTGTCACCGTGGGGGTGGGCGTTGGACTAGGGGTCTCTGTGGTTGTGGTGGTGGGTGTAGGTGTTGTGGTCTCAGTGATGGTGGTAGTGATGGTAGATGTTGGAGTTGGGGTCTGTGTGGTGGTGGATATTGGGGTTGGGGTCACCGTGGGGGTGGGTGTTGGACTTGGCGACTCTGTGGTTGTGGTGGTGGGTGTTGGTGTTGGGGCGGGGGTCGTGGTAGATGTCGGTGTGGTGACAGTTGGTGAGGTTGTATGCTCTCTCGTGGTGAGTGTTGGGGTACCGGTCTCTGTGGTGGTCTCAGTGGTGGTGGTGGTGGGCGGTGGTGGTGTGGAGCCACAGGGTCTGCAGCACTGGACGTTGATCTCGTAGTTGAGGCAGAAGGGCATGGGAATGACTCCGCCTGGCCTCTGGTCTTCGTTTCTGCAGACCAGTCCGACTGAGAGGTCACACACCACTTGCTGCCCAAGCTGCTGGATTGGAACCTCAGGATGCATCGCTGCTCGGCAGGAGATGTTAGCTGCCCAGCCCGGGGCACAGACGCCTCCAATTGGTTCAAAATCTCCTCCTGGCTTGTCAAAGTTGGGTTTTCCGGAGTCCAGCCAGCCAGTCCACTCGCAGTCCAGACAAGGAGGGGTAGTTGTCGTGGTGGTGGTGGAGGTTGGGATTGTTGTCACCGTGGGGGTGGGCGTTGGACTTGGGGACTCTGTGGTTGTGGTGGTGGGTGTAGGTGTTGTGGTCTCAGTGACAATAGTAGTGATGGTAGATGTTGGGGTTGGGGTCTGTGTGGTGGTGGATATTGGGGTTGGGGTCACCGTGGGGGTGGGCGTTGGACTAGGGGTCTCTGTGGTTGTGGTGGTGGGTGTAGGTGTTGTGGTCTCAGTGATGGTGATAGTGATGGTGGATGTTGGGGTTGGGGTCTGTGTGGTGGTGGAGGTTGGAACTGTTGTCACTGTGGGGGTGGGCGATGGACTTGGGGACTCTCTGGTCGTGGTGGTGGGCACGGGCGTGGGTGAGGTTGTGGGCGTGGTCGGTGATGGTGTTGGTGTGGCGGGAGTTGTGATTGTGGGCGTAGGCGTGGGCGTGGGCGTGGGAGTGGGTGTGGGCGTGGTCCTGGGCGTGTGCGAGGTGGGGCATGCCCACCAGGGTACGCAGCAGTTCACCCGTATCTCATAGTCATAGCAGAGTTCGAATGGTCCAGTCTCAAACTGGTCTTCGTTTTTGCAGATAAGCCCAACGGAGACGTTGCACTCTACTTTCTGGCCCAGCTCTTCCCAGGAGAGGTGGGGCTCCGTGGCCGACCTGCATTGGATGTCCTCTGGAGCCTTGCAGACACTGTCAAAGGTCTCTCGGTCACCACCATCGCTGCCGCTGCTCGGGTGGTCCTCGTTGATCCAGTCAGTCCAGAAACAGCACAGCTCTAGAAGCAAAACCCCCCCAATGGTTATTTGCATCTGGGCAGAGGCACCTTCAAGGTCTCTGTGCCCCGAAGGCCTGGGACCTCCATGACTATCCTTAAGATATGGCTGCCCTCCTGTCATCACTAAAGGACCAGTTTGCAGGACAGGTTTAAACTGACTTCACCCTCATTTTACACTATAATATTGAGGCCCAGAGGGCAGAGGCCACCCCAGGCCATATCTGGGTCTGACAGGCCCAAACCTTGAAGCTTCAGGTAGGCACCCCTTTCCCAAATCCTAGTGTCAAAAGCGGGGGGTGCTGTGGTTGTGGCTCAGGGTACAGCGCTCACCTAGCACGTGCGAGGCACTGAGTTCAATCCTCAGCACCACATAAAAATAAATAAAATAAAGGTACTGTGTCTGAGTACAACTAAAAAAAAAAAAAATTAAAAAGAAAATTTTAAAAAGAACAAAAGTAGGAACCCGTAGAGCCAGAGCTCCAGGAAGGGGGAGTATGGACAGGCCTTGTCTCTACTCTTGGCCAATCGCATGGTCCCTCATGCAGGTCCAGTCCCTGGCCTGAGCAGACAATAAAGTTGCCCAAATACACCCATCGCTGGTCCTTAAGCAGATAAGCCCACCACCTCGCAGGTCCCAAGCAGCCTCCTGGGGGTTCTATAGATTTTGCTCATCTTGGCCCTGTTTGTCACCGTGACATAGTGCAGCGTCACTTGAAGTTGACGGAACTGCAATAGAGAGGGGAAGGGTCTCGTTACCCAGCCGAGACCCTTTACTCTCTTCACTTTTCAGTGTGCCTTCCTGTGTCTTGCCACACCCTGGTGGCTTGTCCAGTGTGTCCAGGATTTTGACCACAAACAGGGATTTGAGCAAGTCCTCTGATTAGGCCTTAGGGGCATCTTTGCAGGGACAGAAGCTGGCCACCCAGGCCACGTGGGCTGCTGGGGAAAGGCAAGGTCCCCAGCAGAGATCCGCGGCCATGGGGCCTCACCTGGGCTGGGGAAGGGGGTGATGGTGATGGTGGTGGTGGTGGGGACAGAGGAGGTGGTGGTGGGGACAGAGGTGGTGGAGGAAGTCGGCGTGGACGGGGGTGCCGTGGTAGTTGCACAGATGTTGAAGTGCCTCTCCACTGTCCCATTGGGGCCGCAGAACTCCCAGTAGCAGAAGACACCGTCCTGAGTCTGGTTGAGAATCTTCCCTGGGGGGGAGGCCAGCCATCAGTGCGGCAGGTGGAGGCAGACTCACTCCCCAGCGCTGCCTGGCAGGTCACAGCTGAGGAGAGACTGGGTGCCCCCAGTTCCACAAGTGCCCCAGCAGGACCCCTTTCCTGGATCTCCCCCCTTTGAAGAAGGGGCCTCATCAGAACACAGGGGACACAGAGGGGAGGGGCAGCAGATGTTCACCATGAGGCACCGGCCCCATAAGAAGGGACTCGACGTGTCACAGGAGCCCATGGGCTGCTGCACAGCAGAGCAGGTCTGGACATGTCTGGGCACCAAACAGGTAGAACCCAAGAGGACAACCCCACGCAGGCCAGGCCCATGGATTCAGGGACGGGGCAGGCTGCAGGCTTCCTGCCGCAGAGCTAGCAACAGAGGACAGCTTACCTTCCTCCAGTTGGCAGACCACATGTGAGGAGTCAGTGCACACACTGCAAAGCAAGCACAGCGGCTGCAGGCCTCCTGCCCCTCCCTCCAGGCCTGCTCCCAGTGCAGACCCCGTCCCAAAAACCAGCTCCAGAGGAACCCCACCCATCAGGTTCTAAATGCGGGCAGAGGCACGGGACAGGTAAGATGGGAAAAAGCTGGAACAGGCAGGTGACATTCATGTGCATGAGTGACTGTGTGCACCTGCGGGACTGTGTCCATGCATGAGTACAGGCACGCACTCTGTGTGTGGACGTGTGTGTATGAGATGCATGTGGCTGTGTGCACACGCATGGGTATGTGCACCTGCATGGAGCAGCAGGGGACTGTGTGTGTGTGCAGGCCTGTGTGTGCTTGTTATGTGTGTGTGTGGCGTGCCTGCGTGTGCACCGAGCCCCCGCCCGACCCCTTGCGTTGTGGGCTTGAGTACCAAGATGTGCAGATGTCCTTCGTGGGAACCAGCGCTCCAGGGGGGTAGCGGGTGTCCCCAACATAGCAGCCACACTTGTCCCCAGTGACACACTTCTTCAGGTCCTCATCGTAGATGGGCCTGTCCGTAGGGCATCGGGGGTAGCAACCTGGCGGGCACAGGGCCAGGGCCTTGGACCTCCAGGGAGGCCCACGGGCGCCTCCCCAGCATCCCCACCTATGAGTCGTGTCTCTCGGGGTGTTCCTCTGGCGAGGCCAGGGGACAGAGAGGGCTGGGTCTCCCCACCCCGGGGGTCCTCTGCACAGCCAGCCCCTCGCAGGGCTGTTAGCTGCCTCTTCTCTGATTCTCCTTGCGGAGGTTCAGGGCAGCCCAAGCCCACTCCTCGAAGGACACATTCTGCCACAGGTGAGCCTGGCCGCCCTGGGCCTCAGATCTCCAGACCTCAGGCCTCCCACGGGGTCCCCATGGGTCTCCAGCCAATGGCAGCTTTAAGCCCCACGATGCCTGCCCCAAGGCCCTCCCTGCTCACCCTCCAGGTAGGACACAGAGATGTTGGAGTGGATGCCGTTGATGGTCCTGCAGGTTTCAAAGCTGCGGTTCCCACACGGCTCATAATGCCACTCACACTCGTCCGGGGGGTTGTAGTAGTCACAGAATATGGCTGAAGGGAGGACAGGAGGAGGGGGACAGGGTCAGACTCAGCAGGATGCAGGCAGGGGCCCAGACAAAGGGGAGGCTGGGAGGGGGGAGTGGGCAGGGACACGTCCAGTCAGGTCTGGACAACCCAGGTCTCACAGTGATCCCAGGAAGCCTGATGCCAGGAAGCATAGGGTTAAATGACATACAGGCTGTCACTTGGAGGGGAGGGAGTGCCGCCTGCCCCCAGCCCTCACTGCAGCCCCTGGTCAGGACAGTGGGCACTCACGGCACAGATCCGGTGTCCTCCAGAACACACAGGCCTCCGCCTTGGTGCACTCCTGGGCGTAGGAGGCCACGGCAGAGCAGAAGCACTCGCAGTCGCCCCCCGTGTCACAGGAACAGGAGTCCTGCACGCAGGCCTCGTAGAAGACCGTGGGGTCCACCTGAGGAGCAGACGTGGTGTGCCCTGGGCCCTCGCTGCCTTCGTGAGGCCAGGACCCTGCGTCTGGCCCTGGTCGTCCCAGGGCTCCAAAGACACCCTGACTGTGCAGCCCTGGGGCTTCGAAGGTCTCAGGATAAGATGGCCATCCTAAAACCGGCCCGGCCCTCTGTTGCCAGTATCTGGGGCCATCTGGTCATGAGCCCCTTACCTGCCTTCCCTCCCTGCATTGTGAGCATGTAAGGCAGAGAGGTTAGGGAGGCTGGTCTAACCAGGAGTCCCAGAGGGTCACCTGGTCTCCTCACGTGTCCAAAGAACAATGAGAACAGGAGAAAACTCAAGGACAAGTCCTCCACCGGGAGCCACTCCCCAGAGTGTCCTGGCGCAGGGGAGAGCCCTGCAGGGTCATGACCACGCCCCTCCCCGGCCCCGCCCACTGCTGTGGCCCCGCCCAGGCCCGCAGCCCCACCCACCTTGCTGTGGCACGCGCTGAACACGCTGCTCTTGATGATGCTGCACTGCTTCTCCGCCCAGGAGCGGCGGTGCGGGTTCCGGCTGCAGGGGTCCGGGACGGTGCTCACGTCTGGGCAGGTGGAGGCCTCCTTCCAGCTGTTCCCGAAGTCTAGCTCGCTGCTCACCACCACGTGGTCCCGCGTGGTGAAGTCGTTGCTGGTGCGGTCATCAAAGTTCCCGCACAGGCCGCACACAGTGCCCTGGGAGGAAGGCGCAAAGGGTTCACAGGCGAGGCAGCTGGGGGGGACAGCACAGTTCAGAGGCCACAGAGGGGCGGCCCTGAGAGGGCTGGCAGGCGGGGCAGCCCACCTTGTAGGACGGAGCCAGCTTGATGAAGATGGTGGTCTTCTTGTCCCAGATGACGATGATGCCGGTGCTGGCCTCAACCACCAGGTACTGGCCCACTTCCCGCGTGGTGTAGGCCACATGGTGACCCTCCTCAAGCTGGACCACTTCCCGGCGCTTGTCCTCCAGCTTCAGCTCCGTCCTCTGCCCAGAGGAGAGGCAGGTCACTAGCAGCGTCCGAGGGTCCCCAAGGGCTCTGGGAACCCCAGGGAGGGGCAGCACTCACCCCTATGAAGATCTTGATGGCCTTGGAGCAGGTGACACCAGTGGTACCACAGGGGACATTCTCAGTGATAATGCTGAAGGAGCCTGTTGAGGAGTTCTGGCCGCAGTAGTCCTAGGGGCCGGTGGGTGAGGTCAGCTAGCTCCAACTCTGACCTGGCCAGGGCAGCCCCTCATCGGGTGGCTGGGGATAACAGTGGCACCGGGGGTGCCAGGGCTTGGCCAGCCAGCCAGGCTTGTCCTGATTACACATGCGTGTGCACACACGGGTACTTCAGCAGGAGGGTCACAGAACTGGAGAGGGGGCTGGACCGTGCCCACCCCTCTCCCAGCCAGAAGCCCAAACCTTGACCAGGTGGGGCCTGAGGCAGAGGACGGGCTGGCCCTCCCACAAGGTCTTCGGCATCTCAGAGCAGGTAGAGCGGGGACCATGGGGAGGGCAGGCCTCACCTGGACAGCCACGTAGGAGCAGTGTCCGTCAAAGTCATAGTGCTTCCCATCAAAGGTGATGTAGTGGCCGCTCCCGTAAATGGAGCAGGTGCCGTGGCACAGGAACTGGGTACATTGCCAGCGTCCTCTCTGGCAGGTGCTGAGAACAGGAGAGAAACCTGAAGGGGCCAGAGCCCAGGGCCCACCCTGCTCAGACACCAGCCTGCTCAGCCCCTGGGTTGGTGGAGACGACGCCTGGCAGCCCAGGCAGGACACCCACCAGCACCCACAGCAGCCCAGACATACCCTGCACCCACCTCTGCTCCAGGACCAGGGGCAGACATGAGAGAGTGCCCATCAGCTGAGCCAGAGCCACCCTGGCCCTGGAGGACCCAGCAGGGTACCCTCAGCAGGCCACTTACCAGGTGTTGTTGCAGTCTAGCTTGATCTTGTCCCCAGGGGAGTACAGGTCCTTGTTGTGGACACACGGGCACTCCTCCTCCACCACACAGCCCCCCCGGCCGTCATCCAGGAGCCCCTCAGGACACACACAGCCACTGACACAATCCGTGTGGTACTGGGGGCAGCAGAGGGGGCTTCAGTGAGACCAAAGCTCCCTCTGGGAGGTGGGAGGACACCATGGGAGAAGCCCTCCCTGCCCCAGGCCTCTCCCCTGCGGCCCACATGTGGGCAGGAAGACAGGTGAAGGTGGCCTGCCTAGAGCCGCTAAACTGGCCCCTGTTCCCAGGGAGCCCATAGGCCACCACTTCCTTCCAATAACAGGGGCAGTGTCAACAAAATCCAGTATCCATAGGATTCAGCATCCGGACCTGGTGGACAGGGCATAGAGGAGTCCACCTGCTCCCTCCACAATGGCTCAGCCAGAAATACCCGACCCAGCCCACCCAGCCCACCCACCACAACCCTCCCCAGCACGCACATAGCCAGCGACCAGCGTCTGGCAGCTGGTGGGGCGGGACTCCCGGGTGGCCAGGGCAGTCAGGTTGTTGCAGTCAACAAGGATCTTGGGGGCCGCACAGCCTGTGGGACAGAGGGGCTGTCTGAGCTCACGCTGAAGTTAGCGGGCACGGGTGGGCAGGAGAAGGAGCAGGGGAGCAAGCCAAAGGGCGGTGGCCATGCACAGAGCAGCATCCACTTACTCTGGCCGATCAGCTTGACCTGCGTACAGTGCAGCCTCCCATTCCGGCAGACACTGCGAAGGAGAGGGGGCAGTCAGGGGAAGCGGCCCCCCCAGTCCCCCACCCCAGGCCCATTTGCACCACGTCTCAGCTCAGAGCAGAGCTCCAGAGGCAGACCTGCCCCCCCAGGCCTCCCTGCCCAGGCCAGACACCCACCAGCGCTCCTCCTGCCTCAAGACCACCTCCCCCGCCTCCAGGTAGAGGCCTCGGTGGTAGCAGGAGCACTTGGCCAGGGGCACACAGCGGCCCTTCTCGTCCAAGAAGGTGTGGTCAGGGCAGCCACAGCCGTCCACGGGCGCGAAGCCTTTGAGACAGTGGGTTTCCCCCTCAGAGAGCGAGCGGCAGGTCTGCTGGCAGGCGGTCAGGTTGTACAGGAAGGTCTGAGATTTGGGGCAGGAGCCCACGTCCTTGTCTGCAGAGAACCAAGGGACCAGAGTGAGGCGCAGGAGAGACCAGCTCCCAGCTCCGTCCCCGGAGACGGTCCCTGAGCCTCGCTCCATCAGGGCAGAGCACCCATCCAACCAAGAGACCAGGGAGGGCAGCCGCCCAGGGACACCCACCCTGAACTCAGCTGCCACAGCTCCTGCCCACACCCCCACCCCTGGTCCCTGAAGGGGCCCGCCAGGAGCCAGCTGCAGGAGGTGACCCTCCCTTGGGCCACCCGTGCTCAGGGCCCAGCCTCAGGGGGCACTCACTGCAGACGCGCTCCCGCCAGCCCCACAGCATGACGCCCTTGGTGGCGCAGGCCCGCGCGTAGGAGGACAGCGCTGCGCACAGGCAGTCCTCGTTGTTCTGACAGTTGCAGGTGTCATACTTGCATCTCTGGAAAGCAAACGGGGTGGGGGGGCAGTGAGGTGGAGCCCTGGGCGCGACCCAGCGCCCTGTGCACTCAGCACACACACCCGTCACCCACTGGGCACACCAGGCTCTGGGCATGGCACATGGCATGGGGGAGGGACTGACCTTGTAATACTCAGTGGGGTCCACGGCCAGGTGGCACCTGCTGAAGGGGGTCTCCGTCTTCTTCAGGAGGGAGCACCAGTGCTCCGCATAGTTGGCTGGGGAGGCAGGTGGGAGCCTCAGCAAGGCCAGGCCCCTCACACGCGCCAGGTCCAGCGGCTGGCTCGCCCAGGCTGGAGCAGATGTGGCCCCAAGCCCTGGCCCCCTCAGTCCCTCTGGTCAAATACCCTGGAAGCTCTGGGCAGGGTGCACCCTGCTACCTCCTCTCTCTCCACCCCAAGGGGCCAAGAACCACCAGGTGCTGTGGGGTGCTGGGTGGAAGGCACACTGTCCTGGCTCCAGGCCAATCTCTGGACGAGGGTCACCACCCAGTCATTAGCCAGTCACCCCCGCCATGTCACTTGGTAGGCTGCCACCACGGGCCACCCTAAGCCAACCGGGCAGCAGGACACAGCAGGTGGAGGGGCTGGCACCCAGCCTGGCAGGCTGCCATCACCCACCCACCCTCACCCACCCCTTGTCCCACCAGGAGCCCCGCCTGCCCGCCTCGCCGGCCAGAGCTCGGGGACGGCAGGCCCTGGGCGCGCTGCGGAGCCGAGCCTCACCACTCTCGATGTTGAGGGAACAGGGGTCGTCCAGCCAGTCCAGCTTGTCGTGACAGCTGGCCTGGGCCTTCCAGCTGTTGGCGAAGCTGGACCCCGTGGCCTCCACCAGGCCACCCGCCGTCCTGAAGTCGTCACTCTCCAGGCCATTGAAGTCCCCGCAGAGCCCTGAGGGGCCAGGACACGGTTGGGAGGGGTCTGGGCTGCTGGGGCACCTTGGCGGGGAGAGCCAGGCGGGGCCACTCACCCTGCACCTGCCCCTGGGCAGCCTGGTCCAGCGTCACGAAGAGCTGCATGACGGGCACCAGCTGCACCTGCAGCCGCAGCCCGAGGGCCGTGTTCACGACGATGTGGTAGGAGGAGGGTTGGAAGATGGAGAAGCTGGCTGCAAGGAGGGCGCAGTGAGGGCACAGCACCCTGGTGCCCCAGGGAGCTCCCTCCACCCACGCAGAGGCCCGCGTGGCCCAGTGAACAGGGACCCTCCCCTGCCCGGCCTCCTGGGCCCCAGGCCCCCAGCTGCCCACATCCCAGCAGGTCAAGCCAACCAGCCCAGCTCTGGGTCCCCTCCCCTCACCAGCCACGTGGGGCAGGGTCACTGCCAGCTCATTGAGTAGCACGCTGCCATCCGACTTGAAGGCCACCACCTGCAAGAAAGGCCAAGGGTGTTAAGGGCTGAGAAGGCTCCAAGGACCTGGAGCCCTGGGGGGACAGGCAGGGCACCCACGTTCTTCTTCCTGTCTATCAGCAGTGCCACTGTCTTCAGGCAGGTCTGCTTGTCCGTGGAGCCGCAGGGGGCCAGCTCGCCCAGGAGGGTGAAGGAGTCGTTGTGGTCGCCCTGTGTGGGGAAGGCAGGAGGGTTGTGCCCAGAGGCAGGGCCCAGCCCCGAACCCAGGGCTCCACAGTGACTTAGAAGGGAAAGCCCATTTCTCAACACCCTTCACCACCCTAGGGACAGCCCCAGGCCCCCCTCTTCTCAAGGGCCAGCCAGTCCCCTGCTGGGAGGGCCCAGGGCCCCCAGCTCCACCCCACCCACCTTGGTCAGGACGTAGTAGCAGTCCCCATGAAAGGTGAACTTTTTCCCATCGAAGGTGGTGATGTGGGAGCCACCCTCCAGGGTGCAGGTCCCAGGGCATGGCAGGTCTTTACACACCCAGCGGCCAGCATTGCAGACACTGTCGGCCATCAGAACACAGGGTCAGGGCTCGGGGACGCTCCAGCCTTCCAGGCCCTGTGCCCTGGATCGGCAACTCACCATTGCTCACAGTCATTGGTGATCTCCTGGCCCGGCACATACAGGTGCCCGTGCAGCTTGCAGTGGCACTGGCTGACGGGGATGCAGCCGCTGGCCGTGAGGTCATCATACACAGTGCCTGGGACAGCAGGGGAGGTGAAGTCACCCTGGGCGGCTCAGCCATGCCATTCTCCCCAGGGCGGGGCTGCCAGCCTGGCTCCCGCCCCCACTCAGCAGGCACCCCCCCCCAGCACAACCTTCTGGGCAGAAACAGCCGTCCATGTGGTGCTCCTCGCACAGGCTGCTGACCTCCAGGTGTGAGCAGGTGTCCACGCAGGGTGAGCCGCTCTCCAGGTAGACCATGTTCCCGGGGCAGCTCTTGGCTGGAAGCGAAGGCAGCTCGTGAACAGGCAATCCCACAAGGGCAGAGCACGGTGGCAGGTGGCCATGTCCAAGGGCCTCAGTCTAGGCCACTGGAGTCACCTGGCTCCCCACAGCTGTGGCACCTGGGTACTTGGCACAGACACCTGCCCGGGGCTCCCCAGACCCAGGCATGCTGCCGCTGGCTCTGTCTTGGGCCACTTACGGCAAAAGGAGGCCGACCTCCAGTTCCCAGGCCGGCCGCCAGCATGGGAGCACTGACGGGAGAACTCGGCGATGGTGCTGCAGACGCAGGCCCCACCCTGCGGGCACCGGCAGCGATCCTGCATGCAGGCCTGCACGTACAGCTCCAGCGGCAGCCGGGCCTGGCAGTCTTGGAAGGCCGCATCGGTCAGCAATCTCTCGCACTCAGCACGCTGGCAGGAAGGACGTGGGGGTGGGCAACTGCTCACAGCTCCCCTCCCTCCCCGCAGCAGGGTTCCCGCGAGCACCCACAGATGGGGACCCCTCAGGCTGGGACTCACGTGCTTGGAGCAGGACTCAGGAGCGGGCACCTCCTCAGGGTCCTCGCACACCACCTCAGGCTTATTAATCTTCTGCATGTTCCCAAATTCAGTGGCACTGAATGTGATGCCTGGGGGCACAGCCGGTCAGCGGTCAGCAGCTCCACCCCTGCCTCCACCCCACAGAACCCCAGCCCAGCGCTCACCTTCAGAGAGGAACTCCGAGTAGGACGGCAGGCCATTGAAGTCCCCGCAGAGGCCGCAGGTGTGGTTCTGGAACCTGCTGTCCAGCTCCAGCTGTGGGGAAGTGGGCAGGTGAGTGGGCCCAAGGCCTTGGGAAGCCCTAGGCCAGGCTGGCACCTTAATGAGGAGCAGCAGGGAAGAGGGGCATCTACCACCGAGAAGCAGCGTGTTCCCGGGGGGAAAGCTGAGGGCCAGCCCCCACAACCAGGCAACCCAGGGCCAGACAGCCCAGGGCCAGACAGCCCCCATGGCCAGACAGCCCCCAGGGCCAGACAGCCCCCATGACCAGGCAACCCAGGGCCAGACAACCCAGGGCCAGACAGCCCCCAGGGCCAGACAGCCCAGGGCCAGACAGCCCAGGACCAGACAGCCCAGGGCCAGACAGCCCCCAGGGCCAGACAGCCCCCCAGGGCCAGACAGCCCAGGACCAGGCAACCCAGGGCCAGACAGCCCCCCAGAGCCAGACAGCCCAGGGCCAGACAGTCCCCAGGGCCAGACAGTCCCCAGGGCCAGACAGCCCCCCAGAGCCAGACAGCCCAGGACCAGACAGCCCAGGGCCAGACAGCCCCCAGGGCCAGACAGCCCCCAGGGCCAGACAGCCCCCAGGGCCAGACAGCCCCCCAGGGCCAGACAGCCCAGGACCAGGCAACCCAGGGCCAGACAGCCCCCCAGAGCCAGATAGCCCAGGACCAGACAGCCCAGGGCCAGACAGCCCCCAGGGCCAGACAGCCCCCAGGGCCAGACAGCCCAGGGCCAGACAGTCCCCAGGACCAGACAGCCCCCAGGGCCAGGCAGCCCCCAGGGCCAGACAGCCCCCAGGGCCAGACAGCCCAGGGCCAGACAGCCCAGGGCCAGACAGCCCCCAGGGCCAGACAGCCCCCAGGGCCAGGCAGCCCAGGGCCAGACAGCCCAGGGCCAGACAGCCCCCATGACCAGGCAGCCCAGGGCCAGGCAGCCCAGGGCCAGACAGCCCCCACGGCCAGACAGCCCCCACGGTGCTGTGGCTGTCTCCACCACCTCCACCCTCCTAAGGGCAACCAGGACTTGGCTGGGGGAGGAGCCTGCACCCCAGGGGCCAGGATGCTGGCACCCACCATGAGCGCGTCTTCACGGTTCCACATGAGGGAGAGACCAGCGCGGGAGTAGACCTTGGTGTAGGCCTCGTTCTTCTCGATGAGCAGCCCAGAGCTGTAGTGTGGGGTGCTGACCCTGCGGGGCACCGCTGTCACTTGCCAGCCCCTGGCCCAGGGCCCACCCTTCTTGTCCTCTCGGGGTCCTGCTGCCCAGAGGGCACTGAGGCTGGGTGCATGGTGGGAGATGGGGGATAGCTGCGGGCCTGGCCTCACACTGGGGCCACAGACAGACTTGGCCAGGCCCAGGGGGCACATGAGCAGTGGCCAGAGAACACCTCTTCTGGGCTGGCCAGGTTCCTTGGGCAGGACCGGCTCAGACTGCTCATCTCCTTTCACACTGTGGGCACTGTCCTGGGCAGGGCCCTCCCAGGAGCCCTGAGAGAGGGGGCAGAAGGAGGCCAAGCCTCCCAACCCCCTCCCAGGCCCTCTCTCATCACCCTAGACAGTCCTGATGCTCTCGGGGACCTCCCCCCGGCACCTGCCTCACCCAGGGGCCTCCTGCTCTCCACCCACCATGACCCAGGCCTGGCAGGAGCTCAGCTAGAGTCCAGTGTAGGAAATAGAACCCCTGGAGCAGGAAGAGGGCAGGCCCGCAGGTGGGAACCCGCTGGACAGGAATACATTTAAGAGGGCTTCATTGTCCCAGAGACAATGAAGGGACAATAGCTAGCCAGGGTGGGCAGCTCCTGTAACTCTACCCTGGGGAACAGCTCTGGCAGCCTCCAGGCACCCCAGTCCAGGACCACTGGCCAGCTCCAAGGGGAGGGACAGCTAGGGGCTCCCGGGTGAAGACCCCTGTCAACCTCCAGGGGCTCAGCAGTGTGTGCGGAGGGAATTGTGACCCGAGTCCACCCTCAGGGCTTTCCCCCGGCCACCAGCCGGAGCAGCCGGGCCTCACAGGGGCTACGGGATGGGACGCTGACCAGCGCCACTCACATGGCCCCATTCACCACAACCAGTTGGTGGGTGAGGTAGATGGTGTCATCCTTGATGGTCAGCAGGATGGACTCCACCTGAGGATGGCCCCCACCCTGGCCCTGGCTGCGCTTCAGGTGCACGGCAAATTCCTTGTAGGAGTCTCGGCAGTCGGAGGCGAAGTTGTAGTCACAGAGGCCGGGGAAGCGGAAGACGTTGCCGTCGAAGGTCTTGTAGTGGAAGTCGCCCCAGGTGCTGCAGACGCTGTGACCATGGCTTCGGGGTCTGGCCTCTGTGGGGACCGTGGGGCTCGGGGTGAGCCACCCAGGCCCAGGGAGTTCTGCCCCAGTCCGCCCCAAGCTGGCTCCAGAGGTAGCCATGTCCAGAAGGCCCCCCCACTGCAGGCGGACCTCTGAGGCCTGGGTCGCGGCCCGGGGTCTCAGCCCCAGGAGCACATCTCCAGCTGCCTGGCCTGGGGCGCGACCCAGCGGGCGGTGAGGGCCGAGCGACTGTCAGGCACCCTGGTCACTCTGTCCACTTGGTGCAGAGCCCTGATGGAATGGAGGTTCCCTAGTCTTTTTGGCTGAATGACCCTTCACCAGGTGGACACAGCCCCTCTTCAGAGGTGCCGCCTAGGCCTTGACCCGCCAGGGCTGTCCTGGGACCCCACACTCCCCCACCCCGGAAGCACCCCTCAGGTGTTCTGCTGATCTTCCACTGGGCGTGGGGTCCCCTGGGCCCCCCTGGCCAGGCTCTCAAGCTCAAAGGGACAGCAAGGGCCGCAACAATTCATCCAGGCAGGAGCTACTCCGGTTGTCCAGTGTACGCAGTCCAGCGGATGCCAGGCCGAGGGGACCAGCCCACTCCCAGGCGCTGTGCCTGCTCCTGGATGCCTGCCTTCCTGTCCCAGCACTCTCTGCCCATCCCCTGCCCACCTCACCAGGCTTCTCACCTCTCTGGAGCTCAGAGCCTCCAGCCAAGGCCAGGGCCAGGCAGATGGCCACGAGGCGGGCCAGTCGCAGCCCCATGGCGGCTCTGAAGGGCACTGTGGGAGAGCACCCCGGCCTGGAGTCTGGGACTTATATGCCCCAGTGGGCCGTCAGAGGGCGGAGGGCAGGGGAGGGGCAGAGGTGGGGGCGTTGGCCAGATTATCAAGAAAACAGCTGTGGGGGCTCGTGGAGACCACAGTGGGAAAATATTGATTCAGGTTATCTGCATTTATCTTTTTATGACTCCCTGGGCAAACTTGGCCTTCCTCAGGATGCAGCAGCCCAATTACCCAAATGCAGAACACACCCAGGGCGACCCTCCCACCCCTCCCAGCCACTAGCGGACCAGGCCCAAGGGGACAGGGTAGGGGCTTTCCCACCGGAAGCGTGTCCTGGCAGACTCTGGGCCCACCCAGCCCTCCAGACCACAGTCCAGTGCCCCCCACCCGCCAACAAAGTCCAGGATGAACAGGGGCTTTGGGCTGGAAGATCCATGACCAGCATTTACCAGTCTCTCATTCCCGGGACCCCACTCCTCCCCAGGCAGTGTGGACTGAGATGGCCACAGGTCCCCAAAGAGCTCAGGCCTCTGTCACCCCAGGCAGCCAAGCCCACCCAGGACTGGGCCACCTGTACCTCCCGTGTGCAGGCAGCCTATGAGCTCCCGTGGGGCCCGGGGTCCACCCCGCGGCAGGGAGCTCTTCGCTGATCCTAATCCCCCTGTTTTCCTGGCCTAAGCCAGGCTCTGGATTACATGTAATTAGAACTTGAGGAGCACCAGTCCAGCCGGGGACACTTGCCGGAACCCGGTCCCCTGGAGCATGGAGGGACTGGCCCAGTGCCTGGAATGACTGTCCCCGAAGGAATGAGGCCCAGGTAGGGAGGGTGCCCTGCAGCAGGCCCTGCCCTCACAGACGCCCCCACCTGCTGCTGCTTCCCCTGGGGACGCACGAGGGTAGGGCTCTGGAGGGGCAGCCTGCCCCGGCCCCGGCCACGCCTCATCCTGCTCCAGGGAGGACAGTGGCCTCTGATGGACCTCAGGCCAAGCCCAAAGCTGGACATGGGCTCAGCCTGGAAATCCCCCCAGGAGCCGTGCGTAGCCCTGGAGCAGACACCAGCCCCAAACCCAGACCCACCCAGGTGCCAGCTCTCGAGGCCACACAGAGAGGGAGAGGCACCCACTGGCACCCCCCGGAGCAGGAGATAAACTAAAATCTGGAGTCCCTCCCTCACTGCATTTTCATCCTCCTGAGAAGAGAGCCGAGCCTGAATTCAGTTTCAGGGTGTAGCCGGATTGCCCACAGTGAGCTCAGGTCAGCCTCAGATGCCAGCCGGGGTCCTGAGCTCCAGAAACAGTGAGGAGGGGTCCGTCTAATGGTCATGGAGAACTGGACCAAGGGAACTGTGCCTCTTCCCCGGCCACACTGCTGCCCTGGTCAAGGCCCACACAGGTGGTGACCTGGGCTAGAGGGAGCCCTGGCTAGGGCCAGACTTTCTTCACCACCAGCGTCAAAGCCTGTGTTCTGATGCCACCTCACTCCCAGGCCTCCAGACCACCACAGGAAGGACCCTCAACAGGACTGGAGTGGAGCCCTTGCACTCTCAGGGTGTCGGGGGCCAAGGAGACCACTAGCCAGGGGCCTGGGAGGAAGCCCCTCCTCTGCTCCCACTGTGCCCAC
Source organism: Callospermophilus lateralis (assembly GCF_048772815.1). NCBI lineage: Eukaryota > Metazoa > Chordata > Mammalia > Rodentia > Sciuridae > Callospermophilus > Callospermophilus lateralis. Next base: position 211,608,283 of record NC_135306.1, read on the forward strand.
TAGTTCCGGCCTGGGGTCCATCCTCTCAGCCAGGACTTGAGCACAGGGACCCTGAGAGTGTGCCTGGGCAGGGTAGGGACCGAGAACACTGTCGCCCCACTTCCCTGTTTAGGCTGTAGACGCTGGCACCAAGCCCTGAGGGGACCAAGGGGCATCCAAGAGGCAGTGATTTCCAGGCCAGGCTTTCTCTGCTTTGGAAGGGATCAGAGGAATTCTAGCCAGATAGGGTGCTAAGCACAGCAGCCCTGCCCTTAGCTCCAAGAAGGGGGTCCTTTCTGGATGAAAGGGAGATCCTCCTGGTGGAGAAGGTGGTCCTCCCTGGTGGAGAAGGTGGTCCTCCCTGGTGGAGAAGGTGGTCCTCCCTGGTGGAGAAGGTAGATCTTAGAGAGAACATAGATCTTCCCTGGATAAAGGATGTGAGGTCCTCCCTGGTGGAGAAGGTGGGTCCTCCCTGATGGAGAAGGTGGTCCTCCCTGGTGGAGAAGGTGGTCCTCCCTGGTGGAGAAGGTGGTCCTCCCTGGTGGAGAAGGTGGGTCCTCCCTGATGGAGAAGGTGGTCCTCCCTGGTGGAGAAGGTGGTCCTCCCTGGTGGAGAAGGTAGATCTTAGAGAGAACATAGATCTTCCCTGGATAAAGGATGTGAGGTCCTCCCTGGTGGAGAAGGTGGGTTCTGCCTGGTGGAGAAGGTGGTCCTCCCTGGTGGAGAAGGTAGATCTTAGAGAGAACATAGATCTTCCCTGGATAAAGGATGTGAGGTCCTCCCTGATGGAGAAGGTGGTCCTCCCTGATGGAGAAGGTGGTCCTCCCTGGTGGAGAAGGTAGATCTTAGAGAGAACATAGATCTTCCCTGGATAAAGGATGTGAGGTCCTCCCTGGTGGAGAAGGTGGTCCTCCCTGATGGAGAAGGTGGGTCCTCCCTAATGGAGAAGGTGGTCCTCCCTGGTGGAGAAGGTGGTCCTCCCTGATGGAGAAGGTGGGTCCTCCCTAATGGAGAAGGTGGTCCTCCCTGGTGGAGAAGGTGGTCCTCCCTGATGGAGAAGGTGGTCCTCCCTGGTGGAGAAGGTAGATCTTAGAGAGAACATAGATCTTCCCTGGATAAAGGATGTGAGGTCCTCCCTGGTGGAGAAGGTGGGTCCTCCCTGATGGAGAAGGTGGTCCTCCCTGGTGGAGAAGGTGGTCCTCCCTGGTGGAGAAGGTAGATCTTAGAGAGAACATAGATCTTCCCTGGATAAAGGATGTGAGGTCCTCCCTGGTGGAGAAGGTGGGTTCTGCCTGGTGGAGAAGGTGGTCCTCCCTGGTGGAGAAGGTAGATCTTAGAGAGAACATAGATCTTCCCTGGATAAAGGATGTGAGGTCCTCCCTGGTGGAGAAGGTGGGTCCTCCCTGATGGAGAAGGTGGTCCTCCCTGGTGGAGAAGGTGGTCCTCCCTGGTGGAGAAGGTAGATCTTAGAGAGAACATAGATCTTCCCTGGATAAAGGATGTGAGGTCCTCCCTGATGGAGAAGGTGGTCCTCCCTGATGGAGAAGGTGGTCCTCCCTGGTGGAGAAGGTAGATCTTAGAGAGAACATAGATCTTCCCTGGATAAAGGATGTGAGGTCCTCCCTGGTGGAGAAGGTGGGTCCTCCCTGGTGGAGAAGGTGGATACTCCCTGATGAGAAGGTGGTCCTCCCTGATGGAGAAGGTGGTCCTCCCTGGTGGAGAAGGTGGTCCTCCCTGGTGGAGAAGGTGGTCCTCCCTGGTGGAGAAGGTAGATCTTAGAGAGAACATAGATCTTCCCTGGATAAAGGATGTGAGATCCTCCCTGATGGGAAAGGTGGGTTCTGCCTGGTGGAGAAGGTGGTCCTCCCTGATGGAGAAGGTGGGTCCTCCCTGATGAGAAGGTGGTCCTCCCTGGTGGAGAAGGTGGTCCTCCCTGGTGGAGAAGGTGGTCCTCCCTGGTGGAGAAGGTGGTCCTCCCTGGTGGAGAAGGTGGTCCTCCCTGGTGGAGAAGGTGGTCCTCCCTGGTGGAGAAGGTAGATCTTAGAGAGAACATAGATCTTCCCTGGATAAAGGATGTGAGATCCTCCCTGATGGGAAAGGTGGGTTCTGCCTGGTGGAGAAGGTGGTCCTCCCTGATGGAGAAGGTGGGTCCTCCCTGATGAGAAGGTGGTCCTCCCTGGTGGAGAAGGTGGTCCTCCCTGGTGGAGAAGGTGGTCCTCCCTGGTGGAGAAGGTGGTCCTCCCTGGTGGAGAAGGTGGGTACTCCCTGATGGGAAAGGTGGGTCCTCCGTGATGGAGAAGGTGGGTCCTCCCTAATGGAGAAGGTGGTCCTCCCTGATGGAGAAGGTGGTCCTCCCTGATGGAGAAGGTGGTCCTCCCTGGTGGAGAAGGTGGTCCTCCCTGGTGGAGAAGGTGGTCCTCCCTAATGGAGAAGATGGGTCCTCCCTGGTGGAGAAGGTGGTCCTCCCTGGTGGAGAAGGTAGATCTTAGAGAGAACATAGATCTTCCCTGGATAAAGGATGTGAGGTCCTCCCTGGTGGAGAAGGTGGGTCCTCCCTGGTGGAGAAGGTGGATACTCCCTGATGAGAAGGTGGTCCTCCCTGATGGAGAAGGTGGTCCTCCCTGGTGGAGAAGGTGGTCCTCCCTGGTGGAGAAGGTGGTCCTCCCTGGTGGAGAAGGTAGATCTTAGAGAGAACATAGATCTTCCCTGGATAAAGGATGTGAGATCCTCCCTGATGGGAAAGGTGGGTTCTGCCTGGTGGAGAAGGTGGTCCTCCCTGATGGAGAAGGTGGGTCCTCCCTGATGAGAAGGTGGTCCTCCCTGGTGGAGAAGGTGGTCCTCCCTGGTGGAGAAGGTGGTCCTCCCTGGTGGAGAAGGTGGTCCTCCCTGGTGGAGAAGGTAGATCTTAGAGAGAACATACATCTTCCCTGGATAAAGGATGTGAGATCCTCCCTGGTGGAGAAGGTGGGTCCTCCCTGGTGGAGAAGGTGAGTCCTCCCTGATGGAGAAGGTGGTCCTCCCTGATGGAGAAGGTGGTCCTCCTGGTGGAGAAGGTGGGTACTCCCTGATGGAGAAGGTGGTCCTCCCTGATGGAGAAGGTGGTCCTCCCTGGTGGAGAAGGTGGGTACTCCCTGATGAGAAGGTGGTCCTCCCTGATGGAGAAGGTGGGTCCTCCCTAATGGAGAAGGTGGTCCTCCCTGTATGGAGAAGGTGGTCCTCCCTGATGGAGAAGGTGGGTCCTCCCTAATGGAGAAGGTGGTCCTCCCTGGTGGAGAAGGTGGTCCTCCCTGGTGGAGAAGGTGGTCCTCCCTGGTGGAGAAGGTAGATCTTAGAGAGAACATACATCTTCCCTGGATAAAGGATGTGAGGTCCTCCCTGATGGGAAAGGTGGGTCCTCCGTGATGGAGAAGGTGGGTCCTCCCTAATGGAGAAGGTGGTCCTCCCTGATGGAGAAGGTGGTCCTCCCTGGTGGAGAAGGTGGTCCTCCCTGATGGAGAAGGTGGTCCTCCGTGATGGAGAAGGTGGGTCCTCCCTGATGGAGAAGGTGGTCCTCCCTGATGGAGAAGGTGGTCCTCCCTGGTGGAGAAGGTGGTCCTCCCTGATGGAGAAGGTGGTCCTCCCTGATGGAGAAGATGGGTCCTCCCTGATGGAGAAGGTGAGTTCTCCCTGATGGAGGTGAGTCCTCCCTGATGGAGAAGGTGAGTCCTCCCTGATGGAGAAGGGGGTCCTCCCTGATGAAGATGGGTCCTCCCTGATGGAGAAGGGGGTCCTCCCTGATGGAGAAGATGGGTACTCCCTGATGAGAAGGTGGGTCCTCCCTGATGGAGAAGGTGGTCCTCCCTGATGGAGAAGATGGGTCCTCCCTGATGGGAAAGGTGGGTCCTCCGTGATGGAGAAGGTGGGTCCTCCCTAATGGAGAAGGTGGTCCTCCCTGATGGAGAAGGTGGTCCTCCCTGATGGAGAAGGTGGTCCTCCCTGGTGGAGAAGGTGGTCCTCCCTGGTGGAGAAGGTGGTCCTCCCTAATGGAGAAGATGGGTCCTCCCTGGTGGAGAAGGTGATCCTCCCTGATGGAGAAGGTGGTCCTCCCTGATGGAGAAGATGGGTCCTCCCTGATGGAGAAGGTGAGTTCTCCCTGATGGAGGTGAGTCCTCCCTGATGGAGAAGGTGAGTCCTCCCTGATGGAGAAGGGGGTCCTCCCTGATGGAGAAGGGGGTCCTCCCTGATGAAGATGGGTCCTCCCTGATGGAGAAGGGGGTCCTCCGTACATATAGAAGGTGGTCCTTGCTGGATGGACAAGGTCAGCTGTGTCCCCTTTGTGTAGGACAGTGGTGGTGACCCACCCTCTGGGCTCACACAGGGGCTCAGACAGGCTTGGTGAGCTGTGGTGTAGGGCCCAGCAGGGAGCTGGCGGGAGAGCCAGCCTAGGGTGGGAAGGGGCTGGTGTTGGAGCAGACGGTGGTGACCAGGAGTCACCCAGTGGCTTCACTGCCAGCTTCTCGATTGCTGGCTGAGGTCATCACAGTGCCCCAGGCACATGTCGGGGACCAGGACAGTTCAGAGTCAGGGAAGAGACCCAGGGTAAAAACAAGCTGGGAGACGCCCCACCAGGCTTCAGAGGTCGGGATGCACAAGGTCGGAATATCAGACGGCCCTGAAGTGGACAGCAGAAGGCCCATGACCGTCAGCTGGTCAGCCCTCTCCTCAGCACAGGTGCAGTGTGGGCAGCTGCCACCGCCTTGTTGGACCTTCAGCCCTTGGCCCCGGGGTCCTCTGCCATTGTAGCTTCCCCGCAGGGCAAAAGGGCAGGGTGACGGGGAGGGGGCTTTGACACAGCAAACTGTGGGAAGGACGTGGTGCCCAGGTGAGAGCGGCAGCCCAGCTAGCCACCGGTCCAACCCGGGGCAGGCAGACCCAGAGCCGGGGGGAAGAGTGCCGGGTTCCCTGCCGGCCCCACGCCCCGCAGTGTTTACCTGGACAGGACGCTGTTCCCAGGGAGGACGTGGGATTTACAGCCTGAGCCCAGGGAGGAGCAGCAAGGACGTCACGGGCTTCTGAGGTGACTGTTCCACTCGGTGTGTCCACCACTGACTCATCAGGAAGCAGATGCCTGGGTAGAGCAGCTGGAGGAGGACAGCAGTGGGGAAAGCAGGGACGATGCCCTGTGCTGTCCACCTGGCTGGCGTGGGGCCCAGGTCGGTCAGATGTTAGTCTTGAGGTGGCTGCAAAGGCCTTCAGACGTGAGCAGGTGGCCCACCTTAGCATCACCTGCAGCTCCGATCGGGTCAGGAGCCAGTTCCTTCAACGGACACCCCAGAACACACTCGGTCACACACGCTCCCTGGAGAAGCCTGAGAGACGCACAGTGAGTGGCTGACACTGTCCGGCTCCTCTGGAGCGGTGCAAAACTGCCCACCCCGCTTCCCGCTTCTCCCTTCCCTGTGCTGAGCTCCCTGCGACCACGTTGCTCTTCACTGAAACCATCCCGGGTGTCCTCAAGGTGTGTCACGCAGGCCACTCACCACATGATCACCAGGATCACCAGTCTGATGACAGCCCACGCAGTGGAAGGGGGGACTGAGCCACTGAGGAGCAGCACTAAGAGCAGGGAGGGGTGACCTGGAAGAAAGTCCACCCAGTGTACCAAGCGCACGTGTGACGATACCAGGTCCACTGCACAGGCAATATGACACGCCAATTTAAAAACAGGAGTAGAGAGACCAGGGGAGAGAATCTCAGAAGGAGGACGGGAGGAGGAAGGTGTTGGTGGAAAGAACCACCAAATCATGGTGGGTACCAGTAGATTCTGCAATCTGCACGATAGAAAATGAGAAATCATACCCCAATGATCCCATCGATGAATCGCCAAGATCACTGTAATGTCATGAGTAGATGATAAAAAATAGAATACATGAAAAAGAAATTGTGGGGGGGAGAGGGAGATTCACGGTGAACCCCACCCATGTGCTCTATGTTAGGTACATGTGGGAACATCACAGTGCTCCCCACCCATGTGCTCTATGTTAGGTGTATGTGGGAACATCACAGTGATCCCCACCCACGTGCTCTATGTTAGGTACATGTGGGAACATCACAGTGATCCCCACCCATGTGCTCTATGTTAGGTACATGTGGGAACATCACAGTGATCCCCACCCATGTGCTCTATGTTAGGTACATGTGGGAACATCACAGTGATCCCCACCCATGTGCTCTATGTTAGGTGTATGTGGGAACATCACAGTGATCCCCACCCATGTGCTCTATGTTAGGTGTATGTGGGAACATCACAGTGATCCCCACCCATGTGCTCTATGTTAGGTGTATGTGGGAACATCACAGTGATCCCCACCCATGTGCTCTATGTTAGGTACATGTGGGAACATCACAGTGATCCCCACCCATGTGCTCTATGTTAGGTACATGTGGGAACATCACAGTGATCCCCACCCATGTGCTCTATGTTAGGTGTATGTGGGAACATCACAGTGATCCCCACCCATGTGCTCTATGTTAGGTACATGTGGGAACATCACAGTGATCCCCACCCATGTGCTCTATGTTAGGTGTATGTGGGAACATCACAGTGATCCCCACCCATGTGCTCTATGTTAGGTGTATGTGGGAACATCACAGTGATCCCCACCCATGTGCTCTATGTTAGGTGTATGTGGGAACATCACAGTGATCCCCACCCATGTGCTCTATGTTTGGTACATGTGGGAACATCACAGAGATCCCCACCCATGTGCTCTATGTTAGGTACATGTGGGAACATCACAGTGATCCCCACCCATGTGCTATATGTTAGGTGTATGTGGGAACATCACAGAGATCCCCACCCATGTGCTCTATGTTAGGTACATGTGGGAACATCACAGTGATCCCCACCCATGTGCTCTATGTTAGGTGTATGTGAGAACATCACAGTGATCCCCACCCATGTGCTCTATGTTAGGTGTATGTGGGAACATCACAGTGATCCCCACCCATGTGCTCTATGTTAGGTGTATGTGGGAACATCACAGTGATCCCCACCCATGTGCTCTATGTTAGGTGTATGTGAGAACATCACAGTGATCCCCACCCATGTGCTCTATGTTAGGTACATGTGGGAACATCACAGTGATCCCCACCCATGTGCTCTATGTTAGGTACATGTGGGAACATCACAGTGATCCCCACCCATGTGCTCTATGTTAGGTACATGTGGGAACATCACAGTGATCCCCACCCATGTGCTCTATGTTAGGTGTATGTGGGAACATCACAGTGATCCCCACCCATGTGCTCTATGTTAGGTACATGTGGGAACATCACAGTGATCCCCACCCATGTGCTCTATGTTAGGTGTATGTGGGAACATCACAGTGATCCCCACCCATGTGCTCTATGTTAGGTGTATGTGGGAACATCACAGTGATCCCCACCCATGTGCTCTATGTTAGGTGTATGTGGGAACATCACAGTGATCCCCACCCATGTGCTCTATGTTAGGTACATGTGGGAACATCACAGTGATCCCCACCCATGTGCTCTATGTTAGGTACATGTGGGAACATCACAGTGATCCCCACCCATGTGCTCTATGTTAGGTACATGTGGGAACATCACAGTGATCCCCACCCATGTGCTCTATGTTAGGTGTATGTGGGAACATCACAGTGATCCCCACCCATGTGCTCTATGTTAGGTACATGTGAGAACATCACAGTGATCCCCACCCATGTGCTCTATGTTAGGTGTATGTGGGAACATCACAGTGATCCCCACCCATGTGCTCTATGTTAGGTACATGTGGGAACATCACAGTGATCCCCACCCATGTGCTCTATGTTAGGTGTATGTGGGAACATCACAGTGATCCCCACCCATGTGCTCTATGTTAGGGACATGTGGGAACATCACAGTGATCCCCACCCATGTGCTCTATGTTAGGTACATGTGGGAACATCACAGAGATCCTCACCCATGTGCTCTATGTTAGGTGTATGTGGGAACATCACAGTGATCCCCACCCATGTGCTCTATGTTAGGTGTATGTGGGAACATCACAGTGATCCCCACCCATGTGCTCTATGTTAGGTGTATGTGGGAACATCACAGTGATCCCCACCCATGTGCTCTATGTTAGGTGTATGTGGGAGCATCACAGTGATCCCCACCCATGTGCTCTATGTTAGGTACATGTGGGAACATCACAGAGATCCTCACCCATGTGCTCTATGTTAGGTGTATGTGGGAACATCACAGTGATCCCCACCCATGTGCTCTATGTTAGGTGTATGTGGGAACATCACAGTGATCCCCACCCATGTGCTCTATGTTAGGTGTATGTGGGAACATCACAGTGATCCCCACCCATGTGCTCTATGTTAGGTACATGTGAGAACATCACAGTGATCTCCACCCATGTGCTCTATGTTAGGTACATGTGGGAACATCACAGTGATCCCCACCCATGTGCTCTATGTGAGGTACATGTGGGAACATCACAGTGATCCCCACCCATGTGCTCTATGTTAGGTACATGTGGGAACATCACAGAGATCCTCACCCATGTGCTCTATGTTAGGTACATGTGGGAACATCACAGTGATCCACACCCATGTGCTCTATGTTAGGTACATGTGGGAACATCACAGTGATCCCCACCCATGTGCTCTATGTTAGGTACATGTGGGAACATCACAGTGATCCCCACCCATGTGCTCTATGTTAGGTGTATGTGAGAACATCACAGTGATCCCCACCCATGTGCTCTATGTTAGGTACATGTGGGAACATCACAGTGATCCCCACCCATGTGCTCTATGTTAGGTACATGTGGGAACATCACAGTGATCCCCACCCATGTGCTCTATGTTAGGTGTATGTGAGAACATCACAGTGATCCCCACCCATGTGCTCTATGTTAGGTACATGTGGGAACATCACAGTGATCCCCACCCATGTGCTCTATGTTAGGTGTATGTGGGAACATCACAGTGATCCCCACCCATGTGCTCTATGTTAGGGACATGTGGGAACATCACAGTGATCCCCACCCATGTGCTCTATGTTAGGTACATGTGGGAACATCACAGTGATCCCCACCCATGTGCTCTATGTTAGGGACATGTGGGAACATCACAGTGATCCCCACCCATGTGCTCTATGTTAGGTACATGTGGGAACATCACAGTGATCCCCACCCATGTGCTCTATGTTAGGTGTATGTGGGAACATCACAGTGATCCCCACCCATGTGCTCTATGTTTGGTACATGTGGGAACATCACAGTGATCCCCACCCATGTGCTCTATGTTAGGTGTATGTGGGAACATCACAGTGATCCCCACCCATGTGCTCTATGTTAGGTACATGTGGGAACATCACAGAGATCCTCACCCATGTGCTCTATGTTAGGTGTATGTGGGAACATCACAGTGATCCCCACCCATGTGCTCTATGTTAGGTACATGTGGGAGCATCACAGTGATCCCCACCCATGTGCTCTATGTTAGGTGTATGTGGGAACATCACAGAGATCCTCACCCATGTGCTCTATGTTAGGTACATGTGGGAACATCACAGTGATGCCCACCCATGTGCTCTATGTTAGGTACATGTGGGAACATCACAGTGATCCCCACCCATGTGCTCTATGTTAGGTACATGTGGGAACATCACAGTGATCCCCACCCATGTGCTCTATGTTAGGTACATGTGGGAACATCACAGTGATCCCCACCCATGTGCTCTATGTTAGGTGTATGTGGGAACATCACAGTGATCCCCACCCATGTGCTCTATGTTAGGTACATGTGGGAACATCACAGTGATCCCCACCCATGTGCTCTATGTTAGGTACATGTGGGAACATCACAGTGATGCCCACCCATGTGCTCTATGTTAGGTACATGTGGGAACATCACAGTGATCCCCACCCATGTGCTCTATGTTAGGTACATGTGGGAACATCACAGTGATCCCCACCCAAGTGCTCTATGTTTGGTACATGTGGGAACATCACAGTGATCCCCACCCATGTGCTCTATGTTAGGTACATGTGGGAACATCACAGTGATCCCCACCCATGTGCTCTATGTTAGGTGTATGTGGGAACATCACAGTGATCCCCACCCATGTGCTCTATGTTAGGTACATGTGGGAACATCACAGTGATCCCCACCCATGTGCTCTATGTTAGGTACATGTGGGAACATCACAGTGATGCCCACCCATGTGCTCTATGTTAGGTACATGTGGGAACATCACAGTGATCCCCACCCATGTGCTCTATGTTAGGTACATGTGGGAACATCACAGAGATCCTCACCCATGTGCTCTATGTTAGGTGTATGTGGGAACATCACAGTGATCCCCACCCATGTGCTCTATGTTAGGTACATGTGGGAACATCACAGTGATCCCCACCCATGTGCTCTATGTTAGGTACATGTGGGAACATCACAGTGATCCCCACCCATGTGCTCTATGTTAGGTGTATGTGGGAACATCACAGTGATCCCCACCCATGTGCTCTATGTTAGGTGTATGTGGGAACATCACAGTGATGCCCACCCATGTGCTCTATGTTAGGTACATGTGGGAACATCACAGAGATCCTCACCCATGTGCTCTATGTTAGGTGTTTGTGGGAACATCACAGTGATCCCCACCCATGTGCTCTATGTTAGGTGTATGTGGGAACATCACAGTGATCCCCACCCATTGCTCTATGTTAGGTACATGTGGGAACATCACAGTGATCCCCACCCATGTGCTCTATGTTAGGTACATGTGGGAACATCACAGTGATCCCCACCCATGTGCTCTATGTTAGGTACATGTGGGAACATCACAGAGATCCTCACCCATGTGCTCTATGTTAGGTGTTTGTGGGAACATCACAGTGATCCCCACCCATTGCTCTATGTTAGGTACATGTGGGAACATCACAGTGATCCCCACCCATGTGCTCTATGTTAGGTACATGTGGGAACATCACAGTGATGCCCACCCATGTGCTCTATGTTAGGTGTATGTGGGAACATCACAGTGATCCCCACCCATGTGCTCTATGTTATGTACATGTGGGAACATCACAGTGATCCCCACCCATGTGCTCTATGTTAGGTGTATGTGGGAACATCACAGTGATCCCCACCCATGTGCTCTATGTTAGGTGTATGTGGGAACATCACAGTGATCCCCACCCATGTGCTCTATGTTTGGTACATGTGGGAACATCACAGTGATCCACACCCATGTGCTCTATGTTAGGTGTATGTGGGAACATCACAGTGATCCCCACCCATGTGCTCTATGTTTGGTACATGTGGGAACATCACAGAGATCCCCACCCATGTGCTCTATGTTAGGTGTATGTGGGAACATCACAGTGATCCCCACCCATGTGCTCTATGTTAGGTACATGTGGGAACATCACAGTGATCCCCACCCATGTGCTCTATGTTAGGTACATGTGGGAACATCACAGAGATCCCCACCCATGTGCTCTATATTAGGTACATGTGGGAGCATTACAGTGATCCCCACCCATGTGCTCTATGTTAGGTGTATGTGGGAACATCACAGTGATCCCCACCCATGTGCTCTATGTTAGGGACATGTGGGAACATCACAGTGATCCCCACCCATGTGCTCTATGTTAGGTACATGTGGGAACATCACAGTGATCCCCACCCATGTGCTCTATGTTAGGTGTATGTGGGAACATCACAGTGATCCCCACCCATGTGCTCTATGTTAGGTGTATGTGGGAACATCACAGTGATCCCCACCCATGTGCTCTATGTTAGGTACATGTGGGAGCATCACAGTGATCCCCACCCATGTGCTCTATGTTAGGTGTATGTGGGAACATCACAGTGATCCCCACCCATGTGCTCTATGTTAGGTACATGTGGGAACATCACAGTGATCCCCACCCATGTGCTCTATGTTAGGTGTTTGTGGGAACATCACAGTGATCCCCACCCATGTGCTCTATGTTAGGTACATGTGGGAACATCACAGTGATCCCCACCCATGTGCTCTATGTTTGGTACATGTGGGAACATCACAGTGATCCCCACCCATGTGCTCTATGTTAGGTGTGTGTGGGAACATCACAGTGATCCCCACCCATGTGCTCTATGTTAGGTACATGTGGGAACATCACAGTGATCCCCACCCATGTGCTCTATGTTAGGTGTATGTGGGAACATCACAGTGATCCCCACCCATGTGCTCTATGTTAGGTACATGTGGGAACATCACAGTGATCCCCACCCATGTGCTCTATGTTAGGTACATGTGGGAACATCACAGTGATCCCCACCCATGTGCTCTATGTTAGGTACATGTGGGAACATCACAGTGATCCCCACCCATGTGCTCTATGTTAGGTGTATGTGGGAACATCACAGTGATCCCCACCCATGTGCTCTATGTTAGGTGTATGTGGGAACATCACAGTGATCCCCACCCATGTGCTCTATGTTAGGTACATGTGGGAACATCACAGTGATCCCCACCCATGTGCTCTATGTTAGGTACATGTGGGAACATCACAGTGATCCCCACCCATGTGCTCTATGTTAGGTACATGTGGGAACATCACAGTGATCCCCACCCATGTGCTCTATGTTAGGTGTATGTGGGAACATCACAGTGATCCCCACCCATGTGCTCTATGTTAGGTACATGTGGGAACATCACAGTGATCCCCACCCATGTGCTCTATGTTAGGTACATGTGGGAACATCACAGTGATCCCCACCCATTGCTCTATGTTAGGTACATGTGGGAACATCACAGTGATCCCCACCCATGTGCTCTATGTTAGGTGTATGTGGGAACATCACAGTGATCCCCACCCATGTGCTCTATGTTAGGTGTATGTGGGAACATCACAGTGATCCCCACCCATGTGCTCTATGTTAGGTACATGTGGGAACATCACAGTGATCCCCACCCATGTGCTCTATGTTAGGTACATGTGGGAACATCACAGTGATCCCCACCCATGTGCTCTATGTTAGGTACATGTGGGAACATCACAGTGATCCCCACCCATGTGCTCTATGTTAGGTGTATGTGGGAACATCACAGTCATCCCCACCCATGTGCTCTATGTTAGGTGTATGTGGGAACATCACAGTGATCCCCACCCATGTGCTCTATGTTAGGTACATGTGGGAACATCACAGTGATCCCCACCCATGTGCTCTATGTTAGGTACATGTGGGAACATCACAGTGATCCCCACCCATGTGCTCTATGTTAGGTGTATGTGGGAACATCACAGTGATCCCCACCCATGTGCTCTATGTTAGGTGTATGTGGGAACATCACAGTGATCCCCACCCATGTGCTCTATGTTAGGTGTATGTGGGAACATCACAGTGATCCCCACCCATGTGCTCTATGTTTGGTACATGTGGGAACATCACAGTGATCCCCACCCATGTGCTCTATGTTAGGTGTATGTGGGAACATCACAGTGATCCCCACCCATATGCTCTATGTTAGGTACATGTGGGAACATCACAGTGATCCCCACCCATGTGCTCTATGTTAGGTGTATGTGGGAACATCACAGTGATCCCCACCCATGTGCTCTATGTTAGGTGTATGTGGGAACATCACAGTGATCCCCACCCATGTGCTCTATGTTAGGTGTATGTGGGAACATCACAGTGATCCCCACCCATGTGCTCTATGTTAGGTGTATGTGGGAACATCACAGTGATCCCCACCCATGTGCTCTATGTTAGGTGTATGTGGGAACATCACAGTGATCCCCACCCATGTGCTCTATGTTAGGTACATGTGGGAGCATCACAGTGATCCCCACCCATGTGCTCTATGTTAGGTACATGTGGGAACATCACAGTGATCCCCACCCATGTGCTCTATGTTAGGTACATGTGGGAGCATCACGTGAGATCTGCCCCTGTCTTTCTCTTCACTTTTCCTCTCTAGTTTCTGCATGTGAGAGAAACTCTGGACCCGTGACCTTTCGAGTTCGTTTATTTCTCTTAACAGAAATGCTTCAAGTTCCAACCGTTTTCCTGCAAATGCCATAGCTCCCCTCTTCTTTATGGCTGAATGAAATTCCATGTGTATATATACCTCATTTTGTTTTTAAAAAATTAGTTGTAGATGAACAGGATAACTGTATTTAATCTTATTTATTTATTTATGTGGTTCTGAGGGTGGGACCCCGGGCCTCCCACGTGCCAGGCGAGTGCTCTCCCACGGAGCCACAGCCCAGCAGAAACACCACTTTGTCTCAGTCCATTCCCCTGCTGATGGCCACCTAGGCTGGTCCCGGTCCTGCTGCTGAGACTCGTGCTGCGGTGAGCGTGATGGGCATGTGTCACTGTGGTGTGCTGATGCCAGCGCTTCAGGGTGAGTGCCGAGGAGCCGGAGCTGGTCCCATGGAGATCCACTCCTCTCTTGAGGCACCTCTGCCTGCTCTGCAGAGTGGACACACTGATTTGCAGTCCACCAACCTGGTACCAGTGGACCTTTCTCCCCACACTCCTGCCAGCCCTCATGACATTCGTGTTCTTGATAATGGCCGTCTGACTGGAGTGCCAGGAGCTCTCACTGCAGACTGATCCGCATGTTCCTAATTGAGCATGATCTTTCCATACATTTGCTGGCCATTTGCACTTCTTCTTTTGAGAAGGTCTGTTTAGTCCATTTGCCCATTTTTAATCGGGTTGTCTGGGCTTGGGGTGTTAAGTTTTTTGCCTTCTTCTTACCATCTGGATATGGATCCTGCAGACAGGAGCTGGCAAAGCTCTCCCATCCTCTGGGTTCTCCCTCCACATTCCTGTTCCCGTCAATGTGCAGAAGCTTGTTAATCTGACGCTGCCCATTTGTCAACTCTTGGCTTTCTTTCCTGAGCCTTGGGGATCCTCGTCTTCGTTTTCCTAACCGTGTATTTGGAAGAGTGAAAGTTGATGATTTTGATGAATCCAGCTAACTGATCTCTTCTTCCACAACACTGGCTTCGGTGTGAGACAGGAACCTTGTCTCCCCCAACAACTGTGCAGCTCCAGGTGGGCGGGCTCCTCCGAGCTGGTGCTCGCCTCTGGGGTGAGGTTGCTGCGGGAGCTTCCCTAGGCCGGGGGAAGGCTGGCCGCGGTCACACTGGCGAGCTGCTGGGACCCTGTGGTGTCTATGCCAGTGCCACCCTGCTGGTTTCCTGACCCAGCGAGTGCGACCCTCTCACCTGCCCCTTCTCAGCATTGCCGTGGCTACCTTCTGTCCTTCACCTCCTGATTTTAGAGCCCATTTGCCAATTTCAAAAACAATTTTAAAAAATGTTTCCCGTCTCTAGGCATTTTTGACACGTTGCATTGGATGCAGATCCGTTTGGGAAGGACTGACATCTTAGCACGTCAGTCACATCAGGAGTCTTCCTCCTTGGTCTGATTTCTTCCAGAGAAGGTCTCCACCTTGCTGCACCCTGGTCTTCCGCCTCTTCTGTCTGATTTTCTCCTAAGTTCTCCATATTTCTGATGCTCTTGTGAGTGGCACTTTAATTCCTATATTCAATTGTTTGTTGCTAACATACAGGAATACAATCGAGTTTTCAGGACTTTTTAACTGTGGCATTTACACAGAATGTTTTTCCACATGTGAAATACATGGGCAGCCATCTCCCCAATCTTGCCTTTCAGATCCAAACTTAGCCCGGGTTAAGCACTAACTCCCGTGCCCCTCCTCGCTCTAGGCACACTTTTTGTGTGTTTGCACTTTTCAGTGCTGGGGGTTCAACACGTGCTAGGTCAGCATCCTCCCCTGTGTCAGATCCCAGCCTTTTTGTTTGTTTGTTCTGAGACACGTCTCATTAAGTGGCCCTGATGTAGGACAGATGAGGCTGAGCACCTGAGGAATGCTCAGGAAGCAGATTTATTTCAGCTGCAGCCGTCCAGAGATGCTAATGTATAAAAAAGCTTCTGGACCCCAGGTATGGAAATCCTTTGAGATTCATGCTCAGGTTTACATAACAGTGGGTGGTCATGTAGCAAGTACTCTGTCCCATATCCTCAGGCTGGACAGAGGTGTCACAAGTTTTCACCAAGAAAACAGAAACAGTAACTTGGGCACAGTAAGCTCTCTTGAAACCGAGTATCACACAATTTGTCTGCAAACCAGACTTTTACCAGAAAGACGAGTCTTCAAACCACATTGACCTCTCTGCAGAAATCCTGTTGACGTTCTTTGTAAAATCTTGCTGCCAAGAAGCTTAATTACTGGGAGGGGGCTTCCCTGGAGAAGATCGGTTATGGTAAGGGTCTTTTCGGGGGCTATGTCAGCCTGGCCTGGAACTTGTGCTTCTCCCGCCTCGGCCTCCCGTAGCCTGCATCAGATTTTGTCCTTCGCAGGTGACTACCATTCCCTGTGGGACCCGCTGGGTCTGGCCCATCACGCCCCCACGCTGCTGCCCCATTCCAGCCCCCGGCTTGGCAAGGTGTAGAGATCTCCCAAGACCCTACTTTCAGCCCTTTGTGATATGCCCATTCTGTGGCTTTCCACGGGGCACCGGCCACGGTCTACCACCTGGCAGCCCCGCCCACACGGCCCGGAGCCCCGCCCACAGGCCCCGGAGCCCCGCCCACACGGCCTGGAGCCCCGCCCACACGGCCTGGAGCCCCGCCCACAGGCCCCGGAGCCCCGCCCACACGGCCCGGAGCCCCGCCCACGCGGCCTGGGAAGAGGAGATTCTTCCCACCTCCTCTCCAGGGCAGCACCCAGCCCTTCGGCGCCTCACAGTGACCCCATGCCGGCAAGGATCGCGCAGTGGTCTTGTGTGCACTTTCCTGGTGACCAGGAGTGCGTCCTCTTTTTCTGTCATTGTCCATTCGCAAACCTTCTTTGTCCACTTTGAACGACTTGCACTGACCGTCTGGCCCGGTGACCGTAACACCCACCCGCCCAGGCAGCAGCTCCCGAGACCCCAGCGGCCTAGACAGCCATTCTGTCCCGAGTGGCAGTTCTGCCTCTTCCCAGCCTGGACGTCTGCGGGCTCCTCCTCCCCAAGGCACCTCTCAGGTTCCAGCCAGCTCCGTCCTTCCAGGTCTGCGCGCAGGACGGGCCGGGCCGGTGGCTTTTCAAAGTCCTTTGGAGGCCTGGCGCCGTGGCCCCGGCCTGTAATCCCAGAGACTTAGGTGCTGAGACAGGAGGATGGAAGTTCAAAGCCAGCCTCAGCAACGGTGAGACCTGACAGTTAATAAAATACAAAACAGGGCTGGGATGCGGCTCAGAGGTCCAGTGCCCCTGAGTTCAATCCCTGGTACAAAAAAAAAAAAAAAAAAAGCTACCCTCCTGTGTCTGCAAGCCGGGTGCTTGTGTCACGTCCCACAACCACCGAGGGGACGGAGCTGTGCCCTTGGGTCAGGAGACACAGAGCCTCAGGCGAGGCCGACCCTGCCTTCCTAACATCCTCTGCTGCACGTTTCATGGGTCATTGGATGGGATTTGTGAACAGGGTCATGTCGGCCCCTGTGCTCAGGACGGATGTCCATCCACAGCTCTCTTCCTGGACCGTCTTTCTGTGGTTTTCGTTTGGGGTTAACGCTGGCCTCGGAGGGCGCTGGAAGGGCTCCTCCTCTTCACTCTTTGGAGAAGAGTTTGTGTAGAGGTGGTTCTAGTGGCTCCCTCCTCACTGGGCAGAGGTCAGCAGCCAAGCCATCTGGGCTCTCCGTGGCAAAGCCTCGTTTGGGTCCGTTTTGGTTACAGTCGATTCCTTTACCACAGGGGGCCCTCCTAGTCATTGGCTCATGAGCAAGTTTTGGTAAAATGTATCTTCAGGAATCTGTCCACCTCCTCCATGGCTGAACCTGTCCGAGCCTGTCCGAGCGTCCCTCACGATCCTCCAGCAGCTGTGGCATTGTGGCCGTCACACTCCTGTTCCCCTCAGTGGTGACGAGTCTCTCCTTTGCCTGTTGGCCTGCCCCAGGCTTTCCTTGATGGCTTCGCTGGTCTTTCTCTAGTGTGTCACTGCACTGTTTTATCAGGGTTTGTATTGGGCTTAATTTGCTCCTGTTTTCTTGCCCGATTCCCAAGGTAGGGGCATTGGCTAGAGCTCTTTCTTGTTTTCTCCTGCAGCGGTCAGTGCTGAAGGCTTGCCCACACACTGCTGTAGCAGTATCCCACAATCACGGCCACTCCTTAAGCTTCTGCCCCCTCGTCCGCTCTCTGGGGTCTCTCCAGCCACTACGCCTTGCAAACGCACCAGGATCCAGTACTGCCCAGCCAGGGAAAGGAAGCACACCAGGCATTTCCAGCAGAGGGGAGCTGTGTGGAAAGCGAAAGAGCAGAACTCCGCACTGAGGCATCCAGCACTGGGAGCAGCAGGAAGCAGCTTCCACTCCCAGGGCTGCAGGAGCAAGATGGAAGAGACAGGCCTACCAGAACACAGGCACAGAGAAAGAAGAGGGTCTGCAGGTGGGCTCAGCAGCACCTGCATGGACAGTGCCAAAAGAAGCTGCAAGGCTGCAGGAGGAGCCCTCCTCGGTGGCTTGAGGGACTCTAAAGAGAAACGCCACCCATCCCCAGCCCCCGACAGCACCTTCCAGGAAGCTGTCTGGCAGGGAAGCTGGAAGTACTATCTGAAAATCTCTGGCCAGGTGTATCAGTCAGCTATTGCTGCATAAGAAAGCACTAAAAACCCAGTGGTTTCAAACAATAAACAGTAGGTACACATGTGTGCACATGTGCAAATGCACACAGGTAAGTCTACACATGTGTTCTCCAGTGTCCCTGAGAAGGCCTGCAATGTCACATGGTAGCAATGATAACACCTAGAGCCCAGATCTTGGTTTCTAACTACCTTCCTCCCATAGAAGGAACCACAGCTCCTTCAAGGAGTGGCTGAGATTCTGGGCAAGGAAATGGCAAGATAAACCTGAAGCATTTTGTGATGCTGGAAAATGAGGATGCACTCCAAACAGGATGAGAGCGTGTCAGAGGACAGGGAGAGCCATGGCCGAGGGGCTCCCGGTGGCCAGAGCTGGAACCATAGATCACGCTGGATATGCCCAAAGAATGAACTACCTAGGAATTCAGTGATGCAAAGAAGTGACAGAATCAACTTGTTTTATAAAAGAATCCCAATTAATTGGTGTAGAAGAAATGGGGAGAATTAAAACTCACCATCAGTACCATGAGCAGGAATTGCTGCTGATGATAGCCACTGAAGACTAAAACCAGTGGGCTAAGGTCTGAAGGGAAATAAGCTATTTGCATAAATTCAAAACATCTTCCCCAAGAAATCCACCACTTGTGAAGTAGCAAAATAGTGAGCTTGCTGAGAGAAGTCACCGGCGCCCCTCAGCCCGGTGGCCCATGCCATCCCAGGCTGCAGGCCCCTCCTTCTATGACTGAAAATGCAGCACATTTGCACTCTCCCACTGGCTTCTCCCTCGGCTGCAGGGACCTGGAAGCCCCGGGTGCAGGCACCGCCCTCCTCTCTGGTGCCTGTGGACCCAGCCGTGGGATCACGGGTCGTGTGGTCGTTCTAGTTCTGACCCTTAGGGACCTGCAGACCCCTTCCCACGACATCTGCCCCGCTGAATGTCCTCTTGTGGAACAGACAGTGAGCGGAGGCGGGATCTGGCTCCTGGTGCTGGCTGCATGGGCCCAGACCCCCAGAGCCCACCAGAGCCCCTCCAGTGGAGGCACAGAAGCCGGGCCAGGGGGGTTGAATGGAGGGGTCTAGCCCACGGATTTGTTGGGGAGTCTGGGAGGTGCCAGGGCCATGCAGGGTGCTGGGGTGACCTCCCCAGGCCTCGGGGGCCCAGAAGCTGGTGTCAGACTGAGGGGTACTTTGGGCTGGACCTGGGGGGAGCCAAGCCTCCAGGGTGGGAAGAAGGCCGTCTGCTCCCACGGCCACCCTCTGCCTCCACCCTCTAGGCAGAGCTCTTGGAAGCAGCTGGCCCAGTCGTCTGGGGAGGACCACAGAGAGGTGGACAGAGGCTAGAGCACCGTGTCCCCGTCTTGGATCAGTCCAGGGATGGATCCCAAGCAGAACAAGCTGGAGGTGAGGGTGAGGCAGCCCAGCCCAGAGCCACAGTGATGCCCGTGAGCCTGCGGTCAGCCCCCAGGACTGAAGGGGCGGGGAGGGGGTTCTCCCCCGAGAGCTGCCCTGGAGCAGACACCACCCAGGTTCCAGGGGCCCTGCGGTGGCCTGCAGGTCCCTGCAGAGAAGGGTCCGGGCAGAGGTGGGAGGCAAGGTCCTGGGGAGGTTCCAGCAAACACCTTGTGGCTGCAGGTGTGCTGGGAGGTGAGCAGAGGGGAGGGGAGTCTCCTGGAGAAGCACCGGGACTGTCCCTCTCTCCCCATCTCCCAGAGCCCCGCGTCCTCCCACCAGGGCAGCCGCACTGGGGAAGCAGAGCTGGGGGCTGCAGGCACCAGCCCTGAAGCAACGGGCACTCCAGGAGATGCAGGCATCACGGGTGGGAGACCGGGGTCCATGGAGCGCCAACCCAGGCCATCTCCCTGTGGCCCTTCCGCAGCTGCTCTCCAGGCTCCAGAGCACACGCTGGGGGACACTGCTGACCCCTCGCCTGGTGCCCACACACAGGGCCCACGCCTGGTGCCCCTGCACAATTCCCACACTGGGTACCCACACATGGTGCCCATGCAGTGCCCACACATGGTGCCTACATCTGGTGCCCTCACATGGTTCCCAAGCACAGTGCCCAGACCTGGTGCACACACCTGGTGCCCACACCTGGTGCCCACACATGGTTCCCATGCACAGTGCCCACACATGGTGCCTACATCTGGTGCCCACACATGGTTCCCATGCACAGTACCCATACCTGGTGCACACACCTGGTGCCCACACCTGGTGCCCACACATGGTTCCCATGCACATACCCATACCTGGTGCACACACCTGGTGCCCACACATGGTTCCCATGCACAGTACCCATACCTGGTGCACACACCTGGTGCCCACACATGGTTCCCACACACAGTGCCCAGACCTGGTGCACACACCTGGTGCCCACACATGGTTCCCACGCACAGTGCCCATATCTGGTGCACATACCTGGTGCCCACACCTGGTGCCCACACATGGTTCCCATGCACAGTGCCCAGACCTGGTGCACACACCTGGTGCCGATACATGGTTCCCATGCACATACCCATACCTGGTGCCCACACCTGGTGCCCACACATGGTTCCCATGCACAGTACCCATACCTAGTGCACACACCTGGTGCATACACATGGTGCCCATGCACAGTGCCCATACCTGGTGCACACACATGGTGCCCATGCACAGTGCCCACACATGGCACCTACACCTGGTGCCCACACATGGTTCCCATGCACATACCCATACCTGGTGCACACACCTGGTGCCCACACATGGTTCCCATGCACATACCCATACCTGGTGCACACACCTGGTGCCCACACATGGTTCCCATGCACAGTACCCATACCTGGTGCACACACCTGGTGCCCACACATGGTTCCCATGCACAGTACCCATACCTGGTGCACACACCTGGTGCCCATGCACAGTACCCATACCTAGTGCACACACCTGGTGCATACACATGGTGCCATGCACAGTGCCCATACCTGGTGCACACACATGGTGCCCATGCACATACCCATACCTGGTGCACACACCTGGTGCCCACACATGGTTCCCATGCAAAGTGCCCAGACCTGGTGCACATACCTGGTGCCCATACATGGTTCCCATGCACATACCCATACCTGGTGCACACACATGGTGCCCATGCACAGTGCCCACACATGGCACCTACACCTGGTGCCCACACATGGTTCCCATGCACATACCCATACCTGGTGCACACACATGATGCTCATGCACAGTGCCCACACATGGCACCTACACCTGGTGCCCACACATGGTTCCCATGCACATACCCATACCTGGTGCACACACCTGGTGCCCATGCAAAGTGCCCACACATGGCACCTACACCTGGTGCCCACACATGGTTCCCATGCACAGTGCCCAGACCTGGTACACATACCTGGTGCACACACCTGGTGCACACAGAGGTGCCCATGCACAGTGCCCACACATGGTGTCCATGTATGGTACCCACACATGGTGCCCAACATGGTGCCCAAACATGGTGCCCATGCACAGTGCCCATACCTGGAACCCACACTCAATGCCCACACATGGTGCCCATGCACAGTGCCCAAACATGATGCCCACATCTGGTGCCACACAGGGTGCCCATGCACAGTACCCACACATGGTGGCCACATCTGATGCCCACATCTGGTGCTCACACATGGTGCCCATGCACAGCGCCCACACATGGTGCCCACCATGGTGCCTGTGCACAGTGCCCACACACAGTTGCCATACATGGTGCCCATGCACCATGCCCAAACATGGTGCCCAAGTGCAGTGCCTCTGCCTTACTTCCTTGACCCTCCAAGAGGGCCCTGGAGACCAGAGGCTCATCCCAAAGCCCCCCAAAAGGAGAACGAGATCCTGTGTTGGGCCCTTGCAGGGCTTCCCAGGGGGCCCCAGTCAGGGTGTGGGGACTGAACCATTGTGTGTACAGGAGGGATGGACTCCAGCATCCTGGGGCTCCTGGTCTCTCCAAAGGACGTCCCAGCAGGAAGCAGCCAGAGACTGCGTGAAGAGTCAGCAACAGCCACTGCCCAGCTGCCCCACCACCGGCCGGATGGCTCCAGAGCCGGCAGCTGGGCTGTAGAATAACTCAAAACCGACCAACTGCTGGTGAGGATTTCACCTCTCGCCTAATTCCCCCGTCCACCACGGGGAAAGTGGCTCTAAAGCAACTTAAAGCCATGACCAGGGGATGGTGCCAGCACAGAGGGACTCAGTCCACTCTCCTCACCAGCACAACACAGAGGGACCCTGGTCGTGGCCTCGGCCACCACACCCCCGCCCCCGTCTAGGACAACACGGCCACCCAGGGCACCCCGGGCTGCCGAGGGACCTGCTGGAGGTCGAGGTGGGCATTCTTGACCGTGTCCAGGCCACACAGGTTCCCCACAGGAACCTCACACTCAGAAAGTCAAATGCTGTTTAATGAAAAGAATCTGGGGCAGGGCTGGGGCTGGGCTCCGCGGTACAGCACTCCCCAGCACATGCAAGGCCCTGGGTTCGATCCTCAGGTATTGTGTCAACTACAACTAAAACATGAATATTTAAAAAGAAAAGAGAAGAGTCAGGGACCAGGGCTGTGCCTAAGGATGCTCCCAAAGCTGTCAGCGGCTGCCCAGAACTGCGTGGAGGGGAGGGGTCCGAAGGCCGTGAGACCTTGCGGCTGGCAGGAGGCGACGCTCTCTCCCACCCACCGTCCTACATTTTCCAGTTTCTGCAACATCTACAGCGTTCTGTGGAAGACACTGCCCTGTTTGTCATCTCCCCTGGCCTTTGAGGTAAGCGCTCCCCATGTCACAGCCATGGGCAGGGCCACCGCAGGGTCACAAAGTAAAGAGGGAAAGGCCTCGCTCCAGGGTCACCGGAGGCCATAAACGCCTGGGTCCCACACCACACCACCATTTAACAAAATCAAACAACACAATAAAGGAAGAGGACCATAAAGACAGACGTCAGTCATGCGGATTTTCAGCCACGTCCAGTCCGCAGTCCCAAGGGGGCGGGGGAGCCCGGGCCCTGGGTGCCGACTCGGGCCTGAGACTGGACTTGGGGAAAGGCAGGGAGGCTCCCCGCTTGCATTCCAGTCATTTCTCCAGGCCACACTCGGGCC
This sequence comes from Callospermophilus lateralis, assembly GCF_048772815.1. Lineage (NCBI taxonomy): Eukaryota > Metazoa > Chordata > Mammalia > Rodentia > Sciuridae > Callospermophilus > Callospermophilus lateralis. Next base: position 211,632,021 of record NC_135306.1, read on the forward strand.
GTGGCTCACAGACGTGGGGCCCCAAGGAGCTCTCAGCAGGCTCTGGGTGCCCTCCTGGGGACAATGACCTCAAGACAGCAGGTCTCCCACAGGGTCCCACGGGTCAGACTCATCAGCCTCTGGCCAGTTGGGAGACAGGGCCAGGGGTCCCCAAAGGAAGATGAGGGTGACAGGTGGGTGCCGGAGCCTGCGCAGGGCACCGGGGATCTGGCCTCCAATGCAAACCCACCTCCGGGTGTCCAGGCCAAGCTCCCAAGCGTGGACCCAAGCCAGAAGGCCATAGGTCACTCCCTATGGCTGGCTATTATCAAAGAACAGAAATAGGAGGCAAGGTGGGGAGGTGGTGGGAAGGTAAGGTGGGGCCTCTGCGGTGGGCCAGCAGGGCAGCTCTGCAGACGGTCAGATGTGGCCAGCAGCTCCACTGTGGTGCAAGCCCAGAAGAACCAAAACCAGGCACCTGAGCGGACAGTGAAGACGTGGTGCAGCCGTGCAGCTGGATGCTACTGGGCCTCCAAAGGGAAGGCTGTGCTGACATCTGCTGCCAGCTGGACGGACCCCAGGACACTGCGCTTGGTGAGAGGGGCCAGGCACAGCAGGACAGACACTGCAGGATCCCGCGGGGCCCCTGCAGCCCTCAGGTCCACAGAGGCAGAGAGCCCAGGGGCCGGGGCTGGGGGGCGGAGGTCAGGGCCGGAGGGACAGAGCTTCAGACTGAGGAGATGAGGACGCCCTGGAGGTGGGAGGGCCACGGCAGGTGAGTGTGCCCGGCGCCCAGGGTGGGGCACTGGACGTGGTCAGGTCGGGAGCCTGATGTCGTGTGTATTTTAACACAGTGAAGAATAGGATTTCTAGGGGATGGCTGTGGCTCAGTGCAGAACGATCGTTAGCATGTGTGAGGCCCTGGGTTTAGTGCCCAGCACCATAAAAAATGAGTTAACTAATTAAATTTGATTTTTTAAAGAGAGAAAAATCCTTTTAGATAATAAATAAGTAAATAGATAAGTGACCAGGGTGGCCAGTCCCCTGCTGTGACCCCTTGGGGAAGGTGACAGAGCAGGGGCAACTCTGGGGGCAATGGAGTTGGGGGATCTGCACCTCCACTCCCCCAGGTACAGCCCCCAGAAGACGTCAGGGAGTCCTTCATGTTCTGTCCCCAGCAGGCCCGTGCTCCCATGACCGCTGGCCACAAGGAGGATCTCAAAGTTCCGAGAGCGTGGGCGATGCCCCTACACCACCACCTCAGAGTCCCCAACAGGTGTCAGTCCGCTTCAAACAACGACGACAGACACACCATGTCCCGACCTAGTCGCACTCTTCTAGAAGACCATCCTGTTTCCGAGACAGAGAAGTAGGTGACCAGAGCACAGCCCCCAGGTCTTGAATCCTGGTCGTCAGGTTCTGGCCTGCCCGCCCTCTGGGACGCAGGTCTGGGATGCAGGGTGAGCCCCTGGGCAGGCTCTCTGAAGGTGCGGCTCCAGGGCTCCGGGCAGCGGGGGTCTTCCACGTTCAGTAGGGAGCACTCAGGGTCATGGCCCCACCAGGCGCACGCGGTGGCTGGGGGTGTCCAGAACACTGCTGTTCACTAGCGAGCACGGACCCACAGGGCACCAGGTCTCAGTTGTGCTTCTTTTCGTCCTGGGGAAGGGCCTAGCAGCGCCCGTGTGGACAGGAGAGGCAGCTGGAGCACGTGGGGTGTGAACGATGCTGACCTTGCTGGGCCACGCGGACATCGCCTCCCTCCGCCCTTCTTCCCCTGTGAGTGTGTAGGGGAGCACGGCCTGCCCCGCCAGGCCATATGGGGGTCTGTGCCAGCAAGGAAGGGCTGGGGTGGGGCTCGGGGGCACAGGCTAGCCCACATGCACGAGGTCATGGGAGCCATGCCCAGCACCACTAAAGAACACCAGCCCCTTCTCAGCCTGTTGGGAGAGTCGTTTGGAGCTCACAGACTCCCCTGAGGAGGTTGGGATGCCCAGAGACCCACAGGCCGAGACAGGTCATCTCCTGGGGTCCTGCAGGCCAGGTGGAGCCCAGGAAATGCTGTACCCAGCCCATTCCTAACTGAAGCCACTGAAAGCGCTCTCAGGACCACCTCCCTGCCACCAAGAGGAGGCTGGGCCACAAGGGCCTCGCCCTGGCCCCAGCGCCGTGTAGACTCGGCTTCCCCTCCTGGTCACTGGTGGCCTCTCCAGGCACCCACTGCTGGGTGGGATGGGTACAGGGGCAGGGGAGGTAGGCACAGCCCCCAGGCCTGCAAGGAAGCCCGCGGTGCGTGGGCGGGAGACGCCACAGGTCCTTCAAGGAACAAACAGGAGTGCCAGTTCCCGGGAAGGGCCAACAGCTGCAGGCCAGGCGGGGAGGAAAGTCCACCAGGAGGGTCAGCCACCCACACCAGGCCTCACCACGCCCGGGTTTATGGCCAGGTCCTGTTGCGGGCACAGGTCCAGCGCCACCCTTCTTCCTGCCTGCTTCTTCCAGGAACCAGCGGGGATAGCAAGAGCCAGGGGACCTAGGATCCAGGAGACCCCCAGCTCCTCTGTGTCCAGAGAGGGAGGAAACGGGCAGCTGTGTGCTGCAGACCACAGGGCTGGGGAGCACCACGGGGAGGGGCTGGGGAGCACCATAGGGAGAGAGGGAGCATCATTGGGAGCAGGGCTGGGGGAGCACCACGGAGAGGGGTTGGGGAGCACCACAGGGAGGGGGGCTGGGGAGCACCATGGGGAGAGGGGCTGGGGAGCACCACGGGGAGAGGGGCTGAGGAGCATCACGGGGAGGGGCTGGGGAGCACCATAGGGAGAGGGGCTGGGGAGCACCACGGGGAGGGGCTGGGGAGCACCATAGGGAGAGGGGCTGGGGAGCACCACGGGGAGGGGCTGGGGAGCACCACGGGGAGGGGCTGGGGAGCACCATGGGGAGAGGGGCTGGGGAGCACCACGGGGAGGGGTTGGGGAGCACCACAGGGAGGGGGGCTGGGGAGCACCACGGGGAGGGGCTGGGGAGCACCATAGGGAGAGGGGCTGGGGAGCACCACGGGGAGGGGCTGGGGAGCACCACGGGGAGCGGCTGGGGAGCATCATAGGGAGAGGGGGAGCATCATTGGGAGCAGGGCTGGGGAGCACCATTCAGAGTGGAGCAGCAAGGAACCCCCTCCACATCACTCCTGACTCTGGGCTTCTAGGACATCCTCTGGCTCAGGGTAAGTGTCAGGGAGGACAGATGAGGCCAGAGGACCCTGTCACCCACTCTGTGGGTCTGGCCTGTAGATATAGCTGCAAGGGGTTCCACCTCCCTCCAGCACCCCACATGCCGAGTCAGCTGGGAGGAGGTGGGGCGCAGGGGCAGAGGACGAGTCTGGGGACTCCAGGGCTCCAGGCAGGCAGGTCAGGGTGAGGCTGGGTTGGGCAGGACTTGAGGTCTAGACTAGCCACAGGGTTTGAGGTGGTGGGAACTGGGCTCAGGGCAGGTGAGAGCAAGGTGTGAGGGTGGGAGAGGGCTCAGGAATGAGGCCACACTGCAGCCACTCAAGGAGCAGGACCCATTGCCCAGGAGCACAGGGGCAGCATGGTGGGCACCTGGTGTCCACTCTGTACCCACAGGGCTGCCCCTGGGCAGCTTTGAGGCCTCTGCTACCTGGTTCATAATTGAGGGATGGGATCACAGTCCTAGATGCTTCTCCCAGGGCAGTGGACAACACTGCCTCCACCCGGCTGACTACTCCCTCTGCTCCGGTCCAGGCGGTCACCAGGGAGACCAGCTGTCCTCAGGCCACACAACAGCACAGGTCCAGGCAGGTGTTGGTGCCCAGGTAGGGCCTGACATGCAGAGGGGAGAGGATCTGGGCCACCTCTGTGGTGCCTCCCTCCCCAGGTAAGGCCCCCAGGGGCCACTTCCTGCAGGCCCATCTCTCCCACCAGCTCTTGCAGCAGGCCAGGGAGGGGAAGGGAGGACACTGCTGGGTCAGTGGCCAGAAGCCCTGGGGGCCCATCAGCCCTCCAGTGCCCTGAGGCAGCTGCACTAAGCGAGAGACTGCCCTCCCAGGGACTGCAATGCCCACCTGGCATCTCCAAGCCTGTGTGGCCATGCCACCGGCTGGCCCCCAAGGTGCCGCAGGGCTGAGTCTCAGGTGGAGGTGACCTTGCTGCTAGGGAAGAGGCACAGGCCGGGGGTTGGGGGTGGTGCCAGTTTCCAGAAAGGTCACCTCAGACGGTGGCCTGGGCATAGGTATGGAGGCCCTTCACTGCAGGGCAGGAGGGAGGAGGCCCAGGCCCGGGCAGGGTGGGGTCAGCTCCTAAGGTCATACCACCACTGGGCTACCCCAGAGGGGCCCTGCAATGGCAGTGAAGTGCAGAGATCACGGGCCTGGGGTGGAGTGGGTACCACCCTGAACAGGGTGCCTGGGAATCTGCCCAGAACCCCTGCCTCTTGGAAATGCCAATGTCTCTGTCGCAGCCCAGGGACCCAGCGAAGTGCAGCAGCTCCCAGACCCTCAGTGGACACAGGAAGGCGAACAGGGGCTGACATGGGGCCTGTCGGGCAACTCGGGACCTGAGGACCCAGCAGCTTGGACATTACTGCAAGGGTCATGACTGGGGACACGTGGCAGGGCATGGGCAGAGTAGAAAGGACATGCGTGGTGACAACAGTACCAGGATGCTTCACCCGGTCCCATGCTGGAGAGCCAGTTCCCCAGGGTGAAGGCCCCAAAGGTCCTGTTCAGCCTTGCAGCCAAGAAGGGAGGGGACAGTGCCCAGCCTCCCAAGTCAGATCTAGGGCATGGCCCCTCCTGGAAATGAACAGCTGAGTACAACCTCGAGACCCTGGAGTCAGCTGGGCTGAGCGTCACCCCCACCCCCGGAGACCAGGTATGGCTGCTGGAGGCCGGCAGAGCCGACCAGAGCCGGCCAGAGCCGGGGAGCAGGGCTGGGGCTCAGCCCCCACATCCTCACCACCCAGCTCAGGATTTCCTCTCCCTGAGCTCACCGTTTCCCTGTCCTGCCCAAGCCTGCAGAAGGTTCCAGAGGGCGACACGCCACAATGCTGAGTCCCACCAGCAGGTGGCGCCTGACACCCACACTGTGTCCCCAGGCGCTGTGCCGGGGCCTGTGTGCGGGCTGACAGGGTGGATCCCAGTCACCTGGGGAGCCTGGGGAGCCTGGAGAGCACACTCAGCCCCTCCTGTGGGACACTCTAGAACAGGCAGAGCCAGTTTAGGGATCTGAACCACGGGGGCCGGATGAGCACAGCTGGGCAGTTGCACAGGGGTGTGGGTGTCAGCTCCCAGGGCGGCACAGCCAAGATCTGAACTCTCCAGCGTGAGTACCTTACACCTTGACATCCAAAGGGCGTGCATGTGGGTGCATGAGTGTGTGTATGCATATGGGTGAAAGTGCACAGGTATGTGTGTGTGTGTGCCCACAGCAGGGGAGCAGCCCTGTGTGAGACATATGCTTGTGAGCCAAGTGCATGGGAGGTGTGAGCACTTGCACACACAAGTGTGGGTGTGGATGCTTGTGCTGATTCCCCTGCTGTGGGGATGGGGCAGCAGCCTGCCAGGCACATCCCTCACTTCATGGCCCTGGGGTCCCTTCCACCAGGCCCTCCTGAGGGCAGAGGTACACCCTTCCTCTCTCTGGAACCACTACAGTCAGAGACTGACCTGCTCTCGCCTGACCTGGTCTTTGTCTCTCCTGTCCTCAGGAGAACCTGTCCAGTAGCCGCAGGCCCAGATTCCACATGCCCCCCCAGGGCCTGCATTCACTGTGAGACCAGGGGCATCTGGCTCCTCCGCTTGCTCCCTGCGTGACCCTGGGAAGGTCCCTGCCTCCCTGTGCCTCCATTTCCTCCTGTACCTGGGGACCAGCCATCTTGACCTGAAGTAGGTCCAGGGACAACAGGAAGCTTCCCACCACCCTCAGGCACCCAGGACCTGTTGCTCCAAGGATCACACTGTCCCCAGCTGGTCAGTCCACCCTGGCTCTGCCTTGGACCTGCCTCCCTGCCTGGCCTGTCTGTGACCCTGCTGACAGGGAAGATCAGCCACAGAGAAGGAAGGTCCATATATACCCTCGGAGGCCTTCCCGTCTCTGCCCAAGGCCAGGAGACCCCCATCAGCTGGGCCTAGTGGCCCTTCTTGCCCAGGAGTCAGTGGGGCCTCCTGGCACCAGCCCTGGAACCCAGGAAAGGAGTCTCACAAAGCCCGGGTGGGAAGGGCCAGGAGTCCAGCCACACAGTGCCCTGGGCAGGGAAGCTGGAAAACCCGGGTGTGGACAGGATCCCTGTCTTCCCCACCGTGTCAGTGTGTGGGCAGGTCTCTCCTGCTGTCCAGGAAGAGCCCTGGGTATCCATTTTCCCATAGAAAGGAAGCCCTAACTGGGAACCAATAACTGCAGCCAACCAGGGGTGCCGGGCCCTGCAGAACCAAGACCCCAGAGCTGGATGGGGGCAGGCAGGGTGGGGCAAAGCCAGTGAGTGGCTGTGGGCATCAGCTGCCATGGCTGTCACTGGGAAGCTCACCATGTCCTGCAGCAGTGGGTGCAGGAGAGGCCCGGGCCAGGAGGACACCTGTTCAGCCCAGGGACACCAAGACCCAAGGAGATGAGGTGGGGATAATGCTTCCACAGGGACGGCCTATGGTGCTCTGTGTGAGCCCAGAGCCTGGCAGCCCGAGGGGTCAGGGTCTGCTCAGAAGTTGTGACCACAGCAGCTGGGGCCCCTCTTTGGCAAGGTGGGAGCCAGAGGCCCCCAGAGTGAACAATGTTCCAGCCCCCTGGAGCTGGACTTGCCCATCAGTAGCATGTGGGCAGGTGTTTGTTATAAGGGGGACAGTGGTGCAGAGGCCCTGGGAAGGACAGGCTGGCCCTTCCATATCCAGAGGGGGAAAAGATGCCCACAGCTGTCCCCAAAACAATTTCCAAAGAGCAGAGGAAATTTCACACCTGTGGAAACTTGTGTAAATATGTGTCCAATTGCATCTCCAGGGTCCTGACCCCACACCCTAGAGGGTGCCCTCACTTGGAAACAGGCTGGTTGCAGAGGTAACTGAGATGGCAAGGTCACTAGGGAAGGCCCCTCTCCAGCCGGACAGGTGTCCTTGTGAATAGGAGAAGTCTGCTCGCAGACACACGCAGGGAGCACATCACGTGACGATGGAGGCGGAGGTCAGGTGACCAAGGGTCTCAGCCAAGCAGAGAAGCAGAGACAGCCCTCGCAGCTGGGAGGGACCAGCGGCCAATGCCTGGAGCTCTGCGTCCAGCCTCCAGCCTGTGAGAGAACCTGCCCAGTTCATGTGCTTCCAGGAAGCCACCCAGGAGTCACAGGACTGCCCAGCACCTCAGGCAGGAGAGACAGGGCCCGGTGGGGGTGCTGGTGGCTAGCAGGTGGGCATGGACACCGGCTTCCTGGGGCTTCCTCTCCTCTGTGTTTCCAGGTCGACTTAGTGACCATGCACCACTGTGCACTTCTGTAAGAACTGATGGGGGCTGGGCTGGGCTGGGCTGGGGCCCAGCGGTAGAGCACTTGCCCAGCATACAAGTGAGACACGGGATCTGGTCCCCAGCACCCATTAAACATGATGATAAACTGATACACAGAATGAAGGACTGTGTCCAATCACAACTTAAAAACGAATCGGTTCCAGCTCCCAAGGGCTCCCATCTCCAGCAAGGAGCGTCCTCAGGACGTGGGGTCAGTCCCAGACACAGCAGCCCAAGAGGGTGGCTTAGGAGGTTTGGGCTGCTGCCACACAGCACCACAGATGGTGGCTGTGGATGGTGACACTGCTCCCCAGGTAGAGCCCAAGTCACAGTGGCGAGCCGGGCACTTGGGAGGCTTCCTGCTCACGGTGGGTGCTCTCTCACGGCTCCCTGACAGGCAGAGGGTGCTCTCTGGGCCCCTTCCACTCAGCGGGGACTCTGTCTCTGCCCCAGATTCCGCCTCCTCCTCCCATTGCCCTGTACCATATGGATTTGAGGGACACAGCTTTCTGGTCCACAGTGGCCAGAAAGTGACCCTGCCCGGGTCACCACTCAGCAGAGTCCCCAGGGCATGGTGAGAGGGCCAGGTGGGGTGGGTTGGGTCCTGTGGTCCAGGCTGCTGCAGGGCACGGGATTCTGGCGAGGACAGAGCTGCCCAGAGAAACCTGGGGACCTGCAGAAGACCCTGCCCTGGCCTGGACGTGGAGTGTCCCCCAAAGGCCATGTGCCAGAGCTTGGTCCTCGGCTTGGTGCTGTGGAGACATGGTGGAGCCTGATGGGAGGCCACAGGTCCTCAGGGGTGTGCCCTGGAGGGGGATATTGGGATCCAGCCCCTTTCTCGTGGTGTTACTCCAACATGGCTCCCACCATGGTTCACTGCCTCACCACAGGCCCAAAGTAGCCTATCGTGGACTGAAATCTGTCCTCTGTATGAGTTCATTATCTCAGCTGTTTTGTTGCAGTAGCACAAAACTGACTGACACACCCACAGTGCATGCCTGGGAGGAGGACCCTGGCATGGAGAACCCCTCAGGTATAGGGGGGACAGCTAAGGCTCCTCCAGGTGGGGAGCACATCTGTCCACCAGCACCAAGGACATTTCTAACTCATGGCTCGTGGTATAATGGGCAGGGCAGTCCACAAGGTCTTGCCTCAGTGTAACAGCCCCTGGACAGAATGGCTCCAATCCTTTGCATAACAAATTGCAAAGGTGAGACCCCAAACCACTGTTTCTGCACCTTAACTGTGTCCAGAGCAAAGCTCCAGAAATGCTTGGCTCCCAACAAGGCAAAGCTCACTCCAGCAGGCACCCACTCAAACAGCACCAGCAAGTCAAGAGAAAGCAGGCTTGACCCAAATCAGGACCTGTCCAAACCCACACAGCACTAAAATCAGCAGGCGTGGTCTCAGTCGTCATTCATGTTCTATGTGACCAAACGGCCGTGGGCAGGAGTGAACACGGGAATCTAGAGGTGTGAAAAGACCCAACTTAAACTTCCAGGGTTGAAGAGGACCCTGCCCAGGTGAGTGCCCTGGGTCCCACTGTGCAGATTAGACACTGAGGAGCCGTGAGCCCTGGCCACTGGAGCTCTAGAGGGACTTGGGAGTAGGGAGAGCAGGCCAGGGCCAGCCCCCAGGAGCAGAGCAGGGGGGCCCACACAGCCTGATGCGCACATCAGCAGAGTCAGAGACGGGAGGGGACGGTGGAAAGGCGGCCACACCTGCCCAAGTGTGCCGAGGTCAGAGGCTTCCCCACACAAGGAGCTCATGAGCCCCCAACACAGCGAGGAGGCTCTGCCAGGACCAGCCTCAGGCAGGCTGCCACCATTGGTGCCAGGAGAAAACCTTGGAGCGGGGCAGGGCACGCACTGTGCCAGGATGGCACCCACCACATGAGAGGACAGCAGGTGGCACCTTCCAATCAAACTGACCCAACCTGCTGGGTGCGCACACAGGACGTGGGGAGAGGCCTCTGGGTGTAGGAAGCAGGTGCCCAGGGAATCCGGCCTACACCAGGGCACAAAGCGCCAGAAACAGGACTTGTGGGGGCTGAAAATATTCTGCTGACCACTTTCCCTTCTGTGTTTCAAGGTGCTGGGGTGCTGGGGTGCTAGGTGCCCACTGACCCCTGAGCCACAGTGGCCCTCTGCTCACTCTTTCAACCTCTTAAAGATATCGACATAAGGAAAAGCAGCAATGCAGTGTGGGGCCTGTAACCGAGGCTGTAAGATGTGCATGAAGATATCGGAAGCCCTTTGGGCGGAAAGGCAGCTCTGGGCTCCCATTATGATTCTGGTGCCTCCGGGAGAGGCTGCAGGGAGCAAGGATTGGTCCTGAAACCCCAGGGTGGCACTGGGATCACAGAGCACAGCCGCAGAGCCAGACAGCAGCACACAGCTGAATCCCAAACAGACCAAAAGAAGGCAGAAAGAGAAAAAGGAAGGGACAGAGGCAAAGAGGCCAGGTGGCTTGGCAGCCTCGCCAGCCCTGTGCCGTGAGGGCCGGGCATCCAGGAGTCTCAGATCAGCTCTGCCCCCCCAGCCCTGTCCAGACTGGCCGCCAGCACACCACCACCTTGCCCTCAGGCCACATCAGGGCCCCTTCCCCACCCCCTCTTGGCCCTCACTCTACCAGTTTCTCCCAGCTGGCTCTGGGCTCAAGCCCCCCTGGGCACCCATGGGGCCTGCCCTGGCCCTCCCTGACCCTGGCTGCTGCCTGGAGGGCCCAGAGCCTCCTCTAGCCCTGAGCTGCCGGACCCTGGCTCTGGGCTGCATCTGTCTGCAGAAGCCATTGGACTTGTGCTTCAGGGCCTACTGACCCCTTCACCCCCCTGTGGGGACAGAGGACTCCCAAGGGGGAGGGGGCCTTGTGCCCCCCAGCCCAATTCAGGTGGCCACCATCACCTGACCACAAGCTTTCAGGGCCACATAGACAAGGCACAGTCCTCCCGTCCTCCCAAAGCTCCCTCCCCATTGCCCAGGGGAGGGCCAGCACTCCGGGAGGGCCAAAGGCGCCTGACAGCCCAGCCATGCAGGGCAGTTCACTGTGTGCCGCAGGCAGCGCAGGGGGCCAGGCCCCAGGTCCCAGCCTGCCTTATCTGTTTGCTTTTTATTCAACATCCGCTTGTCAGTACAGGAGCCAACAGGGTGACGCTCTCTGTGGTCACGCAGCCGTGCCCTGCTGGCCCTGGTTTGGGAGCCCTTGGACTCGGCCTAGGAGCAGGAACTGGGCTGATATTACCAGGATATGGAGCCCAGCCCCAGGGCCTGGGCTCGCCCTGGGGGCCCATTAGGGAGAGCCTGCTCCTGAGCCCCTGAGCTCCTGCCAGGAGCAGCCTGGATAAGGGCTGTGACCCCCGAGGTTTGTCCAGAACCTGGGCACCAGGGTACATCGAAGGGCATCCAACGGACAGGCCATGCTCCTCCCAGAGTGGACTGGGCGCCTCACCCTCCCATGGGGTGAGGACAGAAAGGGGGAGGAGGTACGGGTAGTGGCAGACAGTGCCGCCTGCACCCGTCTTGGGGCTCTGAAGTCACCGAGGGCACCCTGGGGGCTTACCTGAGGTTGCAGGTGGGTGACAACCTCCCAGGAGCGGGGGCTGGCTGCAAGGTGTCCCCTTGCCCCAGCTCTTACCTGAGGGGAGGAATAACTGGGCCAGAGCCCATCCTGGGGGGCTGCCTGGACAAGAGATGGTGTCCAATTCAAGCCCACCTTCGGCTCTGGCTGCCCTGACCCTGGCAGGAGGCACAGCTCCCTGGGGGCTCAGCCCACCCACCCACTTTTGACACCAGCCCTATTGGCTGTGGTTTGTCAGCCCCAGCACAGTTATCAGTGGACAAAAAGGACCACAGGCCTGGCCAGGAGGGACAGTAAGCCCCACAGTCGATTTGGGGGCACGTTCCATCCAGCCGGGGCAGAACTGACCTCAGGCGGCAGCCCCCAGTGGGTGGTGGGCTGGGGCCAGGACCTAAGACCAAGGGGAGGGCAGATCACCCCCAAGCCCAACCCAGGTACCCAGGGGCCAAGGCCAACATGTGGACTAGGGAAGGCCCCCAGGAGCACCACAGACGGGAGCCTGGAGACCCTTCCCAGGGCTGCACTCCCCTCTCCAGACCGGAGCCCAGGGCTGAGCTTGGAGCCTGCTGGTTCCATTATCATAGCCGGGAGAGGGGGGCTCTGCAAGGGCCTCTGAAGAGGCAGGGTCAGTTGCTGTCAGGGGTGGGAGCCAGAGGTCAGGAAGTGGACAGGCCCTCGGGCATACCAGGGTGGGAGAAGGCACAAGTGCTGGGGCTCCAGCAGGATCCGGCAGCTGGAGCCACGGTAGCTGCAGGACGAACGTGGACAGAGGTGCAGGGCTCACCGTGTTCGGAAGCACACTGGGACAGCCAGGCTGCACCTGTAGTGGGGGCGTTACCTGTGACACTTGTGGGGGCAGAGAAGGAGGGAGAGTCCCTGCTGGGGCAGTGACTGCTGCCCAGACCTCACTGAGCAACAGGCCCAGATGGCTACCATATGCTGCATGCAGGGCCTGGGGATACAGCTCCCACGCCTCCGCCACTCCATGCCAGGGTCAATGGGTTCCCACCATCTCCCCAAGTAGCAGGTGCCCACGGGCCAGTCCTACCACTCCCTGACCCCACAATGCTCAGCCCAGGTGGCCCTTGTCCCCCTCTGAGGACTGGACCAGGCGGCCCTGAGCTTCACACCCTGATCCACAGGAAGCCCTGAAATACCCCGGGACCATCTCTGGTCAGGAGTCAGGACAGGCTCTCCTGGTCACAGCTGGGCCCAGTCCTGGGCCTTGTCAGCCACACGAGAATTCCTGCTCTGCTGCCAAAATCTATCCCAAACACACCCCAAAGCCAGTTCTCAGCTCTTTGATCTGATGTTGACCAGCTGCCAAGCCCCAGGGCCGGGGCCGGGGCTGCTCTTCCCTGTCCTCCCTCCAGGGAATGTCACACATGGCCCAGGAGGGGTCCAGTGGGCAGGTACAGGATGGGAGGAGCAGGCTGACCGATGTGTCCACTCCAGCATTTCTGTGAATGAGAAGCAATAAGCCCTGGGTTTGCAGCTCCCTGTAGCCCCAGGCCTGTGCTGGAGCCTTCTGGAGGACTTGCCCAGGAGGATGTGCATGTCCTTACCCCAGCCCCAGTGCCAAGCAGAGGTCCTCTCACGGCTATCCAGGAGCCACAGCCTAATGGGCAGTACCTCAGAGTGGAGCCAGGAGGCTGGAGCCAAGCACCTCTCCCTGGACTCTGGGGCAGACCTCGCTGGACCTTAGGCCCAATCCGGATCCTCCTCCACAGCCTGCCTGGGCCCTGGGTGACCACTGCTCATGGATGGCCATAAGAGTCAAGGGTCTGGGCTGGGTGTAAGCATGGACAATCACCCACTTATATAGCCAGCATGCTCCGCTTTCCAGGCAGCGGAACCGGGTCTTATCGCTGAGATTGCCTCAGGAACAATGGCCACATACACTCTTATCGTCCAGCCTCGGAGCTGTGGGCTTGGTGCACTCGAGTGCTCCCAAGTCAAGAGACAAAAACGCCTTTCAGCAGCAATTTCCTGCCAAACAAGTGTGCTGGGAAGGAGGGGGCCTGAAGCCCTGGCCCGCACCAGGAGGGGCCCTCAGCCAGGGCCACGATAGCACTGTTGGGCAGAGCTGTCCACCCACCTCAGCACATGCCCTGAATGGTAGAGAAGATAGGACAAACCCCAGACAGCTGCCAGCAGCAGACGCAAGCCCAGTGCATGCACACACACAGCCTCACATGACACGTGTCCTTCCAGATGCACAGACACAGGCACACGGTGACACCAGTCCAGCCCCCGCAGACATGCCCTCCAGTCAAATGCCCTTTCCATGCTGGCTGCCCTGATGCAGTGACCAGCCCAAGACCCCAGCCCTCCTCACCACTTCCTGCCCCAGCCTACCCACAGCTCAGGCAAGGGCAGGTCCCCCACGCTATGCAGCTGCTCAGCACAACTGGGCAAGTTTCACTCCTTACCCCCAGTTTCCCACCTGAGCAGGCTGGCTGAGCAGGGAAGAACCCTGAGCCAGGCATAGTGGTACTGCCTGTCATGTCAGTGACTTGGGAGGCTGAGGCAGGAGAATTCCAAGTTCAAGGCCACCCTGGGCAACTTAGCAAGACCCTCACCATCTCAAAAGAAAATATCAAAAGGACTGGGGAAGTAGCTTAATGGATGAGCACTCCTGGGTTCAACTCCTAATACCAAAAGGAAAGAAAAAGAAAAAAGAAAGAAATGAAGAAATAACCCAGAACAGGAAACTCAGAAGCAGAGTCCAGAGTGAACACTTAACTGTAATTTTATATGAAAGCAATGTTCTTTTTTCTTTTTCTTTTTTTTTTTTTTTTTTTTTGTCTGTGTGCTGGGAATCAAATCCACGGCCTTGGACATGCCAAGCACACACCTACCACTGAGCTACACTACAGTCCGACAGTCCCTTCCAAGCTGCAGTTTGCTTAAGGTGAGCACATGACACCCACTGCTTCTGTCTCAGTGCTGCATGTCCCCTCCAGGGTGGGGGTGGGTGCAGGGGCTGCACTCCAGGGCTTGCCCCTTGGGGGTTGGGGGGAGGCCCCGGGTCCAGGCCAGGGGACTCAGCTCCTGTGAGATGAGGTGCTGTCCCATCTGGGGAGGTCAGGCTTAGGCAGTGCTGGGCAGGGACACCAAACCTGCAGTGGGAGCTGCTGGAGGGTCCTACAGGGTAGGACACAAGACCCTTCCCCAGGAGAGGAGGCACCTGGTCCCTGGCTCCCCACAGAGCTGGACAACCCCAAGAGTGACTGGTTAGGTCCCGAATCCCCTCCTAAGCTGCAAGAGGGCCCCAGGGAGGACCCCAGCCCTGCCCTCCTCCTGGCCTGCAACCTCACCATTGCCCTGACCTTTGTCCCAGCACTAGCCCTGACCTTTTGTGGCACTGGCACATGCCGCTATCTGCCCCGCCTCTAGATGTTGTCCCAGAAGCCCACCCTTCTTCCAGTGGGTTGGCAGCTCTCTGAGGGGGTCCACCAATGCCCAACATTCATCCCCATGGAGGGGCTCTGGGATGAAGAGACTCCGGGGCCCCTAGTCCTGCTCCTGAGTTGGGTGGCCCCTGCCAGCCGAGCTGCTCAGATCTGGGGGATCACCTCACAGGAGGTGACCTGTCCTGTGTCCCCCCTCCCCACCCCTCAGAGGAGGCCACGTGAGGAGAGGTATCCAGGTACGCAGCAACACGGAGACTCCCCTGGGCATCCCTCAGGCCCGGCCCCACAGGAGGGGAACTCAGGGGTGAGGGCCCAGCACATGGGCAGCTCTCGGGGTATTCGGGACCCAGTGGAGGTTAGGGCTCACCCAGAGCCACCCAGCACCCTGTGCTCCCCGACAGGGCAGACAGGGGCCCAGTGGGGAGGCCCCTGGGACGGATGGCCCACTCCCGGGGGAGGTGTCTGCAGGACCCTGGAGGGCGTGTCCCCTCCCCCCGGGAGTGGGCGATAACGGGCTGCGGCCGCTGCAGAATTTTCCAAGAAAGGTCAGGTGCTGATAAAGTGGAGGCTGAGATCCTGTTTGGCCACTGTGTGCCCGGTCAGCAGTGGCAATTACGGCAGAGTGTGGGGCATGAGTGGCGCAACAGGGGCAGGGCCACCACCCCTACATAAAGCGTGTGGGACTGGCACTCAGGCGCAGCGCCGGCAGTGGCAGGACGGCTGGGAGCCCAGCAGAGGTGCCCGGCCAGAAGTTCCTCTCCAGCGGCGACACCATGGTGGGGCTCTGGCTGCTGCTGCTGCTGCCCCACGGGGGAGCCCTGCTCAGCACAGGTGAGTGGGGGCAAGCAGACCCGCCAGAGGGCCAGCGCCCCACGGGCCCTACACGTGGGCGAGTTCCCAGGTCCTCTTGCCTGGCTGACTCTGCTGAAGTGGACTGACCTGTAGGTGCTGATAAATGGGAGCAGGAGGAGCCAGGTCTGCAGGTGCTGCCTCCCCATGGGCCCACATGCCACTAGGTTCTGTCCGCCTCCTGGGGATCTGGGCACAATGGCCAGGGAGGGTGCAGGAACAGGACAGGGGTCCCTTGGGCACAGCCCCTCCAGGAATGTGGGACCTGAAACACAGCAGCTCCAGACAGGTCAGTCTGTCACCCTCCCTCTCTCAACTCAGCCCTGGTCTCTGGGGCCTGAGGGTAGCCAGCAGGTGTGGAGGGGCAGGGACACAAGTCCCTCACCAGGGAGGCTCATGGCCAGGAGAACAGGATGGACTGCAGAATGGGCCCCTGCCTCAGTTTCCCCTTCTTTAATGTGGGGAGCTGTCCTGTCCACTGCCTGACTCAGACCACTACCCTTCAGCAGCAGCTGGGAGCCTGCTGGGGGTGGACAACAGCTAGACAGAGGGCACCCTTGGGGCTGTGCCCAGCCTGGGGCCAAAGCACTGGTCAGTGCTTGGACTCAAGCAGCGTGACTCCCTTCCCCCAGGAGCCCCACCCCCACTGGCCAGGCCTCATCTGTGATGCCATGGCCAGTGCTGAGCCCCACAGTGAGGGGCCAGGCTCCAGTCAGGTCGTCTGGGACCCCTGCCCCTCACCCAGCACACCTGGCAGGAGAAGGTGTGGGGTGGAAGAGCCCAGATGGGGTCTGGGAGGGGAGGGGAGGGCTTGGGAGCCGCCCCAGTGGGCATTCTTTGTGCACTGATTCTGCACGGACTGGGAGAGGGCAGCGGCCAGCAGAACATGAGGTCAGACAGCAGGTCATGGGACCTGGGGCTGAGGGAGGCCTGTGGGTCAGTCAGTTAGCCCAGGCCATGCAGGGGTGGCAGGCGGGGCCACCACGCGTGCACAGGAACAGTGAGTGCTCCTGCCGCCCCATGACCTGCCCAGGGCTGAGAAAGCCTGGGGGTGGCAGACCAGCCACCCCAGATGCCTTGGGGCCTGGCGTCGGGTCGGTCAGCAGGAAGCACAGAAAGTCCCTGGAAGGAGAGTCCACAGCACTGACGGCCTCCTGATTTTCTTCAAAGGGACCTCTGGGGTCAGCGCCAGGTAGTCAGAGACAGAGGCTCAGTGAGGCTGGCGCCTGGTGGAAGGAGGGGCTTGGCAGGGGAGCGGAGTCACCCACAGATAGGGACAGGGACCCCGGGGCCTGGCAGACATAACAATGAGGGGACTGGGGGCCATGGAGCCAGACACAGGTCTGGGGCAAAGAGAGGGTGAGAACTGAGCCTTGGCCATTGGCACCATACAAGGTTAGGGTGGACCCAGACGTCACCGTCCATCTGAAAGGTAGAGGACTGAGTCACAGAGGATTTTGCCCAGTGCAGACTGACCAAGGTCCCATACCTTCAAGAGGTGCTGTCCCTGGGGCACCCTGGAAGGGAAGGCCAGGACCTAGGGTGGGGATGGGTGAGGAGTGGGCACCAGCCTGCGCCCAGCATGAGCCTCACACCCACAGGGGAAGGCAGGCACATGCCACTGCAGCCGAAAACCACCTTTAGGGCCGGGGCCAGCGTGAGTGGGCCCACACACGCCCAGCCTGTCCACTCTCCAGGCACTCAAACCTGGCGCTCCTGCCAGCCAGAGGACTCCTCCCCAGGCTGAGGCTCAGTCCCTAGGGCCAGACAGCCTCCATGGCTAGGTGCCTCTGCTCAAGCCTCAGCCACACCACCCTCAGCCACCCAGCTCAGCTCCCGGGGATGCCAGAGATGCACACACTCTGGATGTGACTAGCAGCAATGGGAGGGGCAGCGTCACCTCCCAGAGCTTGGCAGAACCTGGGTTAGGGCTCCAGGTGGGGAGTGGGAAGAAGGGAAGCCCCCTGAGCTGTCTCAAGGGATGCACTGTGTGCACCCAGCTGCTCAGCAGGGGGAGCCAAGGCAGGGTAAGGCCCAGGAGCACCTGGACAGCCCAGCCAGCATTCAGATATTGCCATGACCCAAGGGAGCCACAGGAGGGCCAGGTCCCCAAGGTGTGGGGTGGGGGAGGAGGGAAGAATGTTCGTCAACCTGCCCCTTGATGAGGGAGGAAAGGGGTTGGGAGCCAGGAGGCAAACCCACAAGGAGGCACCCTCACGGCCTGCAGGAGATAGGCTGGCCATCTTCCCAGCTTCCCTACTCCATGGTCACCATGACCCATGCTATTTGGGCATCTCCCTGGTCACAGTTGCCAGTCCAGGACCAACCCAGGGGGCTGTCTTGGAGGCTGCCAGGCAGGAAAGAGGCAGGAAAACGGATGAGCTCAGAGCCCCAGGAGGGCAGACTTGGCCCTCGCTCAGCCCCTGGGCGGTTCACAGAGCTAAATGTGGCTCCCCACAGGGATACCAGGAATAGTGCTAGGAACAGCAGGATGTAGCCAGGCAGAGGGTTCAGGGGACAACCCGCTCTATCTCCACCCTCATCACCTGCTTCCCAGAATGCCTCATGCCCACTCTCCTGGCCTCACCCACCAGCTCCAGCGGCCACCCCACCCCAGCTGCCCAGAAATCTCTGTGTCCTGTTATCTCTGTCTGTAGACACACAGGAGGGGCCCAACCTGTCTGGGCAGCAAGTGGTGAGGGAAGCCTGGCAGACAGGCCAGCAAGTGTCCTGGCCAGAGGATGCCAGAGAGCCATGCCTTGGGGCTGCTCTGCCCTGAGGCCCAGAACTGGTTGCCCAGGGCTGCCCCGCTGGCTGCTCCACTTCTGCCTCCCACAAGACAGAGAGTCCCCCCAGGAGTCACTGGGCACTAGAGCACCCAGCCCTGGTCAGAGGTCACCTCCTCAGAAGGTCACCCTTCCCCAGTGGTGGTAGCCTCTCCCCACCCAGCACAGGCTGGCCACCCTTCCATCTGCTCATGGTGGCCGGCAGCCTCTGCAGCACTGTGTGCACGCAAGAGCAATCTCCTGCCAGGACAGGTCCATGGAAGCACCTCCTGCCCTGTGCCCTGGCTGGGTCATGGGCCCAGAACAGGGGCTCCATGAAGACAAGCTGAGCTGACGCTGCATAGACGAACTGAGAGGAGAGGAAGGGACAGGACTTGTGCGGGCCACCCAGAAGCCAGGCTCAGGCTGGCATCCCCCACCCCATCCTCCCCAGGGCTGCTGTGCGCCCACAAGCCGAGTGCTCCCTGGGTCCTGGGAGGGCAGTGCTGGGCAAAGCCGACAGGGATGGCGTGGGGGCTGGCACTGACCACAGGGCACAGGTCTGGATGCTGCTTCCTTTGCTACAGAGTGCAGGCTTCCCTCATGTACCACACAGGCAGGCTCACCAGAGCATAGCCTGTGTGACAGGGCCCAGGCCACTGCACGCCCTCGCCTGGGGCTCCCAGAAAAGCACCAAGCCTCAGAAGAGCCACTGCTCAGTCTGGAGCCAAGGGCTGATGCCCTGGGCAGCTGCACCACCCCCTGCAGCCTCTCCCTGCCAAGACCCCCTGGGTGAGCCCACTGCAGGGGGGCTGAGCAGCGGCCTCCTGTCTTACAGACCCCACGACTGGAAATACCACTGACCCCAATGCTGAGGGCAGCCTACAGTCCAGTAAGGCCTGGGACGGGGGGTGGAGCCCAGCCCAAAGCCAGCAGCCTGGGAGACAGTGTCCACGGTGTGGGGGGAGGCTTCCAACACACCCAGAAAGCTACACCCCTCCCCGTGTGGGCTCCCAGGGTCCTCAGTGGAGCCATGAGCTGCAAATGCCCTTCTCTCTGCAGCCCTGAAAAAGGGCTGGTGTTCCTCATGGGGGGCTGGCCACTTCTCCACCTTTGACCACCATGCCTACGACTTCCTGGGGACCTGCAACTACATCTTTGCGGCCAGCTGCAAGGGTGCCTCACCTACCTTCAGCATCCAGCTGCGGCGAGGGGCGGACGGGAACATCTCTCGGATCATTGTGGAGCTAGGGTCCTCCGTTGTCACCGTGAATGAGACGACGATCTCCATCAAGGACATCGGGTGAGCCAAGGGGCTAGGCCAGGTAGTCAGGGGCTGGGGACCTGACCCCAAGGATGTCAGGTGAGCCACGGGGCCACCTGGGCAGTTGGGGGCAGACACTGACTGCTCTCATCCACAGGGTGGTCAGCCTGCCCTACACCAGCCATGGGCTCCAAATCACACCCTACGGCCAGAGTGTGCAGCTGGTGGCCAAGCAGGTGGAGCTAGAGCTGGTGGTCATGTGGGGCCCAGACGCCCACCTCATGGTGAGGACTGGGGGCCTGGGCAGGGGCATACGGGCCCAAGGTGCAGGGCTCAGGAGGAGCTGCCCTCCTTGGGCAGGGGTCTCAACCTGCTCTGATCCTAATTGGCAGTACAGCCAGGCCCTTTCTGCCAGGCAGCACTGACCCCTGGCCAGTAACCTGGACTGGATCTAGGTTTTCTTGGTAGCTGTTTCCCCACTTAAAAATAAGGAGGATCCAGCAAGAGGTGGAACCCCCAAGGAGGAACAAGGTGTGGGGACGGTGGGGGCCCGGGGAACAGGAGTGAGTGGCCCGGCCGGCTGGGCAGGAGCCCCTCCTGCACCCCATGGGGCCCAGCAGCACCCACCCTGCAGGTTCTGGTGGAGAGGAAGTACATGGGCCAGATGTGTGGGCTGTGTGGGAACTTCGACGGGAAGACGGCCAATGAGTTTCTGAGCGAGGATGGTAGGTGGGAAGGGGCAGGCAGGGCTGTGGGGACCCAAGCCCACTTGGCTGGACCCCAAGGTGTTGACCCCCACCCCATGCCCTAGGCAAACTCCTGGAGCCCTACAAGTACGCTGCACTCCAGAAGCTGGATGACCCCAATGAGATCTGCACCTTTGAGGCCATCCCCAGGACCCCCGTCCTGCAGGCCACACATGTACGTGAGGTGGCCAGGCCCTGGGGCCATGCTGGGGCCAACAACCCCACCTTCCAAGCCCCAGGCATGGTGTGGGAGGTGCCCTGACCTGTGTGACCCTGAGTGGTCTGCTGCCCAGGTCGGGATCTGCACCCAGCTGCTGACCCTGGTGTCCCCTGAGTGTGATGTGCCCAAGAAGCCATTGGTGCTGAGCTGCCAGGTGGACATGGCTACATGTGCCCAGCCGGGCCAGCAGAACTGCAGCTGTGCCACTCTGTCTGAGTACTCCCGCCGGTGCAGCATGGCACACAGGCCTGTCAGCAACTGGCGGGGCCCCGGCCTCTGCTGTGAGTCCCGGTGGGATGGGGCGGGGCTGGGGGAGTCACAAGAAGGCCCCTCCTGGGTGGGGTCTGGGCTGCTGGCTGGGGTGAGGCCTCTCACAGACCCTGTGCCTCCTAGCCGTGGGCCAGTGCCCAGCCAACCAGGTGTATCAGGAGTGTGGCACGGCCTGCATCAGGACCTGCTCCAACCCACAGCACAGCTGCTCCAGCCCCTGCACCTTTGGCTGCTTCTGCCCCAAAGGTGAGGCAGGTGCTGGCTCCCACTGTCCCCGACACCTGGAGATGAGCCCTGAGAAGGGACAACACACCCTGCCTGACTTGAGCACAGACTTTCTGCAGCTGGAGCCCCAATCCCAGGGCCCCTCTGCCCACCCCCAAACCTCACAGCTCCTACGGACCTAGGAACCCACAGCCACACTTGCAAACCCACAGGCGTGAGTGGGGCCAAGGGGTGGGGGTCAGGGGGTCCAAGAGCTGCTGCGGATAGGTGGGCTTTCAGGTGGGCCTGAGGCAGTTATGCATCCGAGACTCGCCAGGCTTGCCCCTCACCTGGGCCTGCACCTTGGTAAGGACCAGCAAGGCCTGCGCAGGACGGCCAGGGAGGGAGCATCCAGCGGGAGGGTGGGAGGAGGTCAGTCCCACCCAAGCCCAAGAAGCCACTTTCTGGCAGGAATGGTACTCAATGACCTCTCCAACAACCACACCTGTGTGCCGGTCAGCCAGTGCCCCTGCGTGCTCAATGGAGTCACCTACAGCCCTGGGGAGGTCGTGAGGGCTGCCTGCCAAAGCTGGTGGGTACTGGGGAGGGCCCCTGATGGCCTGGAACACAGGGGAGGAAGGCCACTTACAGGGTCACCCCCTGTGGCCCCGCAGCCAGTGCACCATGGGCCACTGGACGTGCACAGGGCAGCCGTGCCCGGGCCACTGTTCTCTGGAAGGCGGCTCCTTTGTCACCACATTCGATGCCAGGCCCTACCGCTTCCACGGCACCTGCACCTACATCCTCCTCCAGGTAGGAAGGGCTTCGGGGCTGGTGGAGAGGGTGTGGTCCCTCCACCCCTGAGCAACCTGGTCCCCCACAGAGCCCCCGGCTTCCCAACGAGGGCACGCTCATGGCCGTGTATGACAAGTCAGGCTACTCACACTCAGAGACGTCCCTGGTCGCCATCGTCTACCTGTCTGGGCAGGTATGGCTGCCCCCACAAACAGAGGTGGGCCCAGCTCTTGCCTGCTCTCAGCCCTCCCTGATGCAGGCTGCCCTCCCTCCAGGACAAGATTGTAATCTCCGAGGATGAGGTGACCAACAATGGAGACACCAAGTGGCTCCCCTACCAGACCCGTATGTTCCTGCCCAGCTCCGGGGCCTCCTGGGCCACGCCTCTGGGGGCAGGCCTGACAGCCTGCTGAGCACCTGCCCTTGCAGGCAACATCACCATCTTCAGACAGACGTCTACCCACCTCCAGATGGCCACCACCTTCGGGCTAGAGATCGTGGTCCAGCGTCAGCCCGTCTTCCAGGTGTACATCACCCTCGGGCCGCAATTCAGAGGCCAGACCAGAGGTGAGGCCCCACCCCTGCCTTGGCCAGGTGGCGAAGGACACATGAGAGGCTGGCACTGGCCCTGCACATTCAGGGAGCCCACAGGAGTGTGGCCACCTGAGGCCAGTAGCCTGTCATGGGGGCACAGCAGGACACTGCTGGGGTGCAAGGGGGCACAGGAAGGGCAGGTGGGGCTTGGCCCTCACGGTCTGCTGCACAGGGCTCTGTGGCAACTTCAACGGGAACACGACCGATGAGTTCACAAGCAGCGCAGGCATTGATGAGGGCACAGCTGCACTCTTCGTGGACTCCTGGCGGGCGGGGAACTGCCCGGCTGCCCTGGAACGGGAGATCGACCCCTGCTCCATGAGCCAGCTCAACAGTGAGTCCACCTGCCCTGCCTCCCAGGCCTGGGGCTGGGGAGGGGACACAGGGCCCACAGCCACTTTGTCACCCTAGAGATGTACGCAGAGACCCACTGCTCCGTGCTGCTAAAGAAGGATGGTGTGTTCGAGAAGTGCCACGCCGTGCTGGACCCCAAGCCTTTCTACAAGGTGGGCCTACAGGCACCTGGGGAGGCAACACAGTCCTGGGCACCTGGGGCCATGGCCAGGGAGAGGAGGTGCCATGGCCTGCCACGGCTGGCTCTTCCCGCAGAGGTGCGTGTACCAGGCCTGCAACTATGAGGAGACCTTCCCGCACATCTGCGCGGCCCTGGGCGCCTATGTGCACGCCTGCTCCTCCCAGGCCGTGCTGCTCGGGGACTGGAGGGACAGCGTGTACAACTGCAGTGAGTGCAGCAGGCCAGGGGGTGGAGTCGGGGGTGGCTAGGACATGGAGTCCCAGGCCGCTTCTGCCTGGCCGCCCCACTGGCCAGTGGGCAGCACGGCCCAGACCACAGGCCCCAGCTGCCATGCGGAGGGCCTGACCCCAGCTCCCTGCAGCCATCCCTTGCACCGGCAACCGCACCTTCAGCCAGCAGAGCCAGGCCTGTGACCACACCTGCCTATCCCTGTCCAACCGCGAGGTGGAGTGCCACCCCAGCGCCGTGCCCGTGGATGGCTGTAACTGCCCTGACGGCACCTACCTGGACCACAGGAATGAGTGTGTGCGCAAGGCCCAGTGCCCCTGCCTGCTGGACAGTCACAAGTTCATCCTGGCCGGCCAGTCCACCATGGTCAACGGCATCATCTGGTGCGGGTTGGGCCTGGGGGTGTGGGGCATCGGGGCGCAGGCTCATGCAGCCTCTTGGGGGCATTGGGTGCAGGCTTACGTAGCCTCATGCAGCCTCTTTCTTATAGCCACTGCATCAATGGACGGCTGAGTTGCCCAGGGCAATCGCAGGTGTTCTTGGGTACGTACAGCTGCAGAAGCCACCCAACGGGGGACCCTGGCCTCCCTCCTCTGAGACCCTAACCCCACTCTCCACTCCTGCAGCTTCCTGCCCAGCCCCCAAGACCTTCCAGTCCTGCAGCCAGTCCTCAGAGGACAAGTTTGGGGCCGCATGTGCCCCCACGTGCCAGATGCTGGCCACCGGCATCACCTGTGTAAGTGGCAGTGAGAAGCAGCTCAGGGGCCTAGAAAGGGTTGTCACAGGCACAGGAGGCTGCTCTGCCCTCACCCCTCTGTCTCCATCTCTGTCTGTCCCAGCTGCAAGTGTGGGCTGTGGGTCAGGGGTCAAGAGTAACTCTGTGGCCAAGCAGCTGGATGAGCATGCTCAACTGCAGGGCTCTGTGAGGGCAGGGCCAGCCTGGGGCACCAGGCTCTCAGGCCCCGGGCCAGGGCAGCCTCAGGCAGGCAGCATGGAACCTTCCCTTAGAGAGGTGGTTCTACCAAGAAAGACCCCCGCAGGATTCACGGAAGTGCCTGGGAAGAAGGCCAGGGCTGGGCGGCAGGCTGGGGCTGCCCCCCAGGGATGCTGACCCAGCCCCCTCCAGGTGCCCACTAAGTGTGAGCCTGGCTGCGTCTGTCCTGAGGGATTCTACGAGAATACCAGTGGGCAGTGTGTGCTCCCCGGGCAGTGCCCCTGTGACTTTGCGGGGGTCTCCTACCCCGGGGGTGCTGTGCTCCGCACCGACTGCAAGAACTGGTAAGCCCACCTCACCCTTGAAGCCCAGGCCCCTGGGACTATCTGGACAGACAAGGGGCACCCAGGGTGGGAGACCCAGGGGTGGAGTGTCCAGGAATGGGATGCCCAGAGCTGAGGTCCCCAGAGGCAGGGTGCCCAAGGCCTCCAAGGACCCCAGGGACCTCACCACATGTGGGAAGAGAGCTGCCACAGCACCCCACCCTGACCTCTCCACAGCACCTGCTCACAGGGGAGGTGGACCTGCCAGCAGAGTGCCCATTGCCCATCTACCTGCATTCTCTATGGGGAGGGCCACATAATCACTTTCGATGGGCAGCGCTTCGTCTTTAATGGCAACTGCAAGTACACTCTGGCCACGGTAACTGCCAGGACCCCAGGAGCCAGGCGACAGGGACTGGGCTGGGCTGGGCACCCAGGGCTCCTCCTCAGCACCCTCATCCCTGCAGGATGACTGTGGTGCCAACTCCCAGCCCAGCTTCAAGATCCTGGTGGAGAATGTCGTCTGCGGGAAGTCAGGGGCAACCTGCTCCCGAGCCATCCAGATCCTCCTGGGCGTGAGCAGCGGGACCCCCCACAGGGCAGGAGAGGGCTGGGCCCATCACACAGCTGGGCCCTCACTGTCCAGGACCCTCAGGTCCCATCTGTGTTGTGCAGCCCCCCCTTCCCACCCCCTCCTCACCTGCATGACAGGGAGGGAGGAGGGCGTGCTCATTGCCCCCAGAAACCATTCACCAAGTGGGCATCTTGATGTGCTGCACTAGTGGCTGATGACCACCACCTCCTTCCAGGGCATCACCTGGGCAGATGGGAGGGTGTCCTCCAGGGGGCCGAGCCTGTTCCCATACTCACTGGAACCTTCTGCCTGGGGCTGACTCCCGGCAGGTGCCCCTGCCCAAGTCCTTGATGGACTTGGTCAGCCTTGCCTTATACACTCAGTCCGGGGCAGCCCCAGGTACCACGGAGGCCAAGCAGCGGGCAGCCAGTGCAGCCTGTCTCCACAGGGCCTGACTGTCACGATGGCGGACAGGAACTACTCCATCAGCGGGGAGAACTCCCAGGTGCACGTGCTGGTGAAGCCCAGCTCCTTGAACCTGGTTCTGGACATAGATATCCCCAACCGGCTCAATATGACGCTGGTCTGGAACAAGCACATGAGCGTCTCCATCAGGGTCCACCGTGCCTCCCAGGTACCTGCCACGCTGGCCAGACACAACCCTGGTCCAGCCAGAGCCCTGAGGTCTCAGGGTGGGGTGGATCAGGAAGGCCACATGCTCCCTGCCTGACACAGAGTCCCGTAGGACGCCCTCTGTGGCTTGTGTGGCAACTGCAATGGGAACATGAAGGATGACTTTGAGACACGCAGCAAGTATGTGGCGTCCAACGAGTTGGAATTCGTGGACTCATGGAAGGAGAGCCCGCTGTGTAGGGACGCGAGCTACACAGAAGACCCCTGCAGCCTCAACCCCTTCCGCCGCCCCTGGGCAGAGCGCAAGTGCAGCATCATCCACAGCCAGACCTTCACAGCCTGCCACAGCAAGGTGGGCCCTTGGGCACGGCCTACAGCGCCCAGGGCTCATGACCCACCCTGGCCCAGAGTGGAGAAGCCAAAGTCCTCCCACAGTTGGGGGGTGGACAAGGAGAGGGCAGAACCCACAATCCAAGACAGGAGCCCTGCACTAAGGTCCGACTGCTACAGGGTGCGTAGCAGCACCCAGGCCTCTGCCCTCCAGAAGAGGATGGTGGCCTCCAACAGGGTCAGCAGGATTCAGGTGGAAAGCCCACTCTGCAGCACCTGGTCAGGGGAGGAGACCTGGGGCTGCCCAGGGTAAGGACCTGGACACTCAGGTTCTCAGGCTTAGCAAGCACAGAAAGGGGCCAGCAAAAAGTCGCTGAGGCAAGGAGCTCAGTGCTGTGGATGCTAAGCCACGAGCACAGGGACGGGGCAGGTCGGGGGGACCCTGGCCCAGGGGTGGTCTCTGGGAGCATGAGCGCCCATCAGAATCCTCCCTCGTGGCCTCAGCCGAGCCCCTGCAGCACTGACCTGGGCAGACCTGCAGGGCAGGGGTGGCTGAGCACGGGGCTGCAGCGGCACAGACAGGCCTGGCCCTGGCCCTGCAGGTCTACCGCATGCCCTACTACGAGGCCTGCGTGCGGGACGCCTGCCTATGTGACAAGGGTGGGGACTGTGAGTGCCTGTGTGACGCAGTGGCCGCCTACGCCAAGGCCTGCCTGGACAAGGGCGTGTGCGTGGACTGGAGGGCCCCAGACTTCTGCCGTGAGTGCCCTGCCCCAGCCCCAGTAACCCTGAGCCCTGCAGGGCCATGCCCGTCCCCGCCCCGAGGCCCCGCCAACAGAACCCAGACCTCCCACATGGACTGACCACGGCCTCTCCTCCAGCCATCTACTGCGACTTCTACAACACCCACTCGCAGGTGGGCGACGGCAAGTTCCAGTACACGCAGGAGGCCAACTGCACGTGGCACTACCAGCCCTGCCTCTGCCCTGGCCGCCTGGACAGCTTCCCAGACACGAATGTCGAAGGTAGGGGCACAGGCACCTTGTTTCCTCATGTGTGCACTCATCACTGACACACACACACAATTGTTTGCACGCTCATACACACACACCCACTCGCACACCAAACCGCACCTTCAGGTACCCACAGCCTCCTTCACCCACAGTCTCCTCCCTTCCACCTGGCCTTTCACGCACTCCTGCTCACAGTCACGGATTCACTACACACACGCTCACTCAGCAATGCCCAGGCCCAGAGCGGGGTTAGGGACAGGGCCTCACAGAAAACAAACTGCTCTGACTTCCACTCTGGCCAGAGTGTCGTGAAAACCAGGCCAGGAAGCAAGACACTCAGGCACAGCCTGGTAGAGGGCAAGACGGGAAGAGCCCAGGAGACAGGCAGGGAAGGGGACAGGAGGGGAAGGGGACAGGAGGGGAAGGGGACAGGAGGGGAAGGGGACAGGAGGGGAAGGGGACAGGCAAGGGAAGGGGACAGGAGGGGAAGGGGACAGGAGGGGAAGGGGACAGGAGGGGAAGGGGACAGGCAGGGGAAGGGGACAGGCAGGGGAAGGGGACAGGAGGGGAAGGGGACAGGAGGGGAAAGGGACAAGAGGGGAAGGGGACAGGAGGGGAAGGAGACAGGCAGGGGAAGGGGACAGGAGGGGAATGGGATAGACAGGGGAAGGGGACAGGAGGGGAAGGGGACAGGAGGGGAAGGGGACAGGCAAGGGAAGGGGACAGGAGGGGAAGGGGACAGGAGGGGAAGGGGACAGGCAGGGGAAGGGGACAGGAGGGGAAGGGGACAGGAGGGGAAGGGGACAGGAGGGGAAGGGGACAGGCAGGGGAAGGGGACAGGAGGGGAAGGGGACAGACAGGGGATTCCAGGGCAAATAAGCAGTGGAGCCAGTGCAGCCAGGGCCAGAGCAAGGAGCGGTGGCCACCAGGACAGAGCCCTGGTACCCAGGAAGGGGGTTTCCGAGCTGGGAGTGAAGTGAGAGGAAGGCAGGGGCTGGTGGGGCTCGAGCCACAGGGGGACCCTGCTGGTGGCAGGGAGCTGGGTGCCAGCTGGTGCTGAGCCTGGCCCTTCTTTGCCCTAGGCTGCTACAACTGCTCCCAGGATGACTACTTCGACCACCGCACGGGGACCTGTGTGCCCTGCAGTAAGTCCAGCTGCAGGCAGGCAGCGCCTCGGGCCCCCTGTCTCCTCCACAGACCACGTACTCACCCAGCTCCAGCTCAGAGCAGAGCCCCCAGGCCTGACAGGGTATTGGGGAGCACAGTGGGAATCTTCCTGGGAATCTAATTCATTCAGCAAGAGACACCACTGGGCCACAGCAGCCGGGCAGCTTGCTTCTCCAAGCCAGCTGAGAGCAGAGGGAGGGAGGGCAGGGGACGGGGAGGCGGCAGGCCGCTCAGCACCCTGCCCGGGTGGCACTCCCCTGCCCCTGCCATGAAGAGCACACAACTCTGCCTACCTGCTCAAGGAACCCCTGGGCGAGGGCTGGGGGCCACGTGGGCAGTGGCATCTGACCACCCTCCTCTTACAGTGCCATCCAACACAACCCTGCCGCTGCTGCCGACCACAGGTGACTGCGCTCACTGGCTGCCACAGGGTGTGGGCGTGCTGGCTGGGGACTTTCTGGCTCCATCAGAGAGCCCACACACTAGCCCAGCAGGGGAGGGGGCAGGAAACACGAGGGTGAACCCCAGGTCCAAAGGGGGAGGGCATGCAAAGTTTACCTCCACAGCCCTGCCCACTCAGCCCTTGCTGGACTGGCCACTGAGCATGAGGCAGGGACTCAACAGTAAGTCACCCAGAAGACCCCACCCGGAGCCCATGCTGCCATCAGAGGCTCGGCCATCCCCTGGGCCTTATACTCCATCCCTCAGCCCAGGGGCCATAAGGCTGGGTGGCAGGAAAAGGCGAGACTCAAGGGGGTGCAGGTCTGCCCCTGCCTGTGCATGAGGGCAAGTCTGCCCCACGCAGGTGCACCACCCACAGAAGTCCAGCCCAGCACAGGGGCCTCCAGGACCACCAGCCCTGGGCCTAGCTCCCTACCCATAGCTACGTACCCCATTGCCCAACCCTCAACCCATGCCTCCACTGAGGACCGGACACTCTTGACCACACGGATGCCATCTGCACTCTCCTCAGGCGGTAACACGGAGGGGACACTGGAGTATCTGGCGGGTGTGGGGAGGGGTATCACCTGCATCCCACCCCTCAACACACAGCAGACCTCCTGCTGCCTGGGACTATGAGAGGACAGAGCATTAATCCACCCAGCTGACCAAAAGTAGGCAGAGAGAGCCCCACGTGACCATGGTCCCTGCCACAAGGCCATCATCCCAGAAGTGATGTGGAAGACATAAGAGCAAGGCCAGGGGAGGCAAGAGGCCAGGATTCCTCCAAGGAGACCCTACAAGGGACCCTGGCTCACAGGAAAGGGGCAGGGACTCAGGCACAAGCCTATGAGATGCAGGTGGGAACACAAGATGACACTCTGGGTGGCAGTCCTTGGCAAAATCACCTCCAATGACAGCAGCCACCTCTTACCTCACAGCCACACGGAGGTCAACAGCCACAGGACTGACGGTGACGGAAGCCATAACACAGGCCACAGCAGCTCCCGAGAGCCAAGGCACAAAGTCCACAGCTCAGTCCACAGCAAGAACCACGGAGGCCCCACCAAGCTCAAGAACAGGAACGCTTCCCAGCCAAGGTGAGGGGTGGCCGGGAGGTCAGCTTCCCACAGCCACACGAGCCACAGGGTGCCACAGGTGGGCCACACCCTGAGAAAGCAGAAAGGCAAGTCCAAGAACAGGGACAACGAGCCCAAGGGGACAGAGGACAGAGGCAGAGAGGAGGGGGCAGAGCCAGAAAGACGCTCACAGACATGGGAACTGAGAACAGGTGCAGGAGGGCCACCGTTAGGACGGCAGACCCATGGGGACCCACGGGACACACCTCCAAGCCAACACAGAGCTCCAGAGAAAGAGACAGGTGACCAAAGAAAGGTGCTTCAGGGTCAGACACACTGAGGACAAACACCCACCAGCGAACCCTCAGGGACATGCCTCCAGACAGAGCAGGAGCCTGGAGTTCAGGACTGAATGGTAACACATGTCCTGGGTCCACAGAGACACCAACCCACCAGGAAGTGCTCAGAACGACCAGGAGTCCTGGGACCAGCAACACAGAGCCACCTGGTGCTCTCAGAACAACATCCTCACAGCAAGAAGACGATGACACGGAAACCTCAACAGCAGCCACATCCAGTCTAGGGACAGAAAAAACAGCCTCCTCCATCAAACCACATGAAACCACAATCAACACACGGCACACGTCCACCACAGCCATCTCAAACACCACGCAAAGTTCAAACACCCTCACAGGGGGATTCCACACTACGACTGGTCCCAGGACCTCACTGACCTCTCTGGTTTCCACACTGTCCACCCTCTCTCTCACACCAACTCCTCAAAGCCATACAAGCCCATCCAGCCAAGAGGTCCCCTCTAAAAACTCGGACACAAGTTCAATGGACACATCTCTCACCAACACAGTGGTCACAGCCACTGGACCCACCTACACCTCACCTGTGGTCACTACGTCTACCAGTGCCTCCCACAGGTCCTTCATCACTTCCACAACCTCCCCTGCCTCCCTGTCACACCTTTCCTCCTCCCCACATCCCAAACCCACATCACCCCTGTCCACCAACATCACACCCACACCCACCAATACACAAACGGGGACCCCGGTGGCCCACACCTCCTCTGCCACTCACACCAGTACACAAACCTCACGGACCTCTCAGTCTTCAAACACCGCGTCTGCCTCCAACACTGCCCACCCTTCCGTTCCCCTCCCAGGAACATCCGTCCAGATCACCAGCGCATATCCAACTCCACCCGGTCCCCAGACCTCACTTACCTCTCGGGCTTCCACATTGTCCACCCGTTCTCTCACACCAACTCCTCAGAGCCTCAGCAGCCCGTCCAGCCCAGAGGCCGCCTCAGAAAACTCTGACACAAGTTCAATGGACACCAGTCACTCCAACGCCATAGTCAGGGTCCCTGGACCCTCCTACACCTCACCACTGAAGACCACATCTACCACTGCCTCCCATAGGTCCTTCATGAATGCCACAACCCCCCCTGCCTCCCTGTCACATCCCACCTCCTCCGCACAACCCAAACTCACCTCACCCCTGTCCACCAGCATCACAACAACACCCAACAACACCCAAACTAATAGCCCTGGGGCCCACACCTCCTCTACCACTCACAACAGGACACAAACCTCTCAGTCTCCAAACACCACGTCTGCCTCCACCCCTGTCCACACCTCCTTTCACCTCTCAGACCTGCCCCTACAAAACACCATCCTGTTTCCCATTCCTACTGGTCCCTGGACCTCACTTACCTCTGTGGGTTCCACACTGTCCACCCCACCTCTCACACCAACTACACAGACCATCAGCAGCCCGTCCAGACCAGAGGTACCCTCGGAAGAGTCCGAAACAAGTTCAATGGACACCAGTCACTCCAACGCCATAGTCAGGGTCCCTGGACCCTCCTACACCTCACCACTGAAGACCACATCTACCACTGCCTCCCATAGGTCCTTCATGAATGCCACAACCTCCTCTGCCTCCCTGTCACATCCCACCTCCTCCGCACAACCCAAACTCACCTCACCCCTGTCCACCAGCATCACAACAACACCCAACAACACCCAAACTAATAGCCCTGGGGCCCACACCTCCTCTACCACTCACAACAGGACACAAACCTCTCAGTCTCCAAACATCACGTCTGCCTCCACCCCTGTCCACACCTCCTTTCACCTCTCAGACCTGCCCCTACAAAACACCATCCTGTTTCCCATTCCTACTGGTCCCTGGACCTCACTTACCTCTGTGGGTTCCACACTGTCCACCCCACCTCTCACACCAACTCCTCAGAGCCTCAGCAGCCCGTCCAGCCCAGAGGTACCCTCGGAAGAGTCCGAAACAAGTTCAATGGACACCAGTCACTCCAACGCCATAGTCAGGGTCCCTGGACCCTCCTACACCTCACCACTGAAGACCACATCTACCACTGCCTCCCATAGGTCCTTCATGAATGCCACAACCCCCCCTGCCTCCCTGTCACATCCCACCTCCTCCGCACAACCCAAACTCACCTCACCCCTGTCCACCAACATCACAACAACACCCAACAACACCCAAACTAATAGCCCTGGGGCCCACACCTCCTCTACCACTCACAACAGGACACAAACCTCTCAGTCTCCAAACACCACGTCTGCCTCCACCCCTGTCCACACCTCCTTTCACCTCTCAGACCTGCCCCTACAAAACACCATCCTGTTTCCCATTCCTACTGGTCCCTGGACCTCACTTACCTCTGTGGGTTCCACACTGTCCACCCCACCTCTCACACCAACTACACAGACCATCAGCAGCCCGTCCAGACCAGAGGTACCCTCGGAAGAGTCCGAAACAAGTTCAATGGACACCAGTCACTCCAACGCCATAGTCAGGGTCCCTGGACCCTCCTACACCTCACCACTGAAGACCACATCTACCACTGCCTCCCATGGGTCCTTCATGAATGCCACAACCCCCCCTGCCTCCCTGTCACATCCCACCTCCTCCGCACAACCCAAACTCACCTCACCCCTGTCCACCAGCATCACAACAACACCCAACAACACCCAAACTAATAGCCCTGGGGCCCACACCTCCTCTACCACTCACAACAGGACACAAACCTCTCAGTCTCCAAACACCACGTCTGCCTCCACCCCTGTCCACACCTCCTTTCACCTCTCAGACCTGCCCCTACAAAACACCATCCTGTTTCCCATTCCTACTGGTCCCTGGACCTCACTTACCTCTGTGGGTTCCACACTGTCCACCCCACCTCTCACACCAACTACACAGACCATCAGCAGCCCGTCCAGACCAGAGGTACCCTCGGAAGAGTCCGAAGCAAGTTCAATGGACACCAGTCACTCCAACGCCATAGTCAGGGTCCCTGGACCCTCCTACACCTCACCACTGAAGACCACATCTACCACTGCCTCCCATAGCTCCTTCATGAATGCCACAACCCCCCCTGCCTCCCTGTCACATCCCACCTCCTCCGCACAACCCAAACTCACCTCACCCCTGTCCACCAACATCACAACAACACCCAACAACACCCAAACTAATAGCCCTGGGGCCCACACCTCCTCTACCACTCACAACAGGACACAAACCTCTCAGTCTCCAAACACCACGTCTGCCTCCACCCCTGTCCACACCTCCTTTCACCTCTCAGACCTGCCCCTACAAAACACCATCCTGTTTCCCATTCCTACTGGTCCCTGGACCTCACTTACCTCTGTGGGTTCCACACTGTCCACCCCACCTCTCACACCAACTACACAGACCATCAGCAGCCCGTCCAGACCAGAGGTACCCTCGGAAGAGTCCGAAACAAGTTCAATGGACACCAGTCACTCCAACGCCATAGTCAGGGTCCCTGGACCCTCCTACACCTCACCACTGAAGACCACATCTACCACTGCCTCCCATGGGTCCTTCATGAATGCCACAACCCCCCCTGCCTCCCTGTCACATCCCACCTCCTCCGCACAACCCAAACTCACCTCACCCCTGTCCACCAGCATCACAACAACACCCAACAACACCCAAACTAATAGCCCTGGGGCCCACACCTCCTCTACCACTCACAACAGGACACAAACCTCTCAGTCTCCAAACACCACGTCTGCCTCCACCCCTGTCCACACCTCCTTTCACCTCTCAGACCTGCCCCTACAAAACACCATCCTGTTTCCCATTCCTACTGGTCCCTGGACCTCACTTACCTCTGTGGGTTCCACACTGTCCACCCCACCTCTCACACCAACTACACAGACCATCAGCAGCCCGTCCAGACCAGAGGTACCCTCGGAAGAGTCCGAAGCAAGTTCAATGGACACCAGTCACTCCAACGCCATAGTCAGGGTCCCTGGACCCTCCTACACCTCACCACTGAAGACCACATCTACCACTGCCTCCCATAGCTCCTTCATGAATGCCACAACCCCCCCTGCCTCCCTGTCACATCCCACCTCCTCCGCACAACCCAAACTCACCTCACCCCTGTCCACCAACATCACAACAACACCCAACAACACCCAAACTAATAGCCCTGGGGCCCACACCTCCTCTACCACTCACAACAGGACACAAACCTCTCAGTCTCCAAACACCACGTCTGCCTCCACCCCTGTCCACACCTCCTTTCACCTCTCAGACCTGCCCCTACAAAACACCATCCTGTTTCCCATTCCTACTGGTCCCTGGACCTCACTTACCTCTGTGGGTTCCACACTGTCCACCCCACCTCTCACACCAACTACACAGACCATCAGCAGCCCGTCCAGACCAGAGGTACCCTCGGAAGAGTCCGAAACAAGTTCAATGGACACCAGTCACTCCAACGCCATAGTCAGGGTCCCTGGACCCTCCTACACCTCACCACTGAAGACCACATCTACCACTGCCTCCCATAGCTCCTTCCACACTCCCAGACTCTCCCCCGCCTCTCGGTCACATCTTTCCCCCTCTCTACACCAGGAGTCCATGTCACCTCTGTCAATCCACAGCATGTCCCCAACCATGAATACACACACTAGAGGTCCTGTTTCCCACCCCTCCTCTGCTACTCAGACCCGTACACGAACGCCGCGGGCCTCTCAGTCTTCATACACCCCATCTGCCTCCGCCACTGCCCTCACTTCTGTACCCCTCAAACTAACACCCCTCAAGACCTCCAGTGCATTTTCAGATCCTTCAGGTAAACGGACCTCACTAAACTATCCGGTCTCCACATTGTCCAGATTCTCTCCCAAAGCACCTTCTCAGAGCCTCAGCAGGACAACCAGCCAAGAATTACTTTGGGGAGCCTCCACCCCAAAGCCAAAAAACTCCAGTCTCTCAACCATAACCGTCAAGGCCACGGGACACCCGAGCACTGCACCACTGAAGACCCTGGGTACCAAGGCCTCCACACACGCCCACAGCTCACTCAGCACTTCCAGAGTTCCACCTACTCCCCTGTCACACCCTTTGTCCACTCCACTCCAGGAACCCACATCAGCTCTAGCCACCACCAAGACAAAACCTGAAAGCCCTGTGGTCCTCACCTCCTTGGGCACTCACAGCAGGCCACCAGCCCCAGAGAACCTTGACTCTTCACGCACCATGTACACCTTCGCGACTGCCCACCCCTCAGTTGCCCTCACAGGAACTTCCCTCAAGACTGGGCCCCAAACCACACACACCTCTGTGTTTCCCAACTTCTCCACGCTCTCAATGACACAGAGCCCTATCAACCTTTCTAGCCCAGAAGTCCCCTCCGAAAATTCTGACCCAAGTTCAATGGACACCAGTCTTTCAAATACAATGGTCAGGGCCACTGGACCAACCTACACTGCAGCACTGATCACTACGTCTACCAGTGCCTCCCACAGTGCCTTCCTCACCTCCCGGACAACCCCTGCCTCCCTGCCACGCCCTTCCTCCTCCCCACACCAAACCTCCACATCCCCCCTCCCCAGGAACATGATCCCACAAACCTCCCCTGCCCCTCTATCCTTCCCGTCGTTCAGTCAATACCTGAAATCGACATTGCCTTTTGCCACCACCATCACAAAAACCAGGAAGCCCATGCCACTCAACTCCTTGGACCTGCACACGACTCAACAACTCCCACTGACCCCTAAGCCTTCCTATCCCGACTCTGCCTCCACAATCGCCAACCCATTCAGTGACCTCACAAGAAAACTTCTATACAACACCCGCCTACTCACAATTCCTACTGATGCCCAGACACCACCAGCCTCTCTGGTTTCCACACTGTACACCCTCCTTCTCACACCAGCTTCTCAGAGGCTCACCAGCCCTTTGAGTCCACAAGTACGAAGAGGAACCTCCTCCCCAACGCCCATGGGCTCCAGTCTTTCAAACACGACTCTAAAGGCCCCTGGACCCACAAACACTGCACCACTGATGACCACTGCTACCAATGCCTCCAGACTCTCCCACATCTCAGGGAGCACTTGCAGAACATTCCGTGCCACACTGTCACATCCTTGGTCAACTCACCTGAAATCCACGTTAGCTGTAGCCACTACCCTCACACAAAAGGGGAGCCTCGTGACGAACACCTCCTTGGCCACTCATAACACTCTGCAAATTCAGTGGACCTCTCAATCTTCATATAATGCATCTGCCTCCACAAATACTCACCCTTACGTTGACTGCACAAAGACGACCCACCAGACCACCAGCAGGTTTCCGATACCAACTATTCCCCATACCTCACTGATGACTCTGATTTCCACACTGTCAACGCCCACACTCACACAGAATTCTCAGAGCCCCCGAAGCCCACCTAAAATAGAAGGGCTATGGGGCACCTCAACCCCAGGACACATGGGTTTCAACCTTACAACCACAATCAGCAAGGCCACTGGATCATCAAAAAATCCTTCACCAAATACCACGACAACCCAGGCTTCCATAAAAGCCAAAAGTACGGTCAGCACTCTTCCAACCTCACCTAACCTCCTGTCAATCCCACTGAAGACTCCATATGAAACCACCACATTACCTATTGCCACCACCATCAGACACATCGACAGTCCCGCCGCACACACCTCCATGTCCCCTCCCAGCACTGCACACACGCCATGCACCCCTCAGGCTTCATACACCTCGTCTGCCTCCACCACTGCTCACCCGTCCCTTCACCTCACACCTACGCCCCTCAAGACCACCAGCCCATTTCCACCTCCCACTCCTCCTCACTCCTCCCTTTCCTCACTTATTTCCACACTGTCCAGTGGCTCTCTCACACCAAACTCTCAGAACCTCAGCAGCCCATTAACCGCACACGTGCTCTGCAGCATG
Organism: Callospermophilus lateralis; assembly: GCF_048772815.1. Classification (NCBI taxonomy): domain Eukaryota; kingdom Metazoa; phylum Chordata; class Mammalia; order Rodentia; family Sciuridae; genus Callospermophilus; species Callospermophilus lateralis. Next base: position 211,668,724 of record NC_135306.1, read on the forward strand.
TCCTCCCTGAGGTCACTTAGCTGCAGTCTTTCCACCACGAACATCCAGGACACTGGACCCACAAACACTACACCACAGGTAACAACATCCACCAGGACCACTCCACGACCCAACATTCTCGACACCAATTCTAGACACTACACTGAACCTCGGTCATTCCGACACACGACTATGTACACGAAAACCAAATTACCACTGACCACCATCATGGAGAGGACCATGAACCCAATGGCACTCACCAGTGTGGCCCTTCCCAGCACTCGACTAATCCCATCGCCCTCTCACTCCGTGTACACCACCTCTGCCTCCACCACGGCCCGCCCTTCCATCCACCTCACTGGAACGTCCCTCAAGACCAGCAGCACACTTCCAACGCCTACTGGGCCGCAGACCTCACCCACTTCTCTGGTTTCCACACTCTCCACCCTCTCTCTCACACCAACTTCTCAGATCCTCAATGCACAATCCAGTACAGAGGTCCCCTCTGAAAGCTCCCACCCCAGTTCAATGACCACCACTCTTTCAACCACAGTGGTCAGGGCCACTGGACCCACCTACACCTCACCTGTGGTCACTACGTCTACCAGTGCCTCCCACAGGTCCTTCATCACTTCCACACACTCCCCTGCCTCCGTGTCAAACATTCATTCCTCCCCACATCCCAAACCCACATCATCACTGTCCACCAACATCACACCCACACCCACCAATACACAAACGGGGACCCCGGTGGCCCACACCTCCTCTGCCACTCTCACCAGTACACAAACCTCACGGACCTCTCAGTCTTCAAACACCGCGTCTGCCTCCAACATTGCCCACCCTTCCGTTCCCCTCCCAGGAACATCCGTCCAGATCACCAGCGCATATCCAACTCCACCCGGTCCCCAGACCTCACTTACCTCTTGGACTTCCACATTGTCCACCCGTTCTCTCACACCAACTCCTCAGAGCCTCAGCAGCCCGTCCAGCCCACCAATGCTTTGGAGCACTTTTACCCCAAGGTTCATTACTTCCAGTCCTACAACCACAACCGTCAAGCCCACGGGACCCACAGCCACTGTTCCACTGATGACCACATCTACCAGGGCCTCCACACAGGCCCCCAGCTTGATCAGTACTTTCAGGACCTCCCCTGCCCCTCTCTCACACCCTACGTCCACTCCGCACACAAAATCCACATTACCTATCGCCACCACCAGCACACAAACATGGAGCCCTGAGGCACTTACCTCCGTGTCCCCTCCCAGCACTGCACACGTGCCATGGACCCCTCAGGCTTCATACACCTCGTCAGCCTCCACCACTGCTCACACGTCCCTTCATCTCACACCTACGCCCCTCAAGACCACCAGCCCATTTCCAACTCCTCCTACAGCCCACACCTCACTTACCTCCCTAGTTTCAACACTGTCCACTGCCTCCTTCACACCATCTTCTCAGAGCATCCCCAGCCCATCCAGCCCTGAAGTTCTCTGGACCACCTCCTCCCCGAGGTCAACGGGCTCCAGTCTTTCAACCACAACAGTCAAGGCCACTGGACCGACAAGCACTGCACCTCTGGTAACCACATCTACCAGGGCCACGACACGAGCCAACCTCTCCGTCACCACTTCCAGAACCTCCACTGCACCTCTCTCCTTCCCATCAACCACTACTTACTTGAAAAGCTCTTTACCTCTAGCCACCACCATCAAGCAAACCATGAGCACCATGGCACTCACCTCTGGGACCCTTCTTAGCACTCAACTAATCCCATCGACCTCTCACTCCTTGTACACCACCTCTGCCTCAACCACGGCCCGCCCTTCCATCCACCTCACTGGAACGTCCCTCAAGACCAGCAGCACACTTCCAACGCCTACTGGGCCGCAGACCTCACCCACTTCTCTGGTTTCCACACTCTCCACCCTCTCTCTCACACCAACTTCTCAGACCCTCAATGCACAATCCAGTACAGAGGTCCCCTCTGAAAGCTCCCACCACAGTTCAATGACCACCACTCTTTCAACCACAGTGGTCAGGGCCACTGGACCCACCTACACCTTACCTGTGGTCACTACGTCTACCAGTGCCTCCCACAGGTCCTTCATCACTTCCACACACTCCCCTGCCTCCCTGTCACACCTTTCCTCCTCCCCACATCCCAAACCCACATCACCCCTGTCCACCAACATCACACCCACACCCACCAATACACAAACGGGGACCCCGGTGGCCCACACCTCCTCTGCCACTCACACCAGTACACAAACCTCACGGACCTCTCAGTCTTCAAACACCGCGTCTGCCTCCAACACTGCCCACCCTTCCGTTCCCCTCCCAGGAACATCCGTCCAGATCACCAGCGCATATCCAACTCCACCCGGTCCCCAGACCTCACTTACCTCTCGGGCTTCCACATTGTCCACCCGTTCTCTCACCCCAACTCCTCAGAGACTCAGCAGCCCGTCCAGCCCACAAGTGCTTTGGAGCACCTCTACCCCTAGGTACATTACTTCCAGTCCTACAACCACAACCGTCAAGCCCACGGGACCCACAGCCACTCTACCACTGATGACCACATCTACCAGGGCCTCCACACAGGCCGCCAACTTGATCAGTACTTTTAGGACCTCCCCTGCCCCTCTCTCACACCCTATGTCCACTCCGCACACAAAATCCACATTACCTATCGCCACCACCAGCACACAAACATGGAGCCCTGAGGCACTTACCTCCGTGTCCCCTCCCAGCACTGCACACGTGCCATGGACCCCTCAGGCTTCATACACCTCGTCAGCCTCCACCACTGCTCACACGGCCCTTCACCTCACACCTACGCCCCTCAAGACCACCAGCCCATTTCCAACTCCTCCTACAGCCCACACCTCACTTTCCCCGCTGCTTACCACACTGTCCACTGCCTCCTTCACACCATCTTCTCAGAGCATCCCCAGTCCATCCAGCCCTGAAGTTCTCTGGACCACCTCCTCCCCGAGGTCAACGGGCTCCAGTCTTTCAACCACAACAGTCAAGGCCACTGGACCGACAAGCACTGCACCTCTGGTAACCACATCTACCAGGGCCACGACACGAGCCAACCTCTCCGTCACCACTTCCAGAACCTCCACTGCACCTCTCTCCTTCCCATCAACCACTACTTACTTGAAAAGCTCTTTACCTCTAGCCACCACCATCAAGCAAACCATGAGCACCATGGCACTCACCTCTGGGACCCTTCTTAGCACTCAACTAATCCCATCGACCTCTCACTCCTTGTACACCACCTCTGCCTCCACCACGGCCCGCCCTTCCATCCACCTCACTGGAACGACCCTCAAGACCAGCAGCATACTTCCAACGCCTACTGGGCCGCAGACCTCACCCACTTCTCTGGTTTCCACACTCTCCACCCTCTCTCTCACACCAATTTCTCAGACCCTCAATGCACAATCCAGTACAGAGGTTCCCTCTGAAAGCTCCCACCCCAGTTCAATGACCACCACACTTTCAACCACAGTGGTCAGGGCCACTGGACCCACCTACACCTCACCTGTGGTCACTACGTCTACCAGTGCCTCCCACAGGTCCTTCATCACTTCCACAACCTCCCCTGCCTCCCTGTCACACCTTTCCTCCTCCCCACATCCCAAACCCACATCACCCCTGTCCACCAACATCACACCCACACCCACCAATACACAAACGGGGACCCCGGTGGCCCACACCTCCTCTGCCACTCACACCAGTACACAAACCTCACGGACCTCTCAGTCTTCAAACACCGCGTCTGCCTCCAACACTGCCCACCCTTCCGTTCCCCTCCCAGGAACATCCGTCCAGATCACCAGCGCATATCCAACTCCACCCGGTCCCCAGACCTCACTTACCTCTCGGGCTTCCACATTGTCCACCCGTTCTCTCACACCAACTCCTCAGAGCCTCAGCAGCCCGTCCAGCCCACAAGTGCTTCGGAGCACCTCTACCCCAAGGTACATTACTTCCAGTCCTACAACCACAACCGTCAAGCCCACGGGACCCACAGCCACTCTACCACTGATGACCACATCTACCAGGGGCTCCACACAGGCCGACAACTTGATCAGTACTTTTCGGACCTCCCCTGCCCCTCTCTCACACCCTATGTCCACTCCGCACACAAAATCCACATTACCTATCGCCACCACCAGCACACAAACATGGAGCCCTGAGGCACTTACCTCCGTGTCCCCTCCCAGCACTGCACACGTGCCATGGACCCCTCAGGCTTCATACACCTCGTCAGCCTCCACCACTGCTCACACGTCCCTTCATCTCACACCTACGCCCCTCAAGACCACCAGCCCATTTCCAACTCCTCCTACAGCCCACACCTCACTTTCCCCGCTGCTTACCACACTGTCCACTGCCTCTCTCACACCATCTTCTCAGAGCATCCCCAGCCCATCCAGCCCTGAAGTTCTCTGGACCACCTCCCCCCCGAGGTCAACGGGCTCCAGTCTTTCAACCACAACAGTCAAGGCCACTGGACCGACAAGCACTGCGCCTCTGGTAACCACATCTACCAGGGCCACGACACGAGCCAACCTCTCCATCACCACTTCCAGAACCTCCACTGCACCTCTCTCCTTCCCATCAACCACTACTTACTTGAAAAGCTCTTTACCTCTAGCCACCACCATCAAGCAAACCATGAGCACCATGGCACTCACCTCTGGGACCCTTCTTAGCACTCAACTAATCCCATCGACCTCTCACTCCTTGTACACCACCTCTGCCTCCACCACGGCCCGCCCTTCCATCCAACTCACTGGAACGTCCCTCAAGACCAGCAGCACACTTCCAACGCCTACTGGGCCGCAGACCTCACCCACTTCTCTGGTTTCCACACTCTCCACCCTCTCTCTCACACCAACTTCTCAGACCCTCAATGCACAATCCAGTACAGAGGTCCCCTCTGAAAGCTCCCACCCCAGTTCAATGACCACCACTCTTTCAACCACAGTGGTCAGAGCCACTGGACCCACCTACACCTCACCTGTGGTCACTACGTCTACCAGTGCCTCCCACAGGTCCTTCATCACTTCCACAACCTCCCCTGCCTCCCTGTCACACCTTTCCTCCTCCCCACATCCCAAACCCACATCACCCCTGTCCACCAACATCACACCCACACCCACCAATACACAAACGGGGATCCCGGTGGCCCACACCTCCTCTGCCACTCACACCAGTACACAAACCTCACGGACCTCTCAGTCTTCAAACACTGCGTCTGCCTCCAACACTGCCCACCCTTCCGTTCCCCTCCCAGGAACATCCGTCCAGATCACCAGCGCATATCCAACTCCACCCGGTCCCCAGACCTCACTTACCTCTCGGGCTTCCACATTGTCCACCCGTTCTCTCACACCAACTCCTCAGAGCCTCAGCAGCCCGTCCAGCCCACAAGTGCTTTGGAGCACCTCTACCCCTAGGTACATTGGTTCTGGTCCAACAACCACAACCCTCAAGCCCACGGGACCCACAGCCACTCTACCACTGATGACCACATCTACCAGGGCCTCCACACAGGCCCCCAGCTTGATCAGTACTTTTAGGACCTCCCCTGCCCCTCTCCAACACCCTACGTCCACTCCACACACAAAATCCACATTACCTATTGCCACCACCAGCACACAAACATGGAGCCCTGAGGCACTTACCTCCGTGTCCCCTCCCAGCACTGCACACGTGCCATGGACCCCTCAGGCTTCATACACCTCGTCAGCCTCCACCATTGCTCACACGTCCCTTCATCTCACACCTACGCCCCTCAAGACCACCAGCCCATTTCCAACTCCTCCTACAGCCCACACCTCACTTACCTCCCTAGTTTCAACACTGTCCACTGCCTCCTTCACACCATCTTCTCAGAGCATCCCCAGTCCATCCAACCCTGAAGTTCTCTGGACCACCTCCTCCCCGAGGTCAATGGGCTCCAGTCTTTCAACCACAACAGTCAAGGCCACTGGACCGACAAGCACTGCACCTCTGGTAACCACATCTACCAGGGCCACGACACGAGCCAACCTCTCCGTCACCACTTCCAGAACCTCCACTGCACCTCTCTCCTTCCCATCAACCACTACTTACTTGAAAAGCTCTTTACCTCTAGCCACCACCATCAAGCAAACCATGAGCACCATGGCACTCACCTCTGGGACCCTTCTTAGCACTCAACTAATCCCATCGACCTCTCACTCCTTGTACACCACCTCTGCCTCCACCACGGCCCGCCCTTCCATCCACCTCACTGGAACGTCCCTCAAGACCAGCAGCACACTTCCAACGCCTACTGGGCCGCAGACCTCACCCACTTCTCTGGTTTCCACACTCTCCACCCTCTCTCTCACACCAACTTCTCAGACCCTCAATGCACAATCCAGTACAGAGGTCCCCTCTGAAAGCTCCCACCCCAGTTCAATGACCACCACACTTTCAACCACAGTGGTCAGGGCCACTGGACCCACCTACACCTCACCTGCGGTCACTACGTCTACCAGTGCCTCCCACAGGTCCTTCATCACTTCCACAACCTCCCCTGCCTCCCTGTCACACCTTTCCTCCTCCCCACATCCCAAACCCACATCACCCCTGTCCACCAACATCACACCCACACCCACCAATACACAAACGGGGACCCCGGCGGCCCACACCTCCTCTGCCACTCACACCAGTACACAAACCTCACGGACCTCTCAGTCTTCAAACACCGCATCTGCCTCCAACACTGCCCACCCTTCCGTTCCCCTCCCAGGAACATCCGTCCAGATCACCAGCGCATATCCAACTCCACCCGGTCCCCAGACCTCACTTACCTCTCGGGCTTCCACATTGTCCACCCGTTCTCTCACACCAACTCCTCAGAGCCTCAGCAGCACGTCCAGCCCACCAATGCTTTGGAGCACTTTTACCCCAAGGTTCATTACTTCCAGTCCTACAACCACAACCGTCAAGCCCACGGGACCCACAACCACTGTTCCACTGATGACCACATCTACCAGGGCCTCCACACAGGCCACCAGCTTGAACAGTAGTTTTAGGACCTCCCCTGCCCCTCTCTCACACCGTACGTCCACTCCGCACACAAAATCCACATTACCTATTGCCACCACCAGCACACAACCATGGAGCCCTGAGGCACTTACCTCCGTGTCCCCTCATAGCACTGCACACGTGCCATGGACCCCTCAGGCTTCATACACCTCGTCAGCCTCCACCACTGCTCACACGTCCCTTCACCTCACACCTACGCCCCTCAAGACCAACAGCCCATTTCCAACTCCTCCTACAACCCACACCTCACTTACCTCCCTAGTTTCAACACTGTCCACTGCCTCCTTCACACCATCTTCTCAGAGCATCCCCAGCCCATCCAGCCCAGTAGGGCTCTGGAGCACCTCCTCCCCAAGGTCATCGGGCTCCAGTCTTTCAACCACAACAGTCAAGGCCACTGGAACAACAAGCACTGCACCTCTGGTAACCACATCTACCAGGGCCACGACACGAGCCAACCTCTCCGTCACCACTTCCAGAACCTCCACTGCACCTCTCTCCTTCCCATCAACCACTACTTACTTGAAAAGCTCTTTACCTCTAGCCACCACCATCAAGCAAACCATGAGCACCATGGCACTCACCTCTGGGACCCTTCTTAGCACTCAACTAATCCCATCGACCTCTCACTCCTTGTACACCACCTCTGCCTCCACCACGGCCCGCCCTTCCATCCACCTCACTGGAACGTCCCTCAAGACCAGCAGCACACTTCCAACGCCTACTAGGCCGCAGACCTCACCCACTTCTCTGGTTTCCACACTCTCCACCCTCTCTCTCACACCAACTTCTCAGACCCTCAATGCACAATCCAGTACAGAGGTCCCCTCTGAAAGCTCCCACCCCAGTTCAATGACCACCACACTTTCAACCACAGTGGTCAGGGCCACTGGACCCACCTACACCTCACCTGTGGTCACTACGTCTACCAGTGCCTCCAACAGGTCCTTCATCACTTCCACAACCTCCCCTGCCTCCCTGTCACACCTTTCCTCCTCCCCACATCCCAAACCCACATCACCCCTGTCCACCAACATCACACCCACACCCACCAATACACAAACAGGGACCCCGGTGGCCCACACCTCCTCCTCCACTCTCACCAGTACACAAACCTCACGGACCTCTCAGTCTTCAAACACCGCATCTGCCTCCAACACTGCCCACCCTTCCGTTCCCCTCCCAGGAACATCCGTCCAGATCACCAGCGCATATCCAACTCCACCCGGTCCCCAGACCTCACTTACCTCTCGGGCTTCCACATTGTCCACCCGTTCTCTCACACCAACTCCTCAGAGCCTCAGCAGCCCGTCCAGCCCACAAGTGCTTTGGACCACCTCTACCCCTAGCTACATCAGTTCCGGTCCAACAACCACAACCTTCAAGCCGACGGGACCCACAGCCACTCTACCACTGATGACCACATCTACCAGGGCCTCCACACAGGCCCCCAAATCGATCAACACTTTCAGGACCTCTCCTGCCCCTCTCCAACACCCTACGTCCACTCCACACACAAAATCCACATTACCTATCGCCACCACCAGCACACAAACATGGAGCCCTGAGGCACTTACCTCCGTGTCCCCTCCCAGCACTGCACACATGCCATGGACCCCTCAGGCTTCATACACCTCGTCAGCCTCCACCACTGCTCACACGTCCCTTCACCTCACACCTACGCCCCTCAAGACCACCAGCCCATTTCCAACTCCTCCTACAACCCACACCTCACTTACCTCCCTAGTTTCAACACTGTCCACTGCCTCTCTCACACCATCTTCTCAGAGCATCCCCAGACCATCCAGCCCTGAAGTTCTCTGGACCACCTCCCCCCCGAGGTCAACGGGCTCCAGTCTTTCAACCACAACAGTCAAGGCCACTGGACCGACAAGCACTGCACCTCTGGTAACCACATCTACCAGGGCCACGACACGAGCCAACCTCTCCGTCACCACTTCCAGAACCTCCACTGCACCTCTCTCCTTCCCATCAACCACTACTTACTTGAAAAGCTCTTTACCTCTAGCCACCACCATCAAGCAAACCATGAGCACCATGGCACTCACCTCTGGGACCCTTCTTAGCACTCAACTAATCCCATCGACCTCTCACTCCTTGTACACCACCTCTGCCTCCACCACGGCCCGCCCTTCCATCCAACTCACTGGAACGTCCCTCAAGACCAGCAGCACACTTCCAACGCCTACTGGGCCGCAGACCTCACCCACTTCTCTGGTTTCCACACTCTCCACCCTCTCTCTCACACCAACTTCTCAGACCCTCAATGCACAATCCAGTACAGAGGTCCCCTCTGAAAGCTCCCACCCCAGTTCAATGACCACCACACTTTCAACCACAGTGGTCAGGGCCACTGGACCCACCTACACCTCACCTGTGGTCACTACGTCTACCAGTGCTTCCCACAGGTCCTTCATCACTTCCACACACTCCCCTGCCTCCGTGTCAAACATTCCTTCCTCCCCATATCACAAACCCACATCACCCCTGTCCACCAACATCACACCCACACCCACCAATACACAAACAGGGCCCCCGGTGGCCCACACCTCCTCCTCCACTCTCACCAGTACACAAACCTCACGGACCTCTCAGTCTTCAAACACCCCATCTGCCTCCAACACTGCCCACCCTTCCGTTCCCCTCCCAGGAACATCCGTCCAGATCACCAGCGCATATCCAACTCCACCCGGTCCCCAGACCTCACTTACCTCTTGGACTTCCACATTGTCCACCCGTTCTCTCACACCAACTCCTCAGAGCCTCAGCAGCCCGTCCAGCCCACAAGTGCTTTGGAGCACCTCTACCCCTAGCTACATCAGTTCCGGTCCAACAACCACAACCTTCAAGCCGACGGGACCCACAGCCACTCTACCACTGATGACCACATCTACCAGGGCCTCCACACAGGCCCCCAGCTTGATCAGTACTTTTAGGACCTCCCCTGCCCCTCTCCAACACCCTACGTCCACTCCACACACAAAATCCACATTACCCATTGCCACCACCAGCACACAAACATGGAGCCCTGAGGCACTTACCTCCGTGTCCCCTCCCAGCACTGCACACGTGCCATGGACCCCTCAGGCTTCATACACCTCGTCAGCCTCCACCACTGCTCACACGTCCCTTCACCTCACACCTACGCCCCTCAAGACCACCAGCCCATTTCCAACTCCTCCTACAACCCACACCTCACTTACCTCCCTAGTTTCAACACTGTCCACTGCCTCTCTCACACCATCTTCTCAGAGCATCCCCAGCCCATCCAGCCCTGAAGTTCTCTGGACCACCTCCTCCCCGAGGTCAACGGGCTCCAGTCTTTCAACCACAACAGTCAAGGCCACTGGACCGACAAGCACTGCACCTCTGGTAACCACATCTACCAGGGCCACGACACGAGCCAACCTCTCCATCACCACTTCCAGAACCTCCACTGCACCTCTCTCCTTCCCATCAACCACTACTTACTTGAAAAGCTCTTTACCTCTAGCCACCACCATCAAGCAAACCATGAGCACCATGGCACTCACCTCTGGGACCCTTCTTAGCACTCAACTAATCCCATCGACCTCTCACTCCTTGTACACCACCTCTGCCTCCACCACGGCCCGCCCTTCCATCCACCTCACTGGAACGTCCCTCAAGACCAGCAGCACACTTCCAACGCCTACTAGGCCGCAGACCTCACCCACTTCTCTGGTTTCCACACTCTCCACCCTCTCTCTCACACCAACTTCTCAGACCCTCAATGCACAATCCAGTACAGAGGTCCCCTCTGAAAGCTCCCACCCCAGTTCAATGACCACCACACTTTCAACCACAGTGGTCAGGGCCACTGGACCCACCTACACCTTACCTGTGGTCACTACGTCTACCAGTGCCTCCCACAGGTCCTTCATCACTTCCACACACTCCCCTGCCTCCGTGTCAAACATTCCTTCCTCCCCATATCACAAACCCACATCACCCCTGTCCACCAACATCACACCCACACCCACCAATACACAAACAGGGACCCCGGTGGCCCACACCTCCTCCTCCACTCTCACCAGTACACAAACCTCACGGACCTCTCAGTCTTCATACACCCCATCTGCCTCCAACACTGCCCACCCTTCCGTTCCCCTCCCAGGAACATCCGTCCAGATCACCAGCACATATCCAACTCCACCCGGTCCCCAGACCTCACTTACCTCTTGGACTTCCACATTGTCCACCCGTTCTCTCACACCAACTCCTCAGAGCCTCAGCAGCCCGTCCAGCCCACAAGTGCTTTGGAGCACCTCTACCCCTAGCTACATTAGTTCCAGTCCAACAACCACAACCTTCAAGCCGACGGGACCCACAGCCACTCTACCACTGATGACCACATCTACCAGGGCCTCCACACAGGCCCCCAAATCGATCAGCACTTTCAGGACCTCCCCCGCCCCTCTCCAACACCCTACGTCCACTCCACACACAAAATCCACATTACCTATTGCCACCACCAGCACACAAACATGGAGCCCTGAGGCACTTACCTCCGTGTCCCCTCATAGCACTGCACACATGCCATGGACCCCTCAGGCTTCATACACCTCGTCAGCCTCCACCACTGCTCACACGTCCCTTCACCTCACACCTACGCCCCTCAAGACCACCAGCCCATTTCCAATTCCTCCTACAGCCCACACCTCACTTTCCCCGCTGCTTACCACACTGTCCACTGCCTCTCTCACACCATCTTCTCAGAGCATCCCCAGCCCATCCAGCCCTGAAGTTCTCTGGACCACCTCCCCCCCGAGGTCAACGGGCTCCAGTCTTTCAACCACAACAGTCAAGGCCACTAGACCAACAAGCACTGCACCTCTGGTAACCACATCTACCAGGGCCACGACACGAGCCACCCTCTCCGTCACCACTTCCAGAACCTCCACTGCACCTCTCTCCTTCCCATCAACCACTACTTACTTGAAAAGCTCTTTACCTCTAGCCACCACCATCACACAAACAGGAAACCCTGTGCCATTAACCTCCTTTCGCCCTCCTAGCACTCCACAAATTCCATGGTCCTCCCAGTCTTCACATGCCACGTCTGCCTCCACCAGTGTTTATCCTTCTGGTCCCGTCTCAGAAACGGCCCTCCAGACCACCCATACTTATCCAACTCCATCTGGTTACAAGACCTCACTTACCTCTCTCGGGTCCATACCGTCCATGGTCTCCCTCACACCAACTTCTCCAAGCCTCTCCAGCCCATCCAGCCCAGAAGTGCTCAGTGGTACCACCACCCCAAGGCCTATGGGCTCCAGTCTTTCCACCACAACCATCAAGGCCGCTGGAACCACAAGCACTGCACTACTGATGACCACTTCTACCAGGTCCTCCTCTGCTGCCCCCCTGTCCCTCCCACTGTCCTCTCCTTACCCGAAACCCACATTATCTCTGACCACCACCATCAAACTCACCGGCAGCCCTGTGGCACTCACCTCCATGGCCCTTCCCAGCACTCAACACACCCCATCGACCTCTCACTCCTTGTACACCACCTCTGACTCCACTTCGGCCCACCCTTCCATGCACCTCACAGGAACGTCCCTCAAGACCAGCAGTGCATTTCCAACGCCTACTGGGCCCCAGACCTCACCTACCTCTCTGATGTCCACACTGTCCACCAGCCCTCTCACATCTCCTTCTCCCCGGCCCACCAGTCCTGAACTGTTATGGAGCACTTCCTCCCCAAGGTCAATGGGCTCCAGTCTTTCAACTGCAGCCTTCCAGTCCACTGGACCCACCAGCAGTGCAGCGCAGATGGCCACGTCTTCCAGGGCCTCCACAGAAGCCCACCACTCAGTCGTCACTCTTAGAACCTCTGCTTCCTCCCTGTCACACCTTTCCTCCTCGCCATACATGGAATCCACATCACCCCTGTCCACCAACATCATAACCACACCCACCAATAGACAAACTCGAAGTCCTGTGGCCCACACCTCCTCTTCCACTCACACCAGTACACGCACCTTATGGACCTCTCGGTCTCCATACACGGCATCTGCCTCCACCACTCTCCAGCCTTCCGTGCCCCTCTCAGGAACGTCCCTCCAGACCACCAGTGCATATCCAACTTCAACTGGCCACAAGTCCTCAGTTACCTCTCTGGGTACCACTCTCTCCACCATCTCTCTCTCACCAACGTCTCAGAGCCTCACCAGCCCGTCCAGCCCAGAGGTGTTATGGAGCACCTCCATCCCAAGGCCAATGGACATCAGTCTTTCAACCACAGCCGTCAAGGCTACTGGACCCAGAAGCACTTCGCCACTGATTACCACGTCTACCTGGGCCCCCACACAGGCCCACTGGTCTTCCCACACTGCCAGAACGTCGTCTTATTTGCGGAGCTCTTCTTCTCCCTTGTCCTCCATTTCTACCTCCAGTTCTACTTTGTCCCCCGTAGCCTCACCATCTGCACTCCATAGTATTTTCACCACGTCTGTTTCTGTAGAGACTACACATCCTTCCACACTTTTGCCCAAGGCCTCATCCACAACCTCCCTGCCAACTTCTTTTCAAACCTCTTCCTCTCCCATTTCCACCTTGCTGTCACCGAGATCTCCTCTTACCACATGGTCCACCTCAGTCCCTTCAACCTCCCCCACTGCTCCCCCACTGTATGCACCTACCAGCAGTTCCATCCCTCCTGCTCCGTTTCCCACTGCATCTACGAGTGGGTCCCATTTCCCTTCTCCTTCTGTCTCTCTCCTCCCCACCCCAACCTCCAGTCCTGTTAACACTTCCCTTTTACCTCTTTTAAACTCCTCTTCCCCTGACTCTGCTCTTCCCACCCTGCCAGCTGTCCACACATCTGCCACCCCAGCTCAGGTGCCAAACTCCAGCCCAGGCTTCCCTTCCACGTCCAGGATTACACCCAGTGCCTCCCCTTCCTCTGCCTTCTCACAGTCCACCACCTCCCAGCTTACTTCTCTTACCACCCAAGCCTCCATGCCAGGCCTTGTGTCTTCAACCTTGGGGATGACAAGCTCAACAGTTTCCCCTACTACCAACCTTACCAGCAGTCCTCCTGGTACCTCCAGGCTGCTAACGTCCATGCTCCTGTCCAGCTACATAACCTCGCACGGAAGCTCCTCTACCTTCCCCCCAGCAACCCCCTCCAGGGTGGCCCCCTCAGTCTCCTCTCATGGTAAGTAGCATCTCTGTGGCCCCCATTGGCTCAGGGCTGCATTCCAGGCCTGCCTCTTTCCCAACAACGCTGTGCTGCCCCTCATGCATACTGCCTTCCCTCATCCCGCCGCTCCCCCATGTTGCCCACAGCCCTTGTGCCTGTCCCAAGCCCCATTCTTTTATCCTCTCCTGAGCACCCCCTGTGCTAACGCCAGTCTAGATGAAACTGGTGCTTTCTTGCCCATGTCTCATACCAGCATCAGAGGCATTTTTCACACCCCGGGCCTCTGCTCATGTCCCTCTGCAGTTTTGACCTCTTTTCAGGCTGACATATCTCCCCAAGCAGCCTTCCACAGCTGACTCTTGGGAAGCTCAGAGGGTGTGAAATAGCAGGGGTCCCTGAGCTCAAGGAACATGACCTCCTTGAGTTAGAGAGGAAAGCAAAGTCCACTGCAAGTATGCACCTCCCTGACCTGCGGGAGGCCGAGTGGGCCTGGAGACCAGGGCTGCCATTTAATGGAGGCACTCTCTGTGAGCTGCTACTTCCAGCCCCCCTCCTGCCCAGCAAGTGCCAGGGTGCCCTGCAGAGCAAGCATAGGCCATGCCATGCAGCAAGAGCTATCCACCTTGTGTTCTGGGTATGCCCTTCCTTCCCTGGAAGTATTCCTCCTGTTGAACATGTTCTTGGAGCCAGGCTGCCCTGGCACGTCGTCCCCCAGCAGTTCCTTCTTGCCAACCCTGAGCTTCACATTCTGCTGTGCATGAGGGCTTCTCACCATGTGAGATAAGGACTTGGGCACAGGCTCTTTCCCGTGGAAGTAGCATCAGGAAGCAGAACAGAGGAACAGGAGTAGGCCGCTGGGGCTCAGCAAACTGGGCCGTGAGCCCCTCCTTCCTCAGCTGGTGCAGGAGAAGCTGGGTGTGGTGGGTGACAGAACCAATTTGGTGGAGGTGAGGGAGAGAAACACGGTGCAGAACATCCAGTCTGCCAGAAACTTCTTATTTTTTTTTTTAAATGTGTTGTAATGCCTGTCCCCTATACCAGCGCACCCTGGGCTGTGCTGCAGCATCACCACCATCTGACCAGGTGTCCTGGTCCTCACACCACACCCCTCCTAGAAACCCAGACCAAGGGGCCTGCTCTGCTTCCCTTCCCCCAGTCCTGGTGAGGGGAGTCCCCTTTTGGAGACACTGAAACACTCTCCTTGGCCCTCAGCAGGTCCTGAAACACCTATGGCCATAGGCCATGTCTGGGGCATAGGAAGGGAGGTGGTGAGAGCTGGGTCTCAGGTTCCTGTGGGGCCCAGCTCACTGCCAGGTCCTTCAGAAAAGCCAGGAATGAGAGGCTGCCAGCCTTTGTCCCCATACAGAGCCTGGTCTGAGCTGCGGGGGCCACAGTGGGACCTATAAGTCTTCAGGCTTCTCCAAGCTTCTCCAAAATCGGTCTGCTTATGCAGCTGTGCTCTCAGCTCAGTGGCCCTGCTCTGTGTGAGCATTCATCTCACTGTCCACTTAACTCTTGCCTCTTGGCCCCCAGGAGCCTGCAGTGTGCAGGAACATGAACAGGAAATCACCTACCAGGGGTGCACAGCAAACGTGACCCTGACCCGGTGCGAGGGTGCTTGTGCCTCTTCCGTCAGGTGAGCCCCTGGGAGTCAACCTTCCTGGCTGGGTCAAGACCCACAGCAAGTTGCCAGGCTGTCGGGTCCTCGCAGTGCTGCCTTGTCCCAGTCCACAGGGTCCAGGTAGCCTGCTCCATGCCCAAAGTCAAACTTGCCTTGTGCCTGTGAGCAGGAGTCAGCAGGAAAGGGAAGGCTCTTAAAGGTCTGGCCTGCAAACGGCTTGGGGTCCTGCTGCTCCTCAGGGGAGAGGTGCTGCCCTGACCCTCTGCTTGTCTGCTTCTTGGCAGCTTCAACATCACCACCCAGCAGGTGGATGCTCAGTGTAGCTGCTGCTACCCGCTCAACTCCTACAAGAAACAGCTCCTACTGCCCTGTCCAGACCCCAACACACCAGGCCAGCAGCTCAAGCTCACCTTGCAGGTGTTCAGCAGCTGTGTGTGCAAACTCTCGCACTGCAAAGACTAGAGGAGCTGCCTAGTCTCGCACGCACCAAAGGTCGCAGGCCAAGAACAAGACAGATGCCACCACACTCCTCCTCTGGACTTGTCCAGCAGCCTCTTTCCTGGACATAGATTTGGACTCCACGAGCCCTCGGAGGTGGCTCACCTGAGGCCACTGCAGGGAAGAAGCTGCTGGGAAGGAGCCCTGACCATCCACCTCCTGCTGACCCAACCCAGAGTGTGGGTGTGACATGGGCACGTGCTGATCGCAGCATCTGCCACGCACACAGCCTCCCAGCCTTTGGTTGTAGAATCTTGCAGAGAAAACAACCCAGGAGCAGATGCCAGGGAGGAGGCTGCTCCAACAGGGCTGCTGGGGGAACATGTGGGCTGATCAGAATGGGGACATGGAGGGTGTGGGTACCTGGACAGGGACAAGGAGGACGAAAGGCCAGGTAAGCACGAAATACAGCAGGGAGGGGTATCCCCAGTCAGGGTGACAGGCAGGTGCAACACAGTGGCACCCAGCTGTGCAAGATGGCTGCCACCAGAACCCACATCCTCAGAGGAGGCTGTCACCCACCACCAAGTTGATTCCAAATAAACTGGATCTTGTCCAGGCAGAGGCTGATCCATGAGTGCCACTGTGCCATCCCCAACTCCCTCAGGCCTCTCTCCCTGGGTGAACCTACATGGTGGGCACAGGACCAGGGCTGGGTGGGGCTGCTGCCAGGTGGGGCTTGGAGAGGAAAGGCCACCACCACTGGCCGTGCCCCCACCCAAAACTCTGCGCAAGCCCCTGGTGAGGCTACCACCCTCTGGGTCCCTCCAGCACCATCCCTGCCAGGCTACAGGATCCCTGGCAGGGGCAACCTCACCCTACAGGCAGCTCAGCAGGAAAGAACCCTTGGGCCCATCCCTCCTGTGCACTTAGACCAGAGGCCTCCAAGGCCAGGACTTCCAAGGAGCCACAGCCCAGCATCCATTGAAGCAGGGAGCCTAGGCAGACCTGGCCATACCCAGAGTCATGCTATCAGAGCAAAGGTGCTTTGTGGTGTTGTGAGGTACTGTCCAACACTGCCCAGGCCCAGAGAGACTGTCCTAAAGCTGAAGGACAGGTTGCACAGGCAGATGGTACTCCAGGTCCTTGGTGCCAGCACCCACAATGCCCACAGGACACTGCCCAAAAGACAACACACACATCCAACTGTACTAGCATTTATTTTTCTTTGAAAAGGAGCACAATGCACAGATGGACACCCCTGGGACAGCACAGAGGGCAGGCCTGTGCCTCAGCAGCCCTTCCTATGCCAGGGAGACTTGTTGCCCAGAGACCACTACCTGGCTGCCCATGCACAGGAGCCATGGTCATGGGCCCTGCTGTCCACATACAGTGTGTGGACTGCACATCAAGGACAGTCACTCTGTCCAGCAGCTGGAATAAGAGGATGCAGAGGCTCGCCCTGGCCAGCCAGGCCATCACCTGCAGCAAAGCCCATCTGAGGCCGGGGCATATCTCAGGCAGACCAGGAGCTTTGGGGCACACACACACCAAGACCAGCACAGGAGGAGTTGGGTACTCTGAAGGCCACCCTGCAGCTGTCCCTAAGACTCAGGATGGCAGGATGATGGCCAGAAACTGAGGCAAAGGGCCTTGCCATGCCCAGTGTCTGGACATCAAGGGAGTGACAGTGGGTCCTGACTTTCCTGTGTCTCCTCAGGTGCTAAGGGCTCAAGTGTGCTCAGACAAACCTGCCTGTCCCCTATGTGCTGACCCTAGGAGCCACCGCAAGGCACACCTGCCTGGGCTCCCCAGGCCTCTCTGCCCCTCCACATCCTACCTTGCAAGCATGTGCAGGGACACCTGTGAGGGCTGGGACGTGTGGCCAGCAGACCTGGTGCGCCCTCAGTACAGCAACATCCAGGGCCGCTGTCCTCCCCAGTTTAACCTCCTCCACCCCCACATTCAGCAAGGACTGGACAGATGCAGTCTGCAGCTCTCGGTCTCAACTGAGGCCCTAGGAATGTGCACTTGACAGGTGGAGGCCACCAGCAGGAAGGACAGGCACACCCTGCAGAGTCTTGCAAGATGAGCCATGGTCACACCCTGCAGAGCCATCAGGATCCCTCCACCCACCAAGTGCAAATCTAAGGTGTCAGACAGAACCCATCACATAAGTCCCTTCAAGAACACCGGTGCTGTGGACAGGGCTGGCTGAGGACAGCAGGTGCCTGGTTTGGCCAACAGTCATCAAAACAGACGCTTCCAGCTCCTCAATTACAACCCTGCCCAGGAGTCGTCTGGCAGTGCCTCGGCAAGCCCCGTGCAAACACTGCCCAGCCTGCAGGGTTAGCCACACTCCTCTCGCAGAGTGGGTCACGCCAGCACGGCCAAGTAGTCCCAGGGTAGCCCTGTAAGCACATTAGTGCTGCTGCTCCAAAATCTGAGAAGGGTCTGCAACAGAACAGCGGCACTCAGACAAAACCTCAACACAATCCCCACTTCCACTCAAACTTCTTATTTCCCTTTAATTTGTAGGCTGAACCACAGGGCTGTCTTGATTCCCAGGGCCCGAGGCCCTCCTGCTGGGGCAGGCCCATTGCAGTCCTCCTCCAACAGTGCCCGCTGTCCCGCGATGACCAGGGGCCGGGCCTGGAGGCACCTTGTGCTGTGATGTTCAGACATGGGGTTTTGTTTGCATATGGTGACGAAGACAAATGGCAGAGACGAGGAGAGACGCACAGATACGAGCCAGACCTTCTGCCCATGGATTAAAACTGCTCTGACAGCAGCTCACACAGCCTCTGCGAGACGGTGTCTTTGCTGGTGCGCAGTGTGAGCCGGTACATCTGAAACAGAGACAGAGGTCAGTGGCACACCGAAGCCCCGCGCAGCTCCTTGAGGCAGCAGACACAGGCTCTGCAACAGACAGCAGCCTCGCAGCCCGAGGGCAGCCAGCAGCTCCCCTCAGTGGGCCTCCACCTCCCAAGGGCAGCTGCTCTCCAGGGATCACCCATGAAGTGACAACAGGTGCCCCCAGCAGAACTGGACACAGAGACTGGGGCCCCTCGGCCAGAAGGACACTGCTCAGGACTAAGAGGAAGCACCACTGATTGAACTGCAACACGGAACTTGCATGGGACCCCACATGCCAGGGCCCATGGAGAGGCGGGAAGCCTATGCACACTGACGGGCGCAGGCACACGAGGTCTCCACTCGCCCCCACGGGAGTCCTGACCTGGGCTTGCAGATTGGGCTCCAAGCGCAGCAGGCACCCGATCTGGGTGGTTCTGGTATGTATGATGCCAGCACCCACAAAATTCGCAGGATTGGGATCGACTTCCTCGAGGAGTGCAGAACCAAATCCAATGATCTGTCCAAAAGGAGGAAGGGGTCAGGAAAGGCACCGGCCATGGTGTCTGCCTTGGGGACACCACCACAGCCTTTTACCTTTGCTTTCGTGATTTCTGTATCCATCGGATGCTTTGCTTTGAAAATGTTCTGCACCTCTTGTTGTGGGCTGAGGAAGGGCACGGAGGGCTGTCAGAGCTGGCAGACACACTGGAGGCTAACAGGCCACCCACTGGATGACCCCTGATCCTCTCCCCACCCCCAAGCATAGCCCTCTCACTTGCTCAACTGCTTCCAACGTTGAAAGAAATCCTGAGAAGCCATTTCTGTGGGCTGGAAAAATTTGTTGAGCGTGATGGGTAGCTTGACAGACACATTCTGGAAGGTGCCACCATACCTATGGGCAGACGTGTTGACAAGAGGGAAGGGACGGGGTTCCTGGTTGCACAGCCTTAGGGCTTGGGAAGCCACCCAGGCCACCCCAGCAGCAGGGTGGACAGTGCTCCTGCAGGAGCCAAGCCAACCCTCCATACACCTGCTGAGGCAGCTGGCACAAGTGAGGCCAGGGCCACACGCACTGTCTGGAGCAGAGTTGGGAGGACCGGCACTCACCCTTGCCTCTCATCTGCCTCCAGAGCACCAGTGTCTGTGGTCAGGGTGGGATATATCCCCACAGAAAGACTGAAGAGAAGCATTTGCGTAAGTACTGTTTCTAGAATTTGAAAACGTGCTTCTCCAAACACACTGGCCTCGGGCCTACAGGGAACCCACAATCACAGGTACTCCACAGTAGTACTTGCAAGACGATGGGTCTGCATGCAGCTGCACAAGAAGCCCTGCCTGGGTCTGGAAAGCCACCAGCATCTCCTCTGCAGCTGTCTTTCCCAGCAGTCAGTGCCCAGGGCCCAGCTGTCAGCTACTGCAGACTGGCCCTGCATCCCCTTGGGCCACAGAGCAGCACTTGGGACTTCAGGGCACTGTGGTACATGATGCACTCACGGCTAGCTTCCTATACTCTGGAAAGCTCAGGTGACTGGGTGTCCCCCGTGGTGGGGGGGGTGCTCCCAGGCACATGGGCAGGTGCCCAACGCTCACTCCTACCTGAACTGAATGTTGAGGACAGGTGCCTCTGTGAAGTCAGACACGCACTCTATGTTAACCACCTGCTGCACCTGTGCGCCTCCATCTACAGTCGGGTCCACAGGCTTGGTCTGCAGGTTCAGATGTGAGCAGGAAGGTTAAGGAGTTCAGACAGGTCTGGAAGAGTGGGCCCCACTGGGCAAACCCCTGATCCCTTACCCTTACAGGAAATAAAAAATTTCAAGGGATGATGGGTGAGACAGTAAGCAGCCTAAGGGCAGAACTCCATGTGTGGTGTTACCCACTTTTTCCTAGTAGTGACCACAGCACTGCTGTGTGACTTGTCAATGCTCGCAAACAGATGAATACAGATGATACTGATAACTGAGAGCCTAATCTCTAACCCTCAGCTATTTGAAAAGCATATGACAGACAGGAAGTAGTGCATGCCCCACCACACTGCAGAGCTCAGGCCAGGACCATCACGAGACCTGCCCTTCTGCCTGTGACTGGACAGCGGGCCCAAGTGCCCAGGGCTGCTGAGCATCTGCCCACTCCCTTCTCTTGCAAGGCCACTGGAAAGGACTGCTCTGCTCATCCTACCATGTGGTTCTGCTGCCCTCAGCAAAAGCCAGTGCCCATGGCTTAGTAAGGTAACTATACCACCTGGGGCAGCTTTGTGCAGTCAGCAAGCAGGTGCTACTGAGCTGCAAGCCCCTCGAGAAGCCACCCACACAACCCAGCTGGGTCTGGAGGCGGAACAAAGGCCTCTCCTTCCCTCTGGACCCTGAGCCCACTGGCCACTTGGCTTTCAGGCTCAGGACTATGCCATGGCCCCTCAGAGCACAGCAGGCCCTAGGGAGGGACATGCAGGTGTGAGCCTTCACTCCTGATCTTGGACAAAGACTCAGTGCAGCAGACTCTGCATCTGTGTGTTTAATATCTATTCTGGAACAGTTTCAAGAGTGTGTGTTAGTATCTCTCTAAAAACACATGTAGATCTCAGGTGGAGAGGAACTCAGTTCCACCCATCTGACCAGGTCCCCCAGGGAGGTGCCCTGTGCGCCCTGTTCAGACTATAGACCTGTCCCTAAGTGGCGACTCCCCACACACCCTGCTCTCAGTAGAAACAGGCCAGCTGCAGGCCTCGTAGGGCAAGGAGCAGCACTCAATGGTGACTCACCAATGACTCCATAGGATAGAACGAGCCAGGAAAGGCAGCAGATGGGGGGCGGACAGGCGCACTGTCTGAGGCACACCAGAGGCCACCCTGCAGGGGCCACTGACCTGCCTACCTGGAAACACCTTGCTATCATGACCAAAAGCAAATTCCTCCAAGGTCCAGCTAAACCTTAGATGGCCACCTGTCTGTCAGTGTCTGAGGCCCAGGTTGTACCAAGGATATTAGACTGCAGGTCATCTGCACAGATGAGAGTTGGAGTGAAGTTCAAGAACTGCGTGGAAGTCTTGTTACCATAAAATATGAACATCCGGCCTAGAAAACAAAAACAACTGAGTCGCACACTTGGTCTGCATATTTACAGTGAAAACCAAGGGCCCCTGTAAGCCCCGGCTGAATCAAAGCTAACTGCCATGACAAAAGCTATTGCTAAAATTAATGTTTTCACTGATTTTAAAGGGCATGTAGCCAAGCACAGTGGCACAGGTTTGTACCCCCAGTGACTGGGGAGGCTGAGGCAAGAGGATCATAAGTTCAAGGCCAGCCCAGTTGGGGGGGAGGTGGTGGGGGGACCTCTGTCACTTAAGGAGACCCCATCTCAAAAAATTAAAAGGACTGTGGATGTGGCTCAGTAGTAAAACATCCCTGGGTTCAATTCTTGATAGCAAGAAAGAAAAATGATGGCATGCCAAAGCCAGAAGCAGCACTGCTCTCCACCCCTCAGCAGCATATCTGGGTCTTCTGACAGCTCCTGCACACCTGTGCAGGGAGGGCCCAGGGGGCCAGGCTGGGAGGCACCACTCACACCAGCAGTGCTGCAGGGCCCTGTGCAGGGTTCCGGTCATGACAGCCCAGCAGCATTCAGACCCCACTTAGCCCCTCTGGGAAGGCCTGGCTGGGCCTGGACCCACTGGATGGCCCAGAGCCAATGCTGCCATGTAGGGACTGTCCTTCAAACATGCACACTGAGCCTGCCCCACCACAGACCACCGTGCCAGTCAGCTGCTGCTCTGTGCCAACCAATTAGAGCACCAGCACCCTCACACAGGTCTCAGTGGGATTTCCACCCTTTCAGTTCAGAAAGGAATGTAAGCCCCAAAGGTTCTGAGAAGACAAGTACTTTGCTGTCTATGGGAGGCCAACTAGCACGTGACCGCATTTGTCTCCTCTTCTAGATTGGTGTGGCATCATCTGTCACTCTGTGATCTGGTTGCCTAGGTGACCCAGACAGTAGCCCTGATCTTTAGGGTGCAAGCGACTATGTCTTTGTGCATGGACGTGCCTTCCTATATCGCCATGGGTGGAGTTATGCTCACCTGTTCCTTTGTAATATTACCCCTTGCCCTGTTTGGGATAGAATGTTCCATGGAAACACCCTTTGTGTGTCCTCTTCTCTTACTCTGTCCTTGGGTGTGGCCTTCCTAGATATCAGTCAACTTGCTGACAACAGACATCATGAAGCTAGACTCAGCCCCTTGAAACCTGACCCCTTGCCTCATATGAATGGCTTCTCCTCAGTAAAAGGGGTGAGCATGTGCGCTCTCTCTCTGCGGACCCTTAAGGTCAGAAGAGCCATTACAGCACCCCCAAAGAAAAAGGTATTTCTGTCACGTGTGGTTATTTCGCGCAGCCCAGTTCCCCTGGAGTGACCCTGAGTGTTTTAGTTGAGTGCAATCCGGCAGGTGTCACCCCTGCACAAACCAAAAAGTAAATCAAGACCAGGCAAAGTCATCATAGCCAGAGGCTAGGACCTTGGTCACAGGAGCAGGAGGCCTGCTCACCACAGCACCTGCAGAGCCCTGCCCCACCCCCACCAGGGCCAGCAGGAGAGGCGTGTTTTCCCTTCCTCCCTACACTCCTGCTCACGAGGCTCCCTGGGTGGGAGGTGGGACAGCACATCCCACAGGGGCCACTTCAGCAGCACCATAGATTTGATGGGTATATTTTTTCTTTTTAGACTCAAAACTTTTCTTTTTCCATATAAAAATTGGTAAGTGGGGGCTGGGGTTGTGGCTCAGTGGTAGAGCGCTCACCTAGCACTTGTGAGGCCCTGGGTTCAATCCTCAGCACCACATAAAAATAAATGAATAAAAAATAGGTATTATGTCCCAAATACAAAAAATAAAATAAATTAAAAAAAAATTGGTAAGTGTCTCAAAACCCACAATAAACCATTCAGTCAAGTTTACAGTGTGCAGTCCAGGGCACTGAGCATGCTCACACTGCTGTGCAGATGTCACCACCTCCACCCCCAGGGCTCTCTCTAGTGGAATACTCCCAGACTGGAACCTGCCCATCAAATACTGTTCCCTGCCCTCTAGCCCCTGCCCTGTCCAGGCACCTCATGTGACTGGGATCATGCAGTGCGCTTCATGGTATAATTGGTGCTTTACTAAGCCTCGTGTCCACAGGGTTCCTCCACGTGCAGCAGGTGTCAACACTGTCCTCTGTGCAAAGCTGATCAGTACCCCACAGTACACACCTCTCCACCACCCACTTTGAACACTCGGGCTATCTCCTCTGAGTTACTGTGAATGACGCGCAGCCACGAACATGTGTCCACGACACCTCTTCCAGACCCCGCTTTGACTCTTTGGTCTACACCCAGAAGCAGGCTGCTGGATCATGCCCATGATCATCTCCACCTTGCTGAGGGGCAGCCCTGCTCTCATCCACAGCGGCCACCCCAGGTTACACCTAGCAACTGCCCAAGGCTCCCTTCTCTCCACATGCTCTGCCTGTGTGTGAGGTGGCGAGAGCTGCAGCTCCCCATGCTGTGGCTGTGTCTGCAGCCTGATGGGGGAGCGTCATGCATGCCGGGTGGCCCTGTGCTCCTTTCCTCTGGAGAAGTGATTGCCCTGGTCATCTGCCGCCTCTAGACAGAGCTACTCCCAAGGGGGAGGTGTGCAAAGGACCCCTGCATGTTCTGGATATGAGGTTCTCGTCAGGGCCACCTGTAGCATTTCTTGTTTCCCACGGTTTTCAAAGGGAGATTTTATTAAATATTTAAAACACGTACCTAAATTCTGCCGAAATTCAGACTTAAGTCCAATTTGAAGCAGCTGGTTTTCAAACAACACACCATTATTTTTACAAACAAACCTAGGAGAAAAGGAATAGTATGATGTCACTCAAAGCCACTTACTGCAAGGGAACTTTTTTCAAAAACGGCTTAAAGTCCACCAAGGCTTAGATAACTGGTGGGGACGGGAAGACAGCGTAGGGACCACTCCTAAGACCACTCACAGTGGCTGCCAGAGACGGAGAGCAGGCAGCAGCCATCATCTCCTTGTGTTCCAGGGAAGAGGGCACCACTGCCCGTACTCAGGGATGAGGCTTGCGGCAAGCTGGGGGCTGGGCAGTGTGCAGAAGGCACAGCTACAGCCCCTCCATGCTCACAGTGGCAGCCCACTGGGCAATCTCCTTGCCTACCCGCACCAACCCCGCACTCATCATCTTCCTGAATTCTGTGGCCACCTACCTGAGCCACTTGGGCAGATTCCTCACAGGCACTGGGTTGGCACACTGTGACCTAAGAGGGCTTTACCAGCTCTGCTCCAGGCCCTGTTTCCAGGAGCTGTCCAGGCAGCAGGCCCATGGACATCCCTCTGTAGACCCAGTTCCTGAAGGCTCTTCCAAGTCCTTCAGGCCACAGTCTGACAGACTGCCCAGCTCTGGCCACCAAGAAGTGCCACAAAGTCAAATCGCAAATGGACAGGCAGGACAGTCTTCCAAAACACCAGAAAGTATGTGCTGAGCTCCTCACAACTGAGGCTGTCCCCATCAAGAGTGGGCTCACAGCCTGGGGCTCCGAGCACAGGCACCATGGGGCTGCCCCACTGCAACTCAGCCATAGAAGGGCCCATGCCAATAAGGGGCCATGGGGGTCACACTTGATTTGGACTAAGATATCTTAAATTGAAATCTGTCAGGGATACAGAAAGGGTATCCATCTACTATCCCCAGCATACCACAGATGTTTATGTGGTCAGTAGTTCTCTAAAGGGCCAATCTCAACTGCACCTGATCCCTAAGGAACGTGCAATGAACAAAGGCCATGCCAGGAGGCCACAGCCTCCCTGCACTGACTGTGCCCCAGTGACCCAGCCCTGTGAGAGCCAGAGCACAAATCCTCCACACTGCCCCAGTCACACACTACATGACGACCCTCTGTCAACGTCCAAGCCAGAACCAACACCCTGGAGCCCAAGGAAACAGGGCCTAGCCACCAGAGGAAGCATGCACACAAGGCCAGACCACCAGGGCAGCGGGAGGTAAGAACAAGGGTACATGGACCTGGAGTGCAGCCTCAAAGGGACAGTGGGCACCAGAGGCACATACAGGACTCTCAAGGCCCTCCCCTCTTCCACCACTCCATCTCCAACAGGACATCAGGGAGAGCTGCACCCAGTTGCTCAGAGGGTCACAATTTAGAAATGCCCTGTCTGAGTCCCACAGAGCAGCAAAATAGGCCTTTGGCCCAGTCCCTGGCAAGTGCTCAAAGCCTTGTGAGGTGACAATACAACAAGCCTGGGGTGGCTCGCTAGATGGAGCCACTGCCCTCAGAGGATGTCCAGATTATGAGCCCTGCCCCAGGACATACAGCTCCTTTGGCCACAAGCACCTTGGAGCCTGGGTCCACTGGGCGCTCTCGAATTGAGACTGGCACTCTGTGAATGAGGAGAAGTCTGCTTAGGCCTTCTCTAAGGAACAAGAATCAGTATGCAGGATGACCACAGAAACCGCAACACACGCAACACCACAAAATTTTAAAAGTTGACCGTCCAAAGCTAAAGTGGGGGAAATTTTGGACTCAACATTTCGATTATAAGGAACTAAGAAATTTTTCTAGACTTCAAGATTACAAGCCAACAGTGTTGTGATATTGACAAAATAAAACACTTAAATAATAAACGGGAGGATGGGCTGGGGTTGTGGCTCAGTGGTAAAGTGCTTGCCTAGCACATTTAAGGTACTAGGTTCACTACTCAGCACCACATAAAAATCAAAAACAAAGTTAAAAAATAATAATAATAATAAAAAATGGGAGGAAAGCCCACAGGACTTCTACTACCATCTTCAAAATGGGGGGACAAAGAACCATTGCATTAAGGTTTTCTAATCTGCACCCAGGACATGCTGCCACTCTGCAGGGTGGAAGTGAGGGCCCATCATGTCCACAGATCTAGACATAAGCAGGCCTGGCACAGTGGTACAGCCTAAATCCCAGCACCTCAGGAAGCTGAGGCAGGAGGATCGCCAGTTCCAGTCCACCCAGGGCAAGTTAGCAAGAACTGTTTCAAAAAACAAAAAGGGCTGGGGACTTGGCACAGTGGTAGAGTGCTTTCCCAGCACATGCGAGGCCTAGGTTCAACCCCAGTACTTCAAAAAAAGGAAAGGAAGGATGGAAGTGAGTTGACTAGGGATATGGCAGTGGCAAAGCACCCCTGGGTTCAATCCCCGGTACCAATTAATAAGTAAATTTTGATTATAAGGAACTTAATCAATCAATCAATAAAAGCAGATTCAGTCCTAAGATGGAAGAAAGAGAGTAAGTGCTGGGAAGAACAGTCTGACATCCACATTTTGAAAATGGGGGAAGACAGGGAACAAAGGCCGGAGCCAACACGTACTGCAGCAGGGTCAGGAGGCCCTAGAGCTGCAGAGCTGCAGGAAGAACTCACACCTCCAGGCCAGGCCAGGCAGGGTGCAGGCAGAGCGCAGGCAGGCCACCACTAACTCAAAAGTGAATGAGTCCTTAAAAAAGAAACGGCATTTATCCACAAGGCTGACAAGGAACAGTGACAGGTTAGAGAGCAGGGTGCAGCGGAGAGCAGCAGCCAGAGTGTGTACTGAATGCCCAGAAGCACCAGACCTGCAGCTCCACTGCCCACCCTGGGACGCAGACCTGCTGACCTTGTAGCAGGCACAGCACCAGCAGGGGTGCCGGGGGACTGAACACAGAAAGTGGTTTACACCTCTCTCCCAAGTAGCAACCAGGTGGTCATGCTGCCCGCTGCCCAGCCGACCCTGTCTATACTTCCCATATTTGGTGCAGGAACCTGGCTACCTGGCAAAGTTGTCTTCAGAGCCGGGAGCAAGAGGTGCCACCGAGGAAGCCGAGTCTGAGAACACATCCACCAGCAGCCCGCCAGAGGAGGGCGGTGGCGCCGCAGGGGCAGGGGGGGTGGCCCCCAGGCCCAGGAGGTCTGCCGACGGAGAAGGCGTGGACTGGAAAAGGAGGGACAGCATCAGCACCAGAACTGGGCACGGCAGTGTGGACTCTCAAATCCCCCAACCCACATCCACCCAGGCCAGACAGGCTGCCCTTTCTGAGTAGGCACACAGGGCCAGGTGGGGCAGCAACAAGAGGCTACCCTCTACACAGCAAAGGAACGGCCAGCATTTCTCCACAAATGCCACTGGAATGAAGAGAAGTCCTGAAAACATTTTTGCCATCAGACAGCAAGTTTTAGAAGACAAAAAAAAAAAATAATAATAATCAGCAAGCCACTTGCTACAAGGCATTCCTGGCCTATTTGTCAAGTCTTATTCAGTTGAGGGGAAAGGCAGATTAAAAATTGTACAAACAGCAGGAGGCTGAAGCACTGCAGGTTTGAGGCCAGCCTAGGACACTTGGTGACACATGACTTAAAATACCAGGGGGTGAGATGTGGCTCAGCAATGGAATGCCCTGGCTCAGCCTCGGCACCATACACAGCACGGCCTGCGGACAAACACATGACTTTGATCCTCAGAAAACTATTATATCCCTTGGTGTGATGGGGGCCAGAGAAGGGATCCCTATATCACCCGGTGTGACGAGGGCCATAGAAGTGACCACTACATGATCTGCTATGAGGAGGGCCACAGAAGTGAGTGCTACTTCACCAGGAGGCATAGCTCCACGCACCTGCACTTGCTCTTCAAGACACGCAGCTGGCTCACCTCGGCTCTGATTCTATGTGGGCCTGGGCCCAGTTGCAGAATTAAGCCAACCACACAACTGGGTGCCTGGGTGCTTCCAGCAGAGCTCTTCAGGACCACTCAGGCCTGGGATCTGATGGTCACATGACTGCAGATGCTACTGACTACATGAACTTAAGGCCAGAGATGTGGGTGCCTGCACGAAGACACCCTCCCAGTGGCTGGTCCAAGTCCCACTGGACAGCCATGAAGACTAAACCAGGTTACAATGTTCCAAGAACTAGGTCCTAAGGCCATCCAACATACTCACTCAGTCTGCACTGGTTTTCCCCAGAACTAGCCAAAAGGCTGTCATTCCCCATGTGGAAGCCCCGGCACATGGTGCCAGGCCTATAGGCCTGCCATCTGGCCTTTAGCAGAGCCATACCGGGCACAAAGGACCTTGCGGCCCCTTCACACCAAGCTGGGGTGTTAAATGTGTTTAACTGCATGTGCAGATACATGGCTTTATGCATGGACATGACTCCAAGATGAAAGAGGCACAGAACATCAGCTGGTGAGATGGGTGTGGGTATCAGAGGCCCATGCTGGGCCAGGCAAGCCCACTGGTCTGTCTCTGCAGGTACCAGGAGCACTGTGCTCCCTCCTCAAGGGGCACTGATTGACCCAGAAGACCTGGGTCACACATGCCCCAGGAGAAGAGAGAGGCCACAGAGGAGCGGGCAAGTCTGGCTGGACCCACTGCAGGTGGCTACTCTACCCCTCCGCCCAGACCTGTGTCTTCAGGAGGCTGTATGCCAGAGGGCTATGGGTTACAGACGGGCACCCACAGGGTGAGCCCCTGCAACTCTGCCAGCCAGTCAGCTCCTCACCACTGGCTCCTGAAAGGTGGTTCCAGTATGTCTGCTTTCTAAATGTCTCTTAAAACTGGGAAACCCCCCTTTGTCCTATTAAACAAGCACCCCAAGAGTTATGAGTGTAAGAGCAAGGCTGCTGTATCAGGAGGACCCAGCAAGCCACAGCCACACCCCTACCTCCCCAACCTGCTGGCCTCCAGGCCTTAGGGAGACCCTCCCAGGAGTGCTGCCAGCATCTAGACACCTGAGCTGCACCTATTCCCTCCAACAGCAATCACAGCAGGAACTCAAGCAAAGAGCACTTGTGCCCAGACTGGGGCCAGCACAGCCTCTGGGGACACCTGGTCAGCAGGATGGCCAGCCACAGCCAGGCAAATCTGCAGTCGCAGGTATGTCCTGGTGCCCTCCATGGGATCACAGGTGAGATTTTTGCAAAGATGTTCTGGCATTACCCATGACTTTAGTAAAAGACACTTTGGTCAACAGTGCCCCAGATAAAAAGTGCCACATGAAACTCAGACCTCCCAGTGTTGCTAGGCAAACCAGGTGTGCCCCTGCCCCCATCCTGCTCCTCTTCCTCAACGCCCAGGGCCCACCAAAAACCCACTTTAGGAGGAGGTCTGCCATTGCATCCCATCGTGGAGTTCAGGGTGCAGGCTGCAAGTCTCACCATTCCCACTTTCCCAACCATTCGCCTGCCAGGTGCCTGTAAAGTCAGGAAGGGGCAGGCAGCCCAGTCAGAAAACTGAATCAACCTGAGGAGGCCTCCAGAGGGTGGGCCTTATCAAAAAGCCAAGCCTCAGGGAGCCCACACCTACCTTCCAAGGACAGCCTCACTGCACCCAAGGCTCTGACCCCCTGAGCACATAGCCCAACCCCTCAGCCTGGGTCCCAGGCCCACCTCCCAGTCCACACACACCTGGCTGGGCATGTCATACCTCACTTATCAGGGTCAATGCACAAGAGAAAAACCAAGTAAATCCAAACAGAGACCAACGACAGCCTCATGGTAGCCACCAAGGCCCCTCTATGCCTACGGATGCACCTTCTTCAGAGCTGCAGAGCCCATGTGACACCCTAGCAGAACTCTGTGGCTCTCCTCAGAGGCTCTGTAGGACCTGGTCACTGGACACCTGCACCCACATCCTCCTCCAGACGTAGCCTCACCTTGCTAAGGCCAAAGCCTCTGCTCTGCAGGACATGGCTGCTGCCCTTTTGCCCTGGCCTGGACCCCATGGATGCCTGAGCTGGCACCATGTGAATAGCCCCATGTTAACAAGCCACTCTCACCACGTCACTCACAAGGAAGATATTTACTCTACTTTTCTGTAGAGTAAAAAAGAAAACCTCCAAGAGCAGGGCCCGTCCTCAGCCTAGAAGCATGCAGACAGGCCACCATGGGAGGGCAAGGGACCAAGCCCCCAGGTCACCTGGAGGGAAGTGGGGAGCTGGCCTGCCGCCAAGAAGCCAGTCACACAGATACCTCCAGCAGGCAGACACCAGCCTCCTGCAATAAGCCACCTGAGAGCCTGGGTGAAGAAGCACGCAGACCCCAAGCCGAGAGCCAACACTGGGCTCTCAGTACACATTAATAAAAATTCTCCCTGACATGCTCACACTCTGTGTATCCTGATCTCAGGTTGTGGGGCCCCGGGGGTCAGGCACAGTAGGCAAGGACCCACCGCGGCGCTGGTGCTGGCTGGGGCGGGCTCAGGGCCCCCATTCACATCCGCACTCCGTTCCCGCTTGGTCTCCTCCAGGTCGGTCACTGTGCTCGGGCCCTTCTTCTTCTTGAGCTTGGCCAGGATGGAGGACTCACGCTCTGGGAAGGGCGGCATCTCCTCCAGGACAGTTGCCTGGTTGAAAGAACACAAGCTTGGCTTGGCCCAGGGCCCTGGATGCCTAGCCCCAGTCCACCAGGCCACTGCGTACCAGGATGTCAGTGCTGGCAACAGTACTGAGGCGCAGATACTCCACAGCTCGCTGCTGCAGCTCCACATCCGCATTCTTCAGCTGGCTGTCGCTGCGCAGCACGTCCTGGATGGTGGTCTTTACCTCCGGAAAGAGGTTCACGAACTTGATGTAGGTAGACAAGAGCAGCGCCCGGGTGGGGACGCTGCACAGGTGGAACTTGGAGTGCAGCAGGTCGAACTGGATCAAGGGGCTGGTCAGGGCAAGGCAGGCTGTCAGCTTGCCAGCTCAGAGGCAAGCACAGCTGGGCGCTCATGCTAAGATAGAAGTCCCCAGGGAGGCTGCGTTTGTTGTGCCAGATCTGTCTGCAGGTACTTGAGGACACCAGCCACAGGACCACATAATCTGCACTTTTAACAGAGGCATGCTACTTGAATGACTTGGAGGGTGTTGGATCAATGTGAGGACAAGCACCTCCCATCAGGAGGACGAAGGGTGCAGGGCAACCCACGACAGAGCACATGCCAGCCGGCACACAGGCCCCACCATGCCCAGCCTAGAGCTAAAACACCCATCCATCTTACCTGGATCGAGGATCCCCAGCTATCAAGTTTCCAAACTCCCCCAGGATGTAGCCGCCTACTTTGACCAGATTCTCGTGGCATGCTGGAGCCTGCAGAGCCTACGAAACCATGAATGGGCTGAGCCAGGTACAGGAGCTGCAAGCCATAGCAGAACAGCCAGGGGCACCTGAGCCCAGGAGGAGAGGCTCAAAGGGACAGCAAGCTCAGGGCAGGGGGATCACAGGGTACAGCAAACAGGAGCAAAAAGGGCAAAAAACACCACCCACCGGGATTCACATGAGCATGGGCACCAATGCCCTACTCACCACCCTTGCCCACCACATGAACCCAGGCCGCACCTCGAACACCGTCTTGGCAGCATAGCCCTGTACGTCGTCCCGGTTGATGACAATCTGAATGACTCGGTACCAGACCTCCTCGCTCACGTAGTCTCCTGCGATGCGGATCAGGTTGAGGATGGTGTCCACGTACCAGGTGTAGTCCACTGCATACTTCTCAGCCAGGATGGCCACCTTCAGCACCTGCCAGGGGACCACCAAAGGACAAGCCATCATCCAAATCCGTAGAGGACCTAAAGTTGGGGTGTGCAGAAAGCCCTCACTGGTTCTCTAAGGAGGCCCAGGGTGTGGAGCCACTACTCAAGCAAGAAAAGCCATCGACCTCCAGGGACAGGCAGCAGTAGCTGAGCCAGGCATGCAATGGGACACTATTACCAACAGCCTTGTGCCACCTGCAAGATACCCCAGGTGAAATGGCACTGCACACCATCGTCAGGCCATGGCTCTTCCTCCCGCCGGCTTGCCCACCACATCCTCAGGCCTCCTCTTATTTGCCTGCCCTCTCTCCATGGGAGGATTGCCAATTCACCACCCCTAACCTAGCCCCGCAAGCTCACACCATAGGGGCAGCCACCCAGTCTTCTTGCATGGAGCCCAAAGGGTACCAGCTGCCAACCCTGAGCCAGCCATCATGGTGACCAGATCCCTCAGGCCCCACCATCCCCAGCCTAGAGCTAAAACACCCATCCATCTGCTCTGCACACGCCCTCTCCCATCAGATTCCAAGACACTTCCAAAGCGTCAAAGCCCATGGCCTTCGAGCCAGCCCTTGCCCTCAGCTGTAGGCTGGGGGCCCTCACCACCTCCCATAGAACATCTTCCTGAGGCTACCAGGCCTGCCTCCAGCACCCAGAACACATGCAGACCACCGTCCTGCCCCCAACCTGCGAGCACATGAGGGAGAACAGCCTGTGGGCTGGGTGGCCGTACCACCCAGACCCCCAGCAGCCAACAGGGCAACAGACAGGTGGGTGGTGGGTGAGTCCTGGTCCTGGGACTGAGACATGTCAAGAAAACCAACAGGACAATAGCTCCTTGTCTAACAACCCATAAGCCAGCACTCAAACCCTGAGTGCGTGGTGCACACGTGATGTGCCAATGGGCACAGTTCCCCTGACTGCCACACCCCTTAGAGCAGAGTTAAGGAGGGCCTCTCCAGTGACCAGCCCCCAAACCAGACACACCCCAACAAGCCCCACAACTCAGGCCAGAAACAGACACTGGCTGAAGTCGGCAGGCCACTTGCCCAGCCATGCCCCACATAGGTCCAAAGTGACCTTGAACTCTAAGCTGCAAAGCTGGAGTCAGAATACACCTTTCTAGGCGGGGGTTGTGCTCAGAAGTAGAGCGCTTACCTAGCACACGTGAGGCACTGGGTTCGATCCTCAGCACCACATAAAAATAAGATAAAGACATTGTGTCCAAAAAAAGCATTAAAAAAAAACACACCTTTCTATTGTACGTCAATTACCTCAGGTACTTCAGAGAGCTCAGCAACACCCTGCAACACCCTGCCTATCCTCGGGCATGGAGAAGCCAGTGCCACCCCTGGGTTAGGAGCAGAGCAATCAGGGCAGCCATGGGGCTCCAAGGTCCCCTCCCTCAGACCTGCTCTGTGACAGAAGCAGGGGCTTGCTGGGCGGCAGCAGCCTGTCAGGAATGTGCCTGCTGCATGGCGACTGACAGGACTCACGAAGGGAGCCACTGCTCAGGCTTAGTGCCAGCTAGAGATGCCGAGGACCAGGAAAATCAGAGACGCGTCAGCTATAGTCCAAAGTCAGCACTGCTGAGAGCTCTACCCACAGGATGTGAAATGCTGGCCATGACGCACACCACGGAGGCCTCGTTCAGACCCTGCCAAACTAACACCGCACTGAAGGACAGAGGTCCTGGGAAAGCCTGCTGCTGGGCAGATGTGAGGCTCTCCTTGCTGACTGGAAGGCCAGCACCAAGGGATCCTCTGTCGAGCGTCCTCAAGCCTGCTGGACAGCCACAAGCCACCAAGGAACAGTCCAGAGGTGGGCAAGCCTGGGCTGAGGACTCACAATCTCCTCTCGGATGGAGTAGTCGGCTGTCTCCAGGTAGCTCAGCATCTCGGCCACAATCTGCTGGGCATTGCTGCGGTCACACATGGCGTAGAGCAGGTCCACCGCTCGCTGCCGCACACTCACGTCCCGTTCTGTCTGCAGGGGAAGGAAGGAAATCAAGAGACTGCCCATGCAAACCACAGGCTGGTGGACAGTGGATGTCCCCTGAAGTGTGTGTCCCAGGGGCCCTGCATCTGCACCCTGAGGGGGCCACCCGGGGCTCCCAGGGCTCTGTCCTCATCAGGCAGCCACTGCACCCACCCCCTCACCATCTGGACCTGGAAGCCCAGCAGACTGGGTCCCAGACCCCTCCTCACTCCTCACTCACCACCCCAACGTGGTCAAACAGTCCCTCCCGCCTGGAGTCTAGCTCCCTCCCACTCACTACCACACCCACTTCACCAGCCAGGTTCTCTGTGCCCAGTGGTGGAGCCATGGAGGCCTCTCTATTGTGTGGTCACAGACTGGTTCCTTCTGCATCACCTGGGAGCTCGCTATGACCCTGCCCCAGAAGGAACCAGAACACGATGTGTGAGGAGGGTGGGTGTGGTGGTGAGCTGAACACCCCAGAGCAGCACAGAGAAGAAGGGCCCAAACAAGGGCTAGAGCCATGTGAAGTGAGAGCTGTTCCCTGTCAACGACTATGGAAAGACTAGAACAGACACTAAGCCAGGACCAGAACCCAACCTCAACTGGTCCCCACACAGAGCTCAGGGAGCCACAGAATGCCAGGACACGTAGACCTGCTGGGCCACTACCCACAGCTGGGTCAGGACACGTACTGTGACCTCCACCTGTAGCTCTTTGCCGCTCCGTGCTCACAGGCAGGCCCGCTGGTCAGTCCTGCAGACTTGGGCAGAGAGCAAGACATGGCGACCCCAGCTAGGCGCCTCCAGAGCTTAAATTTTAGTTCTTAAAAAATATCTGAGGGGCTAGGGTTGTAGCTCAGTGGTAGCGTGCTTGCCTAGCACTGGGTTCAATTCTCAGCATCACGTACAAATAAATAAAATAAATGTCCATCAACAACTAAAAAATTTTTTTTAAAAATCTGAAATCCTCGAAAAAGTGAATTTTTCTCTGCCAAGTGTGATTTTTCTTAAAAAGAATAAAATATCTCATCTTTCAGCCAGGTGTGATGGTGCCCAGCTGGGGAGGCTGAGGCAGAGGACGGCAAGCTCAAAGGCAGCCCCAGCAGTGGAGGGAGACCCTCAGCAACTTAGTGAGACCGAGTATCAGACATTCAAAGATATGAAATAAAGGACAGGGACAGGGCTCAGGGGTTAACATCCCTGGGTTCAATTTCTGGTACCAAAAAAAAATTCACCTTTCTACCAAAAAAGAATCGCTCTGTTCACTGAACCATTAGATGGAACTCAGCAAGCAGGATCCCACAGGAGAACTGTCCCACAAGAAGTCAGGACTGCTGTGGTCACATGCGTGCAGCCCAGAGTCCCATGCAGTGTGGGACTGGCCAGGCAGTGTGGCCTCAAGACACGGTGGGACCCCATGGCAGGGCAGATGACAACTAACCCAGAAGCTGTGCCCATTCTGTGTGATGGGTGACAAGAGTTAGGCCACCACTTCTGGACCTAAATGCAACTGCCAAGGGGACCCAGCGGTGTCACAGAAGCACCCACGACTCCCACCATGGTGCTACCTTGAGGGCGTTGATGACAGTCTCAATGTGGGTCTTGACAGCCTCATGGGAGAACTCGGAGCTGGCCAGCGTGCACATACTCTCCAGAGCCAGGTAACGCAGATTGGTCTCCCGGTGCTGCAGGAACTGGCCCAGCTGGTTGCAGGCGCGCACTAGCAGGTTTGGTTCACTGCACAGGCAGAAGCGGGCGGGAGAGGCTTCCTCAGCACTGGTCACACCAGCAGGAGAGCCTTGGACCCTGCTGTGCCCTGACAAGAGCATGATATGCCGCCCAAGCAAGAACTCCAGGGGCCCGAGAGGCAGGAGCCCAGCTTGGTTCCTCAGTTGGGTGTCGCACCCTACAGCTCCTGCTCCCTCTGGAACCTCCCAAAGCTCTGAAGAACCCCACCCACTCTGGAGTCTGAAGGTCAAGGTGCTGCTGGCATCAGGTCCTGACCAGAAAAGCAACTTCAATCAGCAGCCAGCTTGGTGCACACGTGTATGGGCAGCAAAAGGCCAGGGCAACCAGCCAGTGAGGAGGTACGAGGCGCGCACAGGCAACTCCACGCAGCCCCCACTGCTTCAGGTGACTCCGGCTCTCTTTAAGTATATTCAGTGAGGACCATGAGGCAACCTCCAATTAGAAACCTCATTTCACACCGCTCCCGACCCTGATGAGGGTGGACATCAGCCTGCTGCTCTACAAGGAAGCAGTGACTAGAGAACAGCTACTGTCTGCCCACAGGCCCCGTGGGCCACACGTCCCCTCTCTGAGCCAAAGCACAGTGCTGTAGGCCCACAGGGGAGCAGGACAGCTACCCACAGCCCTCTGTGCTGTGTCCACAGGCAGGGTTGTCTCTACCACTGCCCCAAGAGACCTGGGCCAGCACAGGACACACAACCTTCTGCAGGACTATGGGAGAAGCCAATCGGACACAGAAGCACAGAGGGACAGGAGGTGGCTCTGGGGATGGCAACAGTCAACAAAGCATCTGATGAGGGTTCTGGGGCCAGAGAGGGCATGCCAGGTGGCAGTGGGGCAGAGCCCATGGGGAGCAATGCCGAGAGTCACACCAGCGTGTGCAGGAGGCCAGCAGCTCACCTGTCATGGTGGATAATCAGGCTGATGGCCTCGAACAGCACCGCATTCTTGGCGTTGGAGTGCTGTACTTTCTTTGACTTGGGCGGCTCCTGGGCTTTGTTCAGGATGGTCTCCAGGCACTCGGTCAAGCGGCCTCGCACTGCAGGGTCTTCTAGGCAAGGAAGAAGGACTGGTCAGGCTCCCTGGCCTCAGACCCACACCTGCTGAGAGGCCCCCAGACTAGCACAGCAGATCTGTGGACCCTCGACACAGCCAACCCTAACGGTGGGGCAGCTGGGAGCACTCACAAAACCACGAGAAAGCCGAGTCAGCACCCCATTCCCATGGCACGGACACCAGAAATGAAGGGTCCTGCACCTCAAAGCAGGCCACACACAGAGCACTTTTACTGGGATACAGATCACCTTAGTGGAAGGGGGATAAAATCCACAGATATGGACAAACACAATGAAAAAATCTTAGGGCTAAAGGGCCAAAGGCCTTCTATGCACCTGCTCTCATCCACAGGGACAGGAAGAGCTGCAGTGGCAACACAGAGGGAAGCCTCACAAGGCCTCTGGGACCAAAGGGAAGGAGCACAAGGACCAGTGATAACTTGGCGACTCCTGTGACATGGCTACTAGCACTGGTGACAGGCCAGCATAGGACTCAGTGGCACAGCTCTGGAGTTGATGGTAAGCCCTGCTTCATCTCTAGCACCATGGAAAGAAGGCTTGTCTCAAATTGCACAGATCTGAGACCACAGAAAAGCACAGAGGAACCCTAGTCTTAACAAAACTGAGACACTGCTGTATCAGCAGAGGGAGCTACAAATGAAAACCAGGACTCCTGCAAGGAATTTCCCACAACAGCAGAAGGCTCAAATTTACTCAAAGAACTAAACCCTCCCGGCGCAGGTCTGGGTAGGCCGACTTCCCCTGCCCCACTGGCCATCACCTGGGGGTGGGTAGCACTGCAGCAGCCTTAGGAGCTTGACCGACAGCCAGGGCGCCGGGACAAAATAGTAGGTGTAATCCTGAAGATCTGTTGAGGCCGA
This sequence comes from Callospermophilus lateralis, assembly GCF_048772815.1. Classification (NCBI taxonomy): domain Eukaryota; kingdom Metazoa; phylum Chordata; class Mammalia; order Rodentia; family Sciuridae; genus Callospermophilus; species Callospermophilus lateralis. The sequence goes on from NC_135306.1 coordinate 211,707,141, forward strand.
CGTCACAATCTGTAACACAGAACAGGTGAGAGGTGCTGACAGCAGGAGCCCCAGAGGGCACCCAAGAAGCCACGCTGACTCCTGAGGCCATGCCCATCTGCAGATCCACTCTGTTCCAGGTGCAGGTGCACACACAGCACTGCTTTCCTGTCTCCACATCAGGCACACTGTGGGCCTGAGCCACGCTCCAGTGGACAGTCCTGTCCTGTCACCATGATGCCTGCCGTGCTCTGCAGCACAGAAGGGTCACAGCAGGTGCCAGTCAACAGCCAAGCAGCAGTCCTCTCTGGCACCCCACTCTGTGATGCCTGAATGTGACATCAGCCTTTCCTCTGAGGGCTGGGGAATGAATGGCATACCAGAGCAAGAGCTTTAGGCCCCTAGGAAGGGAAGAGAGAAGCCAGAGTTCTGACCCCACCCAGGCCCTGCAGCCCCAGGCACAGACCTCTGTAGTGAACTTGCCGAGCAGCAGCAGGCTGCACTTACAGCTCAGCACAGCCCTACACAGCAGACCTCACCATCCTTGGAAAGGAGAACCTATGGCCAAGACCTCTTTCCTATTGGCACACAACCAGGGTCTTCCTCCTCCCGCTCCAGGAGCTCAGAGTGGCTCCTCCTCCCCACAGAGCACACGTGTGACATGGATGCCAGCATGAACCCATCTGAGAAAGCTCAACCCACCCTTGCCCTAAGCTAAATGGTACTAACCTAAACTGTGGTCGTACACACACCTCCTGCAGAAAGCAGAGCTCAAAGCTGCTCAGCAAAGATAGACCGACAGGACAGACACGCACTGCCAGAGAGCAGAGGCAAGCACATTAGGCAGGCACCACACTGTTTCCCATAGGGGAATTCCTACAAAGGAGACCCTACTTTAAATGGCTTCCAGTTAATTAATTATAAAAGTGTTCAGCAAATTAAAGATAGGAACTTCTTTAACGTGATCAAGAAAACCAACAAGCAGTGGCCACATCTGCCATCCCAGCTGCCTGGAAGGCCAAAGCAGGAGGATTCAAAGCTCAAGGCCAGACTCAGCAACTTAGCAAGAGCCTGTCTCAAGATAAAAACTAAAAAGGGCTGGGGGTGTGACTCAGTGGTTAAGCAACCCAGGGTTCAATCCCCAGTACCCAAAATAAGAAAACCAACAACAACAAAAAAGAAACCATTCTACAGCAAACATCATACTTAATGGTAAAATATCAAAAGCCTTCCCAATGAGACAAAACACAAAATACTGATCACGACTTCTGTTCAACATCACAATGGAGGTCTGTATTGGAGCAATAAAGCAGGTGAAATAAACAAATACGGACTGGGAAAGGAAAAATAAACATAGATGATATAGTGGAATGTAAAGAAAATCCAAAGAAAGCTGCACATAAAGTACTATCAATCAGAGAATTCAGGGGGCTGGGGTTGCAGCTCAATGGTAGAGCACTTGCCTAGCCCATGTGGAGCACTGGGTTCAATCCTCAGCCCCACATAAAAATAAATAAATAAAACGGAGGTATTGTGTCCGACTACAACTAAAATTTGAAGGAAAAAAACAACAACAACAAGGAGTTTGGGAAAGTTGCCAACTCCAAGATCAATGCAAGACTGACTATAGTAGCCACCTTTGGTGGCATACGCCTGTAATCCCAACAGCTTGGGAGGCTGTGGCAGGAGGATTGCATCAAAGTTCAAAGCCAGCCTCAGCAATGGTAAGGTGCTAAGCAACTCAGTGAGATTCTCTCTCTAAATACAATATAAAACAGGGCTGGGGGTGTGGCTCAGTGTTTGAGTGCCCCTGAGTTCCATCTCTGGTACACACACACACACACAAAAAAAAAAAAGATTGACTACAGTAAGCCAGGTACAGTGGAGTCCTCTCCCCAGAAAGCCAAGGCAGAGGTGTCACTCGAGCCCCAGAATCCAGGGAAAGCTTTAGCAACAGAAAAAAACCCAATCACACAATATATGGCCAAATGATTTTTGAAAAGGAGACCAAGACCCAATGGGAGAAAGATAAATCTTTTTAAACAAATGGTGGTGGAAAAGGTGGACATCCACCTGAGAAAGAATGAAGACGGATATTTAACTAACACCATCCACAAAATTAATGCAAAATGGATCAAAGATCTAAAGCAATAGAACCCTCAGAAGCAAACAGGGCAGAGAGTGATGACACTATTTTTGGCAATGATTTCTTGGATATGACACCAAAGCTGTAGACAACAGAAAAAAAAAAAAAAAAAAAACAGACAAATTGGATTTCACAAAAACATTTTAATTTTCTGCACATCCAAAGATACTATTAACAAAGTAAAAAGACAACCCATGTGATGGGCAAAAACTACATTGAATACTGCCTTGCACACACTAAGAAGAGTACCCCCCCCCCAAAAAAAAAAAACAAAACAAAACAAGAGCACCAACAAAAATCAGCAGAACATGCACTGAGGAGGGTATGGAGAGACTGGAACATCTGCTCACTGCTGGTGTGAATCCAAAATGGCGCAGCTGCCGTGGAAAACAGAACAGCATTCCTCAAAATTATAACAACAGAGGCTGGGGTGCCGGTGGCAGAATGCTTGCCTAGCACGCTCCAGGCCCTGGGTTCCCTCCTCAGCACCACAAAAATAAATAAACAAATAAACAGAATAAGCATATAATCCAGCAATTCCTCACTGGATGCACACCTGAAAGAAAAGAAAGCGGGGTGGGGGAGGTGGAGGAGTAGCTCAGTGGTAAAGAGCTTGTCTAGCACTTGAGGCCCTGGGTTCAATCCTCAGCACCACATAAAAATAGATAAAAATAAAAGATACTGTATCCATCTGTAACTAAAAACAATACACACACACACACAGAGAGAAAGAAAAAAAGAAAGCGGGGCCTGGGAGAAACCTGCACAGCATGCAGATGCCCAATCCACTGGAGGTCTAGAGGGGAAAGGTGGGGCATTTACAAGAATTGTACAAAGTGCCCAGAGTCAATATGGAGCAGGAAGAGGGTCTGAGCATGAGGAGATGGAGAGAAGAAAGGAGTCTGCCTCTGTGACCCCAACCCCAGCCTCCCAAAGTCTTTGAGCATTTGGGCTCAGTCAGCTGTCCCTGCCCCACTTCAAGGCCTAATTCTTGAGCTGCTCAGAGGAGTGGAAGTTTCCTCAGTTTCCTTCCCACACCTGCTTGACCCCCAGCGTCTCCTAAGGTGCCGCAAGGCAGAGGGAGAAGGAACAGGACTGCCTGCAGTTCCAGCTGGGTGCCAGTTCCCCTGGCCCAGCCCCATTATCCTCCTCCCACACCAAGCAGCCTTGGAAAACAGCAGGGAGGACAATCTCTGCCCCCAATTTAATCCAGAACCAAGGTGATGACAAAGGAGCATCCCCTCCCCATCCCCTTCCCCTCCTACAGAGGCAAAAGGAATAAGAGAGAGGAAGAGGAAGGGACCCAGACTGGTCACACACAGCAAGGAAACACATCACAGGCCTGGCCAGGGCAGTTGGCAGACCTCCACTTCAAAGTGTGACAGTGCAGGCCACCTACATGCTCATGCTGACAGGCCCAGCAGGAAGGGCTGTGGCCTAGCACAGAGCTGTCATCAGGGCTGTGGAAGGGCACAAGCTGGTCAGCGTCACCCTCCAGGGGAATTAAGCAGCCAAGTGGCAGTTTCTGTTTGATCCCAAGGTAGACAGCAACGTATGAGCATTCATTCCCCAAGTCTGGCATACCCCTCCACTCCCTGCCCCTGCCCTCCAGTCCTAGACCTAGCCATGGAAAGTGCTGCCGACGGTGAAGCTACAGGCCAGGAGACTCCACTCCCCAGGTCGAGGAACCAGGCTGTGACTGAGAAAGGCACCCACAGGTGCCTGAGCTGATTCCCACAGCATTCTGCATTACCACAGGTGTTCCTGCAAGTGATCGTGGTGGGAGGAGGCTGTCAGGGGTGCCCCGCTGTCCTTCCATAGCTTGGGGATCTCAGCCTTGCGGTGGTTGTGGGCACTGCTGATCATGGTGCTGGAGGTAGGCAGCCCTTGACTCCACCTCCTGAGGTGCTACAGCTCAACTTCAGGCCTGGCAGCTGCTCCTCCTACCACTCGGCCTCCCCCAGGCTGGCCAGGCTGCCCCAGGAGTGGAGGGATGCCAGGGATGGGCCACAGAAGGCACAGGTGGTGACAGATGAAGGGGTGCCTTTCCTGGAGCATGACAGCTTGGTATGGGCAGGCTTCCCCTCCTGTGCCAGGGCCAGCCTGGGACACCCAGTCCCCACCCTCCAGGGTCTTCCTATCCTGCAGGAGGCAGCTGGGGGTCACTCCTTGTACTTCTGGCTGTTGGAGGCCTCTCAGTTTCTTCCTGGTGTAGCCCCCACATACCATCACCTCCATTTGCTTAATGTCCCCAAAGTTCTGCTCAGGCTCTGCATGTGATTCCAACTCCTCAGCCTGTGGCTGGAGAGCACAGTGTTTACTTGGGTTCACCACCAATGATCTCTATAGGATACTCTCAGTCTGTGGATATAGAGAAAGGGACCCAGTACTTCCCCTGAGGACACACTCCTACAGCTCCTTGAGGGCAAGGAGCCGCTGACAAGGGGTACAGCATGATGCCAGGCATCATCCACCTCTGGCCCATTGTACCTCTTGCCCTGGAACAGCTCCAGGGCAGCAAATGGGTGTTCCTGCGAAACATGTCCAGCTTCAAGCCCAGAGTGAACTCACTGCTGAGCTGAAGACTGTGACCTGGAAGTCTGGAGGTCGACATCGGCATCTGGCAGGAGTTCCCCCGCCCTCAGTCCCCATGCACAATGCTTTTCTAGAGTCAACAGTGCGCTCGGTACATCCTGGCTCCTGCGTCCTCCTCCCTGTGGCCACCAGGTACATGTCTCCTCAGTCTCCACCAGCTTCAAGAGCTTCATGTGTGGGGTGTTATAGGCCTTTCATGATGCGGGCTTCTTGCAACAGCCTCATCAAGCTGCTGGGGTTCTGCTGGACCCTGCCTGGATGGCAACCTCCCGCTGGGCCAGCTTGCCTGATTTGAAGCAGGCAGCAGTTGCCCATGCAGGGCTGTTCCTCAAGACACAAGGCGATGGGGTTCAGCAGCAGGCACCCAGGGAGCAGCTGGACCAGGACAGTCCTTTGCCAAAAGACTGCCCCTGCCCAAAGTGCCATGCTAAAGCTGAGACGCAGATGGGAGGATGAGGCCTGAGCCGCACTGCCCCCGTCAGATCACCCCGTCAGATTGCCAAGGCTTCTCTGTCCAGTTCCAGCGGTTGCCTAGGGCGTGTGCCTACCACCAACACATCTCCTCTGGGTCCCAAGGGGCAGAGGCAGCTGGGGAAGGGGGAGCGGGTCCAGGGGTTCCCCATCTTCCCCTCCCCTACTGCCAACCTAGGAACATGAGCCCAAAAGCTGGGTGCCACGATGCTTGAGTCCATGCTGTGGGAGAGGAAATGATGGGGAGGGGGCGTCAAAGGTCTTAGCAGCCCACACAGTGGGTTCACAGGGTGCCATAGGGCGGCTCACAGAAAGGCAGGCAAGGGCCAGGGAGGGGCACAGAGCAAACTGGGGCCATCTATATGAAAGAATATTACATAGCCTGAAAATGGAGTTCTGAAATATTCGGCAACACAGGTGAACCTTGAAGGCAAGTAAAATGAAAGAAATAAGCTAATCACAAAAGCAATCCTGTGTGATTCCACTCATGAGGTCCTGGGCTTGTCAGAGTCCCAAAGACAGAAGGCCAGCCACTAGAGCAGGGGTGGGGTAGGGAGCCCATGTTTAATGGGGACAATATCAGATTCACAGGAAGGGAAGAGTCACAGTGTTATGTGTGCATTATTAAACCACTTCACACCACTGAATTACACTTGGAAAGTTAAGAGGGCATTCTGTTACCTTATATAAACAGACAGTAGACAACAGTGAAGAACTGGGCTGGGGTGTGGCTCATGGGGAGTGCACAAGGAGCTGGCTCAATCTCTAGCATCACACACACAAAAGTAAAAATTTCAAGCTACTGCTGGGCGTAGTAGCACACACCTAGAATCCATCCCAGCGGCTTGGGAGGCTGAGGCAGGAGAATTGCAAGTTCAAAGCCAGCCTCAATAAAAGCGAGGTGTTAATAAGCAACTCGGTGAGACTCTGTCTCTAAATAAAATATACAAAGTGCTAGGAATGTGCTCAGTGGTTAAAGCCCGTGGGTTCAATCCCCAGTACCCTAAAATTAAAGAAATAAAAAAATCAGGCTATCATTCAAAATAGCATTTTAAATGTAAAATATAGAAATACATCTAATGAAAGAATCTCAAAAAGATAAAATGCTATGGAAAGTAAAGACTATCTTGGGCCGGGGTTGTGGCTCAGTGGTAGAGCACTTGCCTAGCATGCGTGAGGCACTGGGCTTGATCCCTGCCACCACATTAAAAAAATAAATAAATAAAAATAAATAAAATAAAGGTATTTAAAAAAAATAAAGACTATCTAAATAAATGGAGAGAGATACCGCATTCATTCATAAAGTCAATCCAAAATCCCAGCAAGATTTTGGGGGTAGGGAACCAGAACATCAGGGTTTGCTCTGTGGGACACCAAGAGCCAGCCCAGTAAGGTCAGGAGCACAGGAGAAGAGTGCTTGAGGAGAGCACAGAGAAAGGCGCCTGGTCTGCGGGGCTCTTTAGCCGGTCCAGGGTGCCACACCATAGAAGAGGCATCTGCACCACCAGCCTTGGAACACAGGCTCAGCAGCCGCACTCAGAGAGCATTGATCACAGAGAAGCCTAGCAAATCTGACTGCACTGCTGTAGAACCTGAAAAGAAGACTCCATGAAGACCATGAAACACAGGTTCACAGCAATTTCCAAACACAGAGCAGGGCAACCCATGTGAAGCTGCCATTTTTGAAGATCAACCAGAAATAAATGTTGGCCAGTTCTAAGGTCCAAACTAATATAGCCAATAGAGTTCTCGTATCTAAAACAAACAAGGAAATTCCACGAAACAACAAAGACAAAGAAAAATGAACAAAAGTCTTCAGCCCTACATAGGACAGATCCCAGCAGCCAATCCACATGAAAAGTACCACCTCACAGACAGTGAGGAGAACACAGCATAGACCACAATGAGAAGCCACAAGTCAAGAGGCTAACCCCTGCAGCACTGGGCAGGGTGCAGAATGGGTGCACAGATACCCAGCACGGGTGCAGACGGCAAGGCCACTTTGGAAGCTGGGTGCATTGCCCCTCAACTTAGGAGAGCCACCCTGGACCAGCGTGAGCAAGAGAGAACCACAAGAGCCTCACTGTGTAGAGGGGCTCAACACATTGTGATCCACCACACAACCCAGATATCTGCAGCCTCCGAGACCAGGGGCGCCAAGTCACACAGAACAAGCATGAGGACTACACATGCAGAGCACACGTGCCCAGGGATGGCTCACGGGACCCAAGATAGTCAAGGACGCCACACAGGTGGGTGCCACCCAGGTGAGGACAGGCATCCTTTCCAAGAAGCCCCGTTGTGACCCTCAGCCTGCACAGGGGATGGAATAAATAGCAGGCTTTGTGTGCTAGCCCTGCTGGGACAGGATTTTTCTCAACTAATAAAAAGGTTTAAAGAAACATTAAGGGCTAATCAACCAGTTTCCATTCTTAAATTCACAAAGCATTCAAAAACGTAAACTAAGAGATTAACTGAATAAAACAATGAAGACTAAAGCCCACCCGACGACTGCCCCACCACACTCACTCTGCTCAGCCTGGAGACAGCCAGGGAGACTGAGGTCTTGAACTCCTCTGGGTTCTTCTGGGCCAGTGTGCTGATGAGGCTCGTAGCAGCAGTCACCACACCCTGAGAGACACAGCAACAGATGCCTGGTTTCAGGCAGACAGCCATGTGGGCCCTCAGGCCTGCTCTGATGGACCCATCACATCTTTAAGATGGAGACAGTACACATAGTCTCCTTTACCCAGCTTCTCTCTAGAACCCAGGGAACATGGCTGGCCCAGGCTCTAGCGTGGCCAGATCCTGTGTGGAGCAGCCTTTCTCTCTGCCATCTGTCCGCCTGTCGCCACCTGCTGGGCTGCCCAAGTGACACCACTACAGAGGCAACCAGGCCCACAGACTTGAGTCTTCATAGCCCTGCCATGCCTCACTCTGCCCCTGAAGTGCCACAGCCTGGATGGAAACCCCCAAGCCCAGGAGACCCTCCCCTGCAGTGCATGTACACCATGCAGAACCCCCAGAAGGCAGGGTCCTGTAAATGAAATCTCTTCAAAGACTTGGACTGAGTAAAGACATTCTCTTACAAATATAAGATAAAGGATAAAATGAATGACTCTGATTGGCCCTGAAGACGTGGGCAGTCAGCTCAGCAGTTGTCCACTTCAACCACTGCCAGAGCCTAAGGTTCCCACCCTACCTACTCCTACACTGAGTGGGGGAGTGGGTCCACGAGGGCCACTAAGGGCTCTCTTCCATTTCCTGATGGAAACAGGAACACTAGATTCAAGACAGACCTAATTGGGCATCCTGTGCTTTTCTCAATGGCAAGATAAATGCTGACACGTCTTCCCATAGCTGACCAAGAAGAACCTTTAGGAAACAGGATATGCGACATGCAAACCCACTGGGACAAAGTCTTTCACCACCCAGCTCCTAGAGTTTGAGATTCTCATCTTTGCAGCTGCCCGGCTCAATGGCTGCCAACTCAGGGCGTGCTCTCCTGTGCAGTCTTTCCAGGGAGTCAGGCCTGAGGGGACGTGTGTGCTACAAGGGCATGGCGCCATGGCAGGCCACAGTGTGACTTCCACCACCTTCTCCCTGCCCCCACTTCTCAGCTCATTTCCTCATCCACTCCAGCCCACCCACTCCATCACATGACCACAGGGTCCAGGACCACCAAGCCCAGCTCAGGGCATAGCACGTGGCTCAGACCCATCTCCTTTCCCACCCTCACAGCCTCTGCACTCACCTGACACTGAACTCCTGACCTCCTCTGCCAGGCCTGCCCACACCTCACCTTGCCCCATCCGCAAGGCCCTGAACCCCTATACTGCTCTCTGATTAGGCAAATGACACCTTCCCAGGGACCCTGACCTTAAGGTCAGAGGAAGCCAAGCCCCAGGCCTTGTTCACAGCAGAGCTGGAGACGAGCTGTGCAAGGAAGAAAAGTGGCAGAGAGGACGAGGTACTAGGCCATGAAAGGCTTCCTGGCCCTTATCTATTGCAAGCCTGTAGCCCAGAGCTTGTCCATCAACTCACCTGGCAAGACAGAGTTGTGCACAGAAAAACCTAAAAGCAAACCAGGTCACTGGGGTCTCAGTCACAGTGTGTGGCAAGAGGCACCGTCCTGCCACCCTGTGAAGCTCTGTGCATCTGAAGCCATGGGAAGTCTCCCTCCAGGCTACATGAAGGCAACACCTGCCAAAACTCCACAGACGCTCACACACTGCAGAAGGCCTGTCAGCAGCAGGCTGGCTGTCCCTTAAAGCTCTACTACGCCACACCTTCACAACACCTGGGTCTGAGACTGCCGGACACCCTATGGAAGCCTAGCTTCATCTTTCTGAACCTTGGTTTCCTCATTTGCAAACCTGCAAAAGGCCCACTGGCCCACAGGGTCTATTAGCAGTGAAGTGTGACTAGAGAAGATGCCTAGAAGAACATCTTGCAATTCATTGCTGAAGCAGGCTGCCCCGCCTGCAGCAAACCCACTCCTGCAATGGTGTCCTCAGAGCGTGCTCCCTGCACCAGGACCTGCAGGAGCCAGCTCCCTCTCACATCCCAATAAGCACAAAAGTCATCATGTGCATAGGAACAGCTCAGACAGATGTCACTCCACAGCAAAATCCCACTGCAACCCCCATGCTCTCTCTCCTTAATGATACATGTAATGATTTTCATTTTTAATTAACTTTTGCAGAAGATTTCTCCTGGGGAAAAAGCAGGAACCAGCTAGCGCACTCACCTACCCACCCAGCAGGGAGACTGACCACCTGTCCAGCAGAGGACAAGCAACACAGCCACTGCTACCTCCCATGGCCCTGGCCTGGCCTGGGTGGCCTACTCCATGACATACCCTGACTGCTGAGTCCCTGAGACCTCACCCCATCTACAAAATGAATGACAGCTGGGCTCACCAGCACTAAGCCTTCATGCCAGAGTTTACCTGGGACCACAGGATTCTACCTCCCAGCCCAAGCCAGGCAGCTGCCAGAAACAGTAGTGGGAATGTCCTGTGCGGGACAGGCTCTTCCAGAAGGCACTGACCTGGTGGTGCCCCTCCCCACAGGTGCAGGCCACCTGTGCACTGGCTGTGCAAAAAGTGCAGGGGCAGTTGCACCTCTGCTGGTCCCTGCTCCCTGTCTGCAGAGCCGCACTGCCTCTTGGACCAAGGCTCTTCCCAGGAAGACTGCAGGGGGCTGGAGCACATACCAAATGCTGGTCGTTGAGGAGATGCACAACACGGGACGTCCAGTCACCCATGGGGACAAGGTCAGGAGACGTTCTGTACAGGCGCAACAGGCACAGGGCTGCACTCTGCTTCACGCTGTCCATGGTGTCTCTAGAAGACAAGATACCAGAAGCTACTGCAGAGGATGACCCCCTGCACACAGTGGTGTAAAGAGCATGCAGGATCACCAGAAGACATGAGTCAGGAGTGGTATGGCAGAGTTCCTCTGGGAAAGCCTTCATCCTCAGCTCCCTCCTCTAGACTCGTCACCATTCCCAGGCACTGAGTGAGGCCCAGCTGTGTAGGCTGGCCCCACTCAACAAGGCTCCTCCTGGTTCTTCCCACAACCACAGGGCCACCTAAGAGGGCCTCCCCTGCCACAGCAATTTCTTCTCTGGCCTCCAGAATGCTGTCCAGCCCTCCTGTAGCCACTGCACACACTTTGCCCTGCTCCACCCTGCCGAGAATGGGAGCTGGCTGGGTGCTCTGTGGTCTGCAGTGAGGAGGAAGGGCCCAAGACACAGAGGCCTGGGGCGTGAAGGGCACCAGCACTGCTGCTAATGCCCAAGGCAGGGAAGGGCTTTGATTTGTGTACAAAGATGAGCAAATGGGAGGTTTTAGGAGAACACACCTAGTGTGGCACAAAGGTGTCACTTCCATGTCCAGCCTGGAGTCACACCTGGCGACTATCCACCTGCCTTCCGGTCACATTGAGCCAAGTCTCGGGGCCAGCGTCTGACACAGGGGCATACTCTCCTCTCTCTTCCCTCCCAGTGAGCAAAAAGGCCAGCAGCACAAAGGCTGCAGGTCAGTGCAGAGGACTGTTAGGGGTACCTGCCAAATGAGCCTCCTTCTCCACACCCCCAGCCAGACTCCCGAACAACAGGCACACCAGGAGATACCTCCGGCTGCCCGGATGACCTGGAAAGAACCAGTCCATGTCCTGGAGATACTTAAGGTGGAAACAGCTATTCCACTTGAAAGAGAGATGAGAGCTTGGGGGCTTTCCTGCTTACCTTTTGTATTTGGGATTTTTATTCCTAAATGTGATAAAAACCAACATGAGAAATCCCTACATCTCCCCAGCACTATTCTAAACAAAAGTTACTTCGAAAGAAAAGTTCTTTTAGACACAAACACCCAGAAGAGTAGCAGGCATCGTGCCCCTCCTAGCCCTACAATCAGACCTACTGGGTCTGCAGGGTCTGTGTGGCACCAGCCAACTGACTTCCTATGCATCGCCCTGAGTGGCCAGTCTCTGTGCCTGTGACAAGGATGCTGAACAAGAGTTGTTTGTGCATTGCCCCAGGCCTCTGTCGACAGACCCTCCTAGAGCAACTGTCCGTAGCATGTCCTCACAGGAGGGCCAAGGCCAGCCATCAGTGTGGACTCTGGGGCATTGCACTGGAACACCGGGGCCCAGAGCACTTCTAAACTGCTCCACAATGCTGAGTATCACCAGAGTCCCAGGCCAATGATACCACCAGCCTCCAACCCTGCCCTCTCCTGCATCCCTATTTCTGGTGACAGGACTATACTCCATGAAGTTGCCTTCCGCACCTAGGAGTCTCCTGTCTCCAGGGACTGGAGGTCAGCAGTATCCTCTGACCATGGCATCGACGCCAGAGCACTACTTTCAGAGCCACCTACTGCCCAGGGGACTCCATGACTGGCCTGTTGTTGTAGTGAGCTTTGGAAGAGGCAGCAACTGTCCATAGCATGTCCTCACAGGAGGCCCAGCTGCAGGGAGATGCCAGCCCACCTGTCAGCTGTAAGAGAGCTCTTGCTTGATCTTCCTCCTCACCCTCACTTACATGCAGCATGTGGGTGACCTCAGGAAGCACTTTGCAGGAATGACCCAGCTTACATTCAATCCACCTAGATTCTCACTAAGCACTCCCTGTGGGCCAGTCCTGTGCACAGTGATGGAGGAAAGCGGCAGCCACAGCTGACAGAGATCCCAGCAACCACTGCTCAGGACAGGTCAGGCAACACAGAGATGTCCTGTGCACAGGGCTTTGCAGTGACTGAGCAGAGAGGAGGGCCTGGGGTCCTCGCTGGCCTCTTCTCAGACCTTCCTCCCTAGCTCTGACATCTGGCCTGTGCTCTGCTCAACACCCACTCAGACCCTATCCATCTCCTTCCATCTTGGAGGTCCCGCTTCTGGCTGAACTCCCACTGCAAACGCAGCCAAAAGGTACTACCACTTTCCTCCAAGCCTTGAAACCCTGTTCAATCACTGACAGTCTCCGCCTCTTTCAGATCCTGCTTGAAGGTGCAGCTGGGCACACCACCCTGTGAGTGTGGTCCAGCTATCCAATACCAAGGAGCACCAGAACAAGCACGTGGTGGTTTCAAGGCCCAGGCTGTTTGAACCTCTTCGAGAGCCAGCTACTCAGCCCACTCAGCTACTCTCCCAATTAACGGGGAGGGGGCGAGATGGCTCAGAATCCCCAGGATTCTACAGCATGGCCTCTTCTCCTAATGTTTCTGGGAAAGGCAAGAAGCAGAGCTGGCACAACAGGACACCTCTGTGACTCCCCATCCTGGTGCCATGCCAGGCTGGAGCCCCTTCTGGCCTGGCTGCTGCTGCCTGGGCCGCACTTCCTTCGGCAACGTGTTGTCTAAATCTCAGTGGCCTCAGGGAGGTGCAATCTGACAGGACTTCACCCAAACTCTGAACCAGCAGCTTTTTTTAAGAACTAGTGACTGAAGCCAGGGGCACTCTGTCAATGAGCCACATTCCCAGCCCTTTTCATTCTATTTTTATTTTAAGTTGCTGAGGCTGGCCTGAATGTACAATCCTCCCCGCCTCAGCATGTGCCACCATGCTCAGCTAAACCAGCACGTCTTGACCTAACCTCAGAGTATGCCACATGCCCATTACACAGCTGGGAGGCCAGACCAGTGTAAGTGGCATCGCACACCCAAGGGTTCAACATGGACAGAAATGGCAGCCCAGAGCCCTCAGATACGCACCCTGCCACGAGGATCTTGGGGATTTCCCCGGCAAAGGCCTCAGCCATCTCACGGCTGCCCACGTTAGCGATGCAGTGCAGAGCCAGGCCCATGAACGTTGGGTTACGGCTGGCCAGGTCATTCTTGATGGCGTTGTTTATCAAGCGGATCAGCTCACTGTTGGAGTTCACCAACACGGAGATGAAAAGGTAGCCCTGCGTTCCAGGAAGGGCAAAGTCATTCAGGTAAATGTACTTCCCAGTAAATGCACCAGCCCAGACTGCAGGGCACATCCCTGGGGCACAGAGGTGAGGTCATAAGGAGAACAGCAGGAGAAGCCACCTCACCAGAAGAACCCCACCCCAGGAAAAAGGCCCGCCCTTGCATTCCCCTTGCCCAGGAGCATCCATGTGGGGTGGAAAGGGCGGGGTCCCAGGGTGTTCACTAAGCGTCCACCCAGAGCACAGAGCGGGACAGGAGAGTGAGGCCAGTGGGCATAAGACCCACCCTGCATCCACACTCACAATCTGCTTTTCGGTGTATCTATTTGAACTCAACAGGTTCACAGCCTCCATGTGCCCAAAGTCAATGTCGTGACCAAGGAGAAAGATGAAGAGCAATTTGCAGACATATTTTTTTTTACTGTAGCCATCAAGAGCCTTGTCACCTAGAGAAAGGGTGAGAAGAGGGTCAATTCTAGTGAGTGAGGCTGGGAGAACTGGCCAGCAGAGCAACAGGGGTAGTGAGTAGACCTTCACAGGGACAGGGCAGTGGGGCCTGGGCCAGTAGCCACAGCCCACATGCTGAGCATCCCCTTTAACAAAGGAATGCCTGGCAGCAGAAGCTCCATCCTCCCAGGACAACCCCGCAGGCTGTACAGCAGTCTGGACCTCCCCTGTCCTGCCACAACCCACCACAGCTCCCGCTGTCTGGAATTCACACGTCCTGCCACAAGCTACAAGTCAAGTTTTAAAATGTGTTTATTAATTTAAATAGATAAACATCCTCTAAATTATCTTCTACTTCACAAGTTTTAGAACAAATCACGTAGCCATGAGAGCCACATGCACACAGCATTATGGAACCACCGCAGGACCATGGCAAGGTGGGTCCAGAGCCACCACCAGTAGACATACCTCTGCCCTCCCTTCCACCTCCAGCCCCACCAGGCAACACTGGCAAGGTGTGTCTTCTCACTGGGTGGGGTCAGCACATGGGGCTTAAGGGAGGGCCCTGGGAGGATGGCTGAAAAATAAAGTCCCCTACAAGGGCTGACAGTGCACCAACCAGCTAGAAACCACAGGTGGCATGCCTGGGGACCTTCCTGTTCTTCAGCAACAAGTCAGCAGCTCATGTAAAAGACCAGAAACATAAACAAGACCAGCACAGACTCCATCTCCACCCTGTTCCCTGGCACAAGCCCACGGCACCTCCCCTGGGAGAATCCAGCAGTGCATCTCCTGCTCGCTCCAGAACCTGCTGCCTCTGGAAGCCTCCTCTGACCACAGCCCAAAGCTCTGCTTGCGCTCCTCCTGCTGCTCAGGTGAAGCACTCTGACAGGAGCATGGGGCAGGGAAGCAGCTGCTCGTTAGGCTGCATCTGTGGAGACAGCAAAGGGGCTCTAGCCCTGGACCAGCAAGTCCTCTTGGATTCTACTCCTCCCAGACCCAGAAGTATCATGCTTCCTATGGAGGAACACAGCTGGAGGGGCCATTGTGGGTGGGTCAGCAGGCAGGCTGAGGACTTGGGTTAGGCTCTCAGCCAGACCAGAACCTTGCCATGACTCTCTCCACAGGTCCACAGCACCCAGCTTTCCTCTGCAGCCCCATGTGACTTGCTAGGGCAGGGGGCACCCATACCTGTGCAGGCCCCCAAAAGCTTGCGATTATCTTACTAAACAAGCAACTTCTCCAGTCTCAGGGGACTAAGCCTCCCCTATGCTCCTTGTCCTGCCTTGGGGACACACAGGCCCTTACATCTCAGCTACTCTCCCCAGAGTTCAGTGTCCTCTCTCAGATGAAACCCAAACTGTTACCAACTTCAAACCGTTAGATTCAGTACTGAGCTGGGCTTGTTCCCCGCCGATCTTCCAATAATTTCAAAATGCTAAGGAAACTTTCACTTCCTGGACTGTAAAATGGGAAGGATGTAGCACTGCCCACCTGTGTGGCTTGCTGTTAAGATCAAAGGACAGGGTAGGTAGAAAACCTCCTGCTGAGCAAGGACTAGGACTCTAGGACAAAGGGGATGACCGCCTGGTAGGCCTGGCCACAGGTGAGGCCTTCACTGCTCCTTGACCCCTCCAGGCCCAGTATGCTCTTGGGGTGCTATGGAAACAAACAGGGTGCTGCACACAGAACTCAGCAGTGCTGGGGACGAGTGACCAGGACTGGTGTGGAAGGTCTCCTGGGAGGGACCAAAACCATGCCATAGGCACCACAATGGTACCCACTCTGCCCTCTGCAGCCCCAAGCGGCACCACCTCAGGAGTAGCTGGGCTATCAGCCAGGTCACTGCCAGGGCCCTCACATCTAAAGAGACCCTGGCACTGGGGGTGGCTCCACAGGCCTGTGCTGAATAAATAAGGAAAGAGTAATCAGACCACTGCAGCTGGAATACAGGCTGCCCAGGTGAAAACAAAAGACATCCCAGTCTTCCCAGTTACGGATTCATGAAACTTAATTATAAATGGACAACCTTCATCCCATTCCCGTTACCTTAGGAATACAAAGTGTTCTCCCCACAGAAGACTACACCAGGGCAGGGTGTGTTCAGTGGCAGGGTGCTTGCCCAGCACATGTGAGGCACTGGGCTTGATCCTCAGCACCACACAAAAATAAGTAAATAAAATATTGTGTCCATCTACAACTAAAACAATTTCTTAGATCAATTGACCCTAAATTAAATGTAAGCCTTGGGTTCAATCCCTAGCAGTACCAAAAAAACAAAAAATATTATGCCAAGTACTGTATTAATTACCTTGAATTAGCTGTTCCACAATGTATACACACATCTAAACACCAAGCTGAAGGGGAGAGAGGAGGCGGGAGTGGGCAGGTGGGGGCAGGAAAGATGGTGGAATGAGGTAGACATCATTACCTCAAGTACACATATAAAGACACAAATGGTGTTAACTCTATTTTGTGTACAACCAGAGACATGAAAAATTATCTATATGTGTACTATGAATCCTAATGCATTCTGCTGTCATATGTAACAAATTAGAAAAAAATTAAAAAGAAGTATTGAGACATCATGGTAGGTCACTGGGGACCCTGCTCTTAAAGTAGTTTCTTGTGGAACTATGATTAATTGCTCATAAAAAGATTGCTATGAATGGGGAAAAAAACACCATCTGCATACTGTAAATATGTAGAATTTCTGCTTATCAATTAAAATTCCCAACTGAAAAAAATATTTTTTCATATTAACTCACCAAGTCTTCAGTTATAGTTTACACAATGAAACTCAAACATAACTGCACCTGCTTGTTTTGATGTATTTTCTAATATAAAATGCTTACACTTCCTGGCCTGGGCAGGCACCTAAGTGAGGGCCAAGGTGTGACCAGCACTCCTTGTGCAGCCCAGTAGGTCCCCACCTGACCAGGAGACCTTGGCACTAAGCCAGCTAATGCTCTTGGCCCCGCAGCCCACAGACCTTGAGGTGCAGACTAGGCTGGGGAAGGGGCTCCAGTGCACCAAGGCTCCCCAGGTCTCAGATGGGAACCTCCCAAGTGGGCAACAACAGGCACGACATTAACTAACCCACACCCTGCCTGGAGCTAGGGCTTAGAACTCCACATGGAATGAATCTCTCAGTGACTTCTCAGACACAATTCTGAAGCCCCAGAAGGAAACTGGATTGATCAAAATGGCCACTATTGAGTTGAAGCTGCATGCAGCTCAGTGGTAGAACGCTTGCCTAGCATGTGTGAGGCCCTGGGTTCAATTCTCAGCATCACATATAAGAAAGAAAATAAAGGTTCATCAACAACTTAAAAAAAAAAAATGTCCACTGTTGCACCAGTGGACAAGGCAGCCTATGAAATGGGCGATGTTTCAAACCAAATATCCAGCTAGAGGTAAAACTCAGAATATGCAGTATCAGTGGAAAAATCAGAAACAGGAAAAGGCCTCAGAAAAGCATTTCTGCAATGAAGGCAGACAAAGCCCACAGTACACAGAACAACACTCCTCACCCCTAGCTACCAGGAAATGCACATCAACGTCATGACAACTGCCTTGCTGAGAAGGAAGAGAAAACAGAAACAGCAAGCTTGTCAAGAAGGAGAAACAGCCCCTCAGGTGGTGCTGGCGGGAATGCAAGACAGGTGGCCACTGTGGAAAACAGCACAGGGATCTTTAAAACACCAGACGCACACAGCAGGCTGGGCATGGTCCAGTGGGGTGCACCTGCCCAGCATATGCAAGGTCCTGGTTCCATCCCAACACCACGAAGCAGGGCACACCTGTCATTCCAGTGACTCCAGAGGCTGGGGCAGGAGGACCCCAAGTTCAAGGCCAGCCAGGGCAACTTAGCAGGACCCTAACTCAAAATATCAAAAACTTTTCAAAAGGGCTGTTGATAAAGCTCTGTGGTAAAGCAGCCCTGGTTCAATCCCCAGTACCACAAAAAATAAAAATAAAAGAATCAATGAATGAAAATAGAACCCTGATCACATGGTCAGGTAACTCTGCTTCAGACCATGCTGTGGTCTGAATCTGGAACATCCCCCAGGCTCCTGTCTGCTCCCACCGAGCACAGTGGTAATGTTGGTGGGGCCTGGCTGGCTAAGGCAGGCCAGCCCACAGGTTCAGGTCTCTGAAGGATGTGCCTTCTCCCGGGCCCTTCCTCCTGCCCTCTGGGCCCCGGCAGACATGGGGCGAGCAGCCTCCTCTGTAGCACACTCCTGCCTTGACATTCTGCCTCACCTGAGGTCAAGCAACGGGGCCAGCTCACCCTGGACTGAAACCTTGGAGACCTCGAGCCACAACAGATCTCCTGCCCTTCAAGCTGTCTTTCTCAGGCACCCTGAAGCAGCAATTGTGTTTCAGTCGGCTTTTTGACTGCTGTAATTCAAAGACCCAACCAGCACAACTGCAGAGAAAAGGTTTATTCAGGGACTCACAGTTTTAAAGGTCTTAGTCCATAGAAGGCTGGCTCCATTTCTCAAGGCTCGAGGTGAGGCTGAACATCATGGTAAGGGAGTGTGGCAGAAGGAACCATTAAACAGACACAGTCCATATGCCAGATATCAATATATCCCCAAAGCCCCATCCCAATCCCACCTCCTCCAGCCTCACCCACATCAGCTCCACTCAGTTAATCCCTGTCAGGGAATTAATTCACTGATTGGGTTAAGACTCTCACAACCCAATTGTTTCTCCTCTGAATCTTCTTGCACCGTCTCACACATGAGCTTCTGGAAGACACCTCACACTCAAACTATAACATAGAAAGCCACCACAGGGCACAGGCCCCAAAGAACTAAAAGCAGGGTCACAGACCCTCACTCAGCATGTGCACAGCAGCATCACTCCTAATGGCCAAGAGGTAGAAGCCTGACCGCCTGCCCCACCCCCATCTGCAGGAGAGTGGGTGGGCATGGGGTGGTGTGTGCTGTGCACTCAGTGAAGCACCGTCCAGCCTAAAAGGGAAGCCCTGCCTACACTAAGGTATGGAGTAACTTCAAGGCAGGATATTAAATGAAAGAGCTGGAAATGCAAGGACAAATACTGTGTGGTCCACTCATGAAGTCCCCAGGCATCAAAATCCTAGAGGCAGGAGCTGGGATATAGCTCAGTGGTAGAGTTCTTGCCTTGCATGCACAAGGCCCTGGGTTCAATGCCCAGCACCACAAAAAAAAAAAAAAAAAAAAAAATTAAAATTAAAAATAAAAATATAATAAAATCCTAGAGGCAGGAAGATGACGGGTGCCAGGGCTCAGCAAGATGGAAAGGCCTAGAGACAACCTGGTGAAGGCCACACAGAAGAGCAGCCGGCCAGAGGGGATCAAGGCTTTCCTCTACCTGCAGTGCAAAGGGTGGAACCTAGGGCCTCCGGCATGCGAGGCAAGCACCTAACACCTGTGCCATCCTCAGCCCCTAAATGGTAAATTTTAAATTATGTGAATCGTATCACAATTTTTAAAAATTTTAAGTACAGTAATAAAGTATCATTAGATAACCTGTCATCTTTAATAGAATGGAAAATCAAATTATGAGTCTTTTAAGCAAAAAATAATAATGAAGCACTTTTACCATAAAAAGTCGATTATGAAATTAACGTGACAATGTCACCCACCTGTGGCTCATCCCAGCACAGGCTGTCCTGGGTTTGCTTCTGTTTTGGGGTTGGGGGGGTCTATGTTGCCCAGGCTGGTGTCTGATTGCTAGACTCAAGGGATCTTTCTGCCTCAGCCTCCCAAGGGCTGAGGCTACCGGCAGGTACCACGGCACACGTGGCTTTCTGGATAGCAAACCTCAAGATCACAGATTTAGTTCTCTACTGACCAGGGGACTGCTCAAGTGCTATCCTCCCTTAGTCTGTGTGTGATTATGAGAAATAGAAAGTCCAGCAGTCCATTTTCAGAACAAGGTATTTAGCCTTTAGTTTAAAATTGAGATATAAGAAAGGCTGCTGGAGGGGAGAGCAGAGTGGAAAGTTATAAGCAGGTAATACCAGAGTGTAAAAACTCACAGCCCCAGTCAGGCATGGTGGCACACACCTGTAATCCCAGCAGCTTGAGAGGCTAGGCAGGAGGATCTCAAGTCCAAGGCCAGCCTCAGCAATTTAGTGAGGCCCTAAGCACCTTGGCAATACACTGTATCAAAAAAATAAAAAGGGCTGGGAATGTGGTTCAGTGGTTAAGAATTCACAGTCCCTTGACAGACAGGAGGTGAGACGGAAGGGACCTAACCTGACCAACAGAGAGAAACTGTATATGTGCCAAAAGGCACTCAACCCAGGGGACTTTCCCACCACAAGTAAACAAAGGGAGGTAAGGACAACCTAGGGTTTATTTCTTTGAATAGCACAATAGGAGACACTAAAATCTAGGCCCGTGCACCCCAGAGAACCAAGCCAATGAGGAGCCAGGGAGGGACCTTGCTCCTGGGGGATGATGCTGGCTGTGCTGCTGTATGGGCCTGCTCCGCAGACACCTGCTCTCCCAAGACTGCCCCGAGCTCACCTCTGAACAGCTGTACCTCGGCCCATCCTTTGGGTTTGGACAAGGTGTGTTTCTCATGCCACCAGGTGTCGTACAGCCACATGTATTTCAAGCTCCACAGAACATCACCACACAGGGACCGCTATTCACCCGAGCATCCTCAGCTTCCTTTTTCATGCTCATGACCCTGAACGACTTCCCTTCGCACAGGGCTTCTGCTGGGAAATTCTGTTTGTCTTGAAAAGTCTTCATGAGCTTCACCCTCAGCAAGTCACCTTAGCAGGGGTGGCCTCTGGAACTGGCTACCACCTCCTTGGCACCTGGGGATGTCACTGATATCTCCTGCCTGATCTCTACTGCTGGAGGCCAGCTGCCAGGCACGGGTGCTGCTCCTGTGGGGACAGCCCTGCACCCCTTCCAAGGCCCTATCTTGGCTCTCCCCTCAGCACACTCATGGTCCAGTTGCATGTGTCCTTTTATTTATGCTGTTTGTTTTGTGAACTCTTACTAGTTTTCAGCCCTGCGCTTCCCACAGGCTCTGCTAGCCATCTGCCGGCCCCCTCTCCATCTGCCCGGACAGCCTTCTGATCTACTCCCACAGCACCAGCTCTCTCTTCAGCTGCGTCAGTCACCAGTTCTGTCCACTGAGTCCTTCATTTTGGTTACAGCGAGTTTCAATTCTAGAATATTCATCAGGTCTTATTTCAAGATTTGCTATCACTTTTCACTTGCTGAGTTTCCTATGTGCCTTGTACTTCCTAAGACAGTGACAAGCCTTGATTGAACACCCTCTGGCTGCATTCCCATGCAGTGCAGTGCAGGCGCCTGCTCACAGCATTCTCAAGGAGCACCACGTCTCTGACCCCACCCCACGGGGTGTTCTCATGGCGATGTGCCTTCCTGCAGAGAGGACTGCTACTCCTCACCTTGACCTAGGTTCAAGGTGTGAGACTAAGAGGAGCTCAAGCCATGAGGCATCCAGGGAGGGCCTGGGAAAGGCCAGACTTGGCCAAAGGCAACTGCAGCTTGAGGTGGGCAGAGCTTTAGGCCCCCTAGACCAGGTCGGACACCTTCACCAGATCATTCTCTGCATGAGAAGCTGTCGAGCCCACTGGAGTCCACCACCTCCCTGGCCTGCACTGCAGGCAGCGGCAGCAACTCCCACCTGGTGACCTCCAAAGCATCTGTCTCCCAGGGCAAGATCAACCTGAAGGTAAATGCTACTCCAGGTGAGCGGTCACCAGAGCTGGTTCTGTGTGGTGGCAGTTTCTCTGGGGTCAGTGAACTTTGGGGCACAGCTGCTATCCCCCGTTGTGAGGGTCCCTGGCTTCTGTTTAATGCCTTAGGATTTCTTGAAATACAGAGTCTGCTTTTCCAAACTGTTTCCAGTAGCAGACTGGCCTCAGTCTGCAGTGTCCAGAACTGGGGCCCCAACCACTTGTGCCACAAGCACGGAAATGTGGCTATCCACATGGGGCTTCACAGAGTTGCTGGGGAAAAGTGTGAAACTCCTTCATAATTTCTCTCATTACATGGTGCAATGGTATTTCAAGTGTCCTGGGTTGTCAAACAACCCACACTAGGCTCAGATATGTGCCCATACAAAGTGGAGACAGCTGTGCGGTCAGGGCCTGGGCTAAATAAAACATGGTTTGTTTGTTTGTTTGTTTGTTTTTAATTTGGAAAAACAGCATGATTGTTTTACTAATTCACTGCATGACTTCTATTTTTCCTACTTTTTTTTTTTTTTGCTGTTTATACTCTATTTTCAATAAATCACATTCTTCAGGCTAATTTCATCTGCTTCTTTTGATTTTCTTCAATGAGGCCAATAGAAAACTCAGACCTATAAGATGACCAGCACAGAGAGTCCCTCAGGCAGTGCAGATAAAGTCAGTAGGCCACCCTGACAGGAAGGGACACACAGGCTACACCTCCCCAAGGATGAACACAGATCTTTTGTGAAAACTGATGCCCCTGTCCAGGGCAGATGCATGCTCAGAGATGCCAACTGGCCAGTACATAAGAGTTTTGTCCCTCCCAGCCAGGACGGCTTAGCTTGACATAGCTGTGAAGTCCCCTGGGTCCCAGAGCACTTACACAGTGAGTGAGCTGAATAGATGGTCCTCGGTCTCAAGGAGCTAACTGTCGACAAATGGGTCTGTAACTCCAAAACCTCTTATAGAATCTCACCTACACCACCCAGATAGCCCTGAACCCCCAGAACAACACAGCGGTCACCATGTGCTTGGTGCTTGCCTGTGAAACAACCCACACTAGGCTCAGACATGTGTCCATACAAAGTGGAGATGGCTGTGCGGTCAGGGTCTGGAGTTTCTGCCCTGGCTCTGGCACCTATGAGCCACACACCTGGCCACCCTCAAGCCTGGCTTCCTACCCTGATGTTCCTCTCCAGTAAATCCCTGGCAGTGCAACCCCACCGCAGGTCTGCATCCTGAGAACCCAACATGGACAACTAGCTTCTCCATTCCACAACCTAGGAAAGAGATGTGAAAGGGAGATAGCACCCTGGAGGCAGCATGTAAGCAGAAGCAAGGGTGGCCAGGGTGATCACATGACCTTCCCTCACAGGACAAGGAGACAGAGTTACAGACCCTCAAAGATGTACATGAATAAGTCATGCTCATCCAACTTCAGAAGTTTCACAGGCCTTCTAGAGAATCCTGGGCCTGGTTTTAAAATGTGAAAACCTAATACCTTCACAAAAGCTCAACAGCAAATACACCAATTCTAATGACTGCAACATCACACGTCTCCATCAACTGCCCATACAGGAGACCCATTCCCGAGGCCCCACAAAGCACCTGTCCTAAGGCATCCCAGGAGTCCTGCAGCCCCCTGCAGCTCTCACGGTCCAGCCCCAGCCACTTCACTCGTTGCTTCTGGGCAACTGCAGCCACTTTTGCGGCTAACATGTGTGCTCATAGACATGAGCCAGGTCTGAAACCTGTGAAAATCAACCAAAAAGCTACAGTTTCAGGGATTAGCTGGGCTTTCACAAATGCCCTATGGACTGAAAGCCAAATTTATGCTGTGCAATTCTCAGGCACTAGACGCCTGGCTGACAGGTAGCCACCTGAGAGGGTTGGCGCCACCCTGCCGGCACCAAGATGCAGCAGGAACACTTCAGCTCAGGATGTGCCAAGCGTCCCTTACATCTCCACACACAGAGCCCTTGACTCAGGGCGCAGCTGACACGGCCCAGCACAGTGCCAAGCAGCACACATGGGATACTAGGTCAGTGTCATTCCAAGGAGAGAAAAGACCCACACCAGGAAGGCCCAGGCCATCGAACGATTCGACACATGCTGTTCCCACTAGAAAGTGGACATACTTGGCCTCACAACATTGTCTTCTTCTGGCTGACTGCAACAGTCACTGTACTGACCCAGAATCAACTTTGGCTTAGAGTGGGAAATAAAAGACATTAAAAGATTGAGTTCAATTGGGCGTCATGGCACGTGTCTATAACCTATGCTACTCAGGAGGCTGAGGCAGGAGGAAAAATTAAAAAAAAAAGGGGGGGGGGGGGCTAGTGATGTATGATGTAGTTCAGTAATTAAAGCACCCTTGATTCAATCTTCAAGGTTTGAAAAAAAAAAAAAAAAAGATTAGGTCCTTACTATGTAAACGTCTACAAGGGAGTATGTCCTGGAAAAGGTTCAACACTTACCTTTAAATTTTGATCTAATATTTGCCAGCTCCTTGTTTATCCTCTTTATTTCTGCTTCTTTACTTTTGCCTATAAAAAAGAACACAAAGGCATCCTTTAACTGACTTCTAAGAAAAAGCATTCCCTGTAAGAACCTCACTGAGAATCAAAGGCACTGGGGCTGCCAGCAGGAACAGGCCCTGGAGCCGCCAGAAGCCAGGAAGATACCACGGGAAGAAGCTGGATGCCTCCCACCGCAGGCCAGTGGCAGAGCCCAGGCCCCCACTCCCTGGCAGGGCCAGCCAGGGCCGGGCAGGGGCAGGGGCAGGGGCAGCAGGACCAAAGCTCAATGGCTGCGGGGAAGCAGGGCCTCACCGGGTGGGCAGCACAGCAGTGTTTTCATCCTGTGTTGTGTCCAGTTACAGGACTGAAGGCACTCGGATCAACCGCTGAACATTTCCCACAATCGGTTCAGTTTCTGATTTTTTTGGTACTAGAGAAGGACCCTAAGGGTGCTCTACAACTGAGCTACATCTCCAGCCTTTTTTTTTTTTTTTTTAAATATTTTTAGTTATAGTGCTGGGGATGTGGCTCAAGTGGTAGTGTGCTCGCCTAACATGCGTGCAGCCCGGGTGCAATCCTCAGCACCACACACAAAAACAAAGATGTTGTGTCTGCTGAAAACTAAAGAAATAAATAAATATTTTTTTTAAAAAAAATTTTTAAATATTTTTAGTTATAGACAGATGCAATATCTTAATTTTGTTTATTCATTTTTATGTGGTGCTGAGGATTGAACCCAGTGCCTCACGTGTGTGAAGCAAGCACTCTGCCACTGAGCCACAACCCCAACCCCTCCAGCCTTTTTTATTTTGAGACAGGGTCTCGCTAAGTTGCCCAGGCTGGTCTCAAATTTGGGATCCCCCTGCTTCAGCCTCCCAGTGATTGGGATTACAGGCATGCATCACTGCACCCAGCCACACTTAGTTATTTATCAGCTAATTAACAGTTCACTCCTGAAACTGATTTCTACAGACAGAAGTTACAAAGGTATAGTTTAACTACCATAGGTTTCCAATTGTCCAACTTAGGAATGAAACTCATCAAAAAACAAAACCTGATAAGTCCACTTTCATAACATCCAATGGAATTCAGGAGCTGCCCATCATACAAAAGAGACAGGAACAGTAACCATGGGACAAGTAAGCTTTTGCTACATGCTACATCAGCTGCTAAAGTGGCCATCTTTCCACACACATCCATGTGCAGGCCTATGCAGCACAGAAAGACGGCACCACCTGTTGTCCCTGTTTGTGTGTGTGTTTGTTAGCTTAGGAAGCAGGCTCTCACTAAGTTGCCCAGACTGGCCTTGAACTTGTGATCTTCCTGCCTCAGTCTCCAAAGTTGCTGGAATTATAAGTGTGGCAACTACACCTATTACTAACTGTCATTTAACTCTAACTCTCTGGACTGAGGTGAACACCAAGGCCCAGACCATGCAGCTGAATCTACAGGGGCCACACACTTACCATACTGGACAAACAAGCTTTTTTGTAAAAACAAGTCTATTTAACTATAAATTGCCCTCAGAAAGCATCAGTGAAGCAAGATATAGTGGCCCACACCTGTAATTCCAGCAATTCAGGAGGCTGAGACAGGAGGATTGCAAGTTCAAGGGCAGCCTCAGCAATTTAGGTGAGGTCCTAAGCAACTTAGTGAGACCCTATCTCAAAAAATAAAAAGGGATGGGGATGTAGCTCAGTGGTGTGACAAACAGAAAGCGTGGTGGTTCATTTTCAAAATCTAGTATTCAGCCTTAACTGGATCCAACTGTAGAGCTTCCCTTTTGTCCACCCTATTCACATAGATTATAACTCCAAGTTCCTCTAATCAGAGTGAGGGCAGCTCTGCATTGAGTTAGACACATAAAGGCAGACTGCCTGCCCAGGCACACTTGCTAGCCAGGTTCAGTAGCAACCCTGCTGCCAGAAGTAAATGTTTGCCTTGCCGAACCACTTTTGAGCATGTGTTTGATTTCTTGAAGTATCTCAGTATTTCTAACAGTGGTTAAGTGCCCCTGAGTTCAATTCCTAGAGTCAAAAAAAAAAGTAGCACTCCTGGAGCCAATCCTACACAAGCAAGCTCTCCAGGTGCACAAGGAGTCAAACAGGGAGCAGGTTCCGGTGCAGCTAGGCAGAGGACACCCTGGATGGGCCCTAAGTCTCAGGGCTGGAGCTTGTGTGTCTCAGCTGAGCAACTGAAGGCTCCACCAGGACACAGAGCAGCCAGCATAGTGCTAGCACCAGTGCTGGGTGAGCTGCCTGGCATGGCAGACTAAGGGCAAATTATTTTTCAGACATTTTTTCTTAAAACCCTACCTTTGCTAATGTAGAAAATATTTTTTGGATCTGGCTGAAAGAGCCATGAAAGCTTCTGCCACACACCCAGAAACCACAGGCAACTGCACACAGCATGGACTGAGCATGCTCCAAGTGCCATATGGGAGCCTCATGTGTCTTGGGTATACGTCTGTGTGTGCCTGCATATTGTATGCACACACCTATATTAATCTATCTCCAAAAGGGACCTGCTCTGCTTTCTGCCATGGATGGCACTATCTGCTACCCATGCTCCAGGAAGACTTGCCATCCAGAACCAGAGCTCTGATCTGAAGTAGACAGTACGAACGAGAGAGCTATGGCAGAGGAAACGACAGGGAGCTGAGACAGCTTTCAGAGGGAAGCTACAGACTTAGCCAAGATAGATGAATCACAAAAAAAAACTAAAAGATACAAGAGACACAGAAATAAAGCTGTGCTCTGTCAAGGAACATAAACAAAGGCAAGACACTATAGTACAGCCAGTTCACAATACATGCACACACACGCATATTGACATGTGCATACACACAGACACATATACACTCCTGCACGTATACACATACTCATGCAGACATGCAAACATGCACGTGTGCATAGACGTACACCTACACACGCAGATCCATGCACACATGCACATATGCATACAGACACATGCACACACAGACACATGTGCATATACGTGCACAGGCACAAATGCACACACACATGCAAACACCCAATACACATGTACACACATATGCAGACACATGTGTGTGCACGTACAACAAATGTGTGCACATGCACACACACCTACTTCCCTGAGAGAAGCAGTTCGGTGATGACAGAGGGCGTTTAGTGATTCCCAGCTTGGACTCCAAGAGCAGCTTCTGAGGACTCTGTGACCTCTCTGAGCCACAGTTCCCCCACCAGGAAACTACCAAAAGCCATAAGACCTCTTGTCTGAGCAAGAGATGGAAGAAAAGAAGAGGCTATATGTCAGGTCTGAGCCAGGAGCACTCCTGCAGATACAGATGTCCCACAGAGGGTTGGGAGCAATATGAGGATGGCAGCTGGAGTGACCCTAGGCCTCCACAGAGCAGAGACCACAGGACTGGTGTCTACCCTGAGCTGGACAGGAACAAATCTAGGGAAAGCAGTGGTGCAGCAAACACAGGCTGACAGGGACAGAGACCCCAAAAGCAGCCAACAAAAAGACAGCAGAGAGGAAGCTCTGGGGTAGACAAGCCACTCAGGACCATGCCCCTCTGGCAATTCAGGAAAGATAATTTCACATACAAACAAGCAATCATAGGGGCTGGGGTGCGGCTCGGTGTAGAGCACCTGTTGATACACCCAGCCTGATTCCCTATTAAAAATGGGAGCCATCTCGCCACAAAGCCATGAAAAGCTAATTTCAGCTTTACTATAAATTACTGCAAATTATGAACCTGCTTGGAATTCCTGCCTGTGCTTTGAATTCACCCATGCCTGGCTCTCTCTGACCAGATAGCAGCCCTCTCTGAAACTTTAATGACACCTCATAAATCTTGGCCTTCCCTGGCCAGATAACAACCCTCTGAGGCTCTAATGACCTTCATAAATTCTGATGTCAGGGCCAGCAAAAATGTAAACCAGCCTTTGTGTTATGCTCGTCAGAGTTTTGTTATTTGTAACACCCCCCTCCCCGTGTGTAACTTTCTGGGTTATAAAGCTGGGCTGCAAGAAAGCTGCAGTGCTGTCTTGTTCCCGCGGTATTTGTTGGGAGAGGCAGCCCAGCTGGTCAAAATAATAAGCTTGCTTTAATTTGATTTTAATTGGAGTCAGTGGTCTTTTCTTGCATCCTGGTCTAACATTTTGGAGTTCCCCGGTGAGATGACCCTGCCAGACCAGACCACAAGACCAGACTGCTAGAAATTCTAAAGCCGGCCTTCGCTCCAGGGCTCCGGGCTAGAGAGCCACTCTAGGGGGTGCGCACCTTGAGACGTTCCAAGGCCTCGGAGTGAGCCTCGATCCCCGGAGTACTGGAGTGAACTGCCGCCCTAAAACAATTAGCAAGCATCTGGTGGAGGAGGCCTCTATAGGTAAGTGGTGCCTTTATAACATCTATATTCGGTTAAGGGAGATCTCTTCTGAAGACAGAGAGGTGGCCTGGCAAGGCTCACATATACTCCTGTCCGGGACAGTAATGAGATATCATTCTGTCCTCTGTTCTGTTCTGTAGGGAATTCCTCTGGAAGGGTAGAGAGGTGCTGATGGGCATATACGCAATCCTACCCCCGGAGCTTTAGCAAGACATTGCATTGCTCCTCTGTTTTTTCAGTTTTGGCTCCGGGTTTCTGTTTTCTTGTGTTTTGTTCTGTGTTCTATATGTTTTTTTTTTTTCCCCTGCCTTTTGTTGTGTGACTTCTGTGGTAAAAACTTAAGAAAACTGGACATGAAAATGGGTAATAAAGCAAGTAAGCCTGACACCCCTTTGAACTGTGTTTTAAGGAACTGCGATAAAACTTTACCCCCCTTTGTTAAGCAGGTTGAGAGAAGCCCCTAGTTGGCTGCCTGGAGCACACCCACTGCAGAGGGAAATGCCTTCTGGGGACCTAAGAACTGAATATCTCCCAGATTAACAATGAAACTCCTTTAAAACCCCTATCCCTCCAGATGAAGAGAGTCACAACCTTTGAGGCAGAGTCCCCTGTGTTTCTCCTTTGTTAGCAAAGCAATAAACCTCCCTTTTTTTTCTTTTTCTGAAAATCCTGTCCTCATTATTAAATTGGCATCAATTAACTTTGAGGACTGGAACTGAACTTTCAGTTACAAATTTTGATACCCCAAGGGGGACTCTAGAGGACCCCCACTCCACTTTCTTGGGGAAGTCTGACACTCCAAACAACTGCATGTGGAGAATGTAAGATAAACTTTTTGAGAAATTAACTGAAATGTTAGGAGATGATGGAGCGTGCCTAGGGTGGAACGATCCAGAGGAGCTAATCCTGTAAGTAAAAGGAGGGACTGAGGGACTCCCAGCAGCTGCTGAAGCCCTTTTGCTTCTGGGAACTCCTGCCTTCCTTCCCTGCACTGTAAGGATTATGCTACCTCTGTCTACTTAAAAAAGAAAAAGGAAACAGTAAATGCAGTAAAGTCGCCACAGAGACCCTTGATTTTACATTTCTGGTTGCCCCTCTGTGAAAATATCTGGTCCACTCGCGGGGACATATATGATGCCACCGGTGTAGGAGTCATAATTAAATGGGAGTTAAAAACTTGGGGAGATTTTCGTCTTATCTACTCTGTTTTAAAAGTTCCTGTCTGTCAGTCATAGTCTAGAGCTCCTTTCTGTCTGTCTGTCGTTGTATCTTTGTTCTTTTCTGGCCCTTTAAGACATGGGCAATAATGTGTTGCTATTATAGATTGTTTCTTAGGAATGATCTTTGCTGAATGTTGTCTAAAAGATTATGTTTTACTGTAACAATCTGGTATCTGAATGGGTTTTTGAAGCATTGCACAATCTTGCAGTTAAGAGTTGAGTATAGGTAATTGTTTAGTTTATGATTTCAGATAATTCATGCCACAGAACTTAAATACTTAAGATGGAAAACTAAAGAACTCTTACTTCCAAGTTGGCAAGTAACTCCCAATCATTCAGTTTTTTCACCAATTTTTGAATTGGGTAGCCTGGGAAGATGTCACTGTGTGTACCAGTGCATTAATTTGGACAAGGATAGTAAATCATAATATGGTATCTGCTCCCCTCAGTGTGTAGGGCTTGGGAAAGAATAGTGTTGGATTGGGAGTTGGTCTGGATTATTAAAATGACGTTGAATAGCAACAGTCTTGGAAATTTTTAAAGATCAATTTTGGATATAGATGGTGGTGTGTGGTTCTCTTTTAGAACTTAATACTATTATAAGAACTTCAGAGCAAAGGAAGTGGCTTAATGATCCTGAAGAAATTTCTTCTGATAGTAGCTTTTATATCATCAAGTAAGATCCTATTTTCAGTTTTGTGTAAACAAGTTTTTCTAGGGTAGAAAAATTTTTCCTTTGACAAAACATGATGTGAAGGTATAAAATTTTGTAAATTGTATCATAATTTAAAAACTTGTATCATAAATTAAACTTGTATCATAATTTTCAACATCCAAACCTGAAAATCATGAGGTTTCTATTCAGAATAGCAGTTTTCCCTACTCCTTCCCGACCTCAGAAAATGAAAGAAGCCTGCAAGCTCAGCAGGAGACTGATCTGAGGCCTAAGGGAATGAATGAATGAATGAATAAATTGTATGGTATTTACTAATTACTGGCAGGTCATTTTCTAGAACTCCTGCTTTTTCTTAGATTCTGTTATTTTGGGGGGCTCATGATTTTGATCCTACAGACCTAGGTTAATGTTTTTCTGATCAGTTCTATTTTTTATCAACTGTGGAGTTTTTAAACATAGCAATGGAGATTTCACCTGCAAAGGCCACAATGCTTTTTCTATTGTGTTATGTGTGCACACTTGTGTTATGTATGTCTATATGTATGTATGTCCGTATATCATATATATGATATACAAATTAACAGATATAAGAAGCACTCATAAAAAATTTTAAAAATGGATCCAAAGATCTTTAATTCATGTGATTTAAATGGTTCAATTTAAATTGGGTAAACAGATAAAAATAAATGTCTTTAAATTTAAGCTTATAAGTTTTTCTAGGTATTCAAAAAAACTAATAAAATATTAATGTCTATAAAACATCTAATATGCCTTGGTTCTAGGACTTTCCTTCAACAAGGAAAAAAAATTGTTAACACTGTTCAATATACTTGTCTAATATTTTGATAAAATAAGTAAATTTGATATGGGATTACTCATTCATGAGTACTTTTGTTAGATATCTGATTGATTTACAATCAGTCATGTATTAAAAAGACGAAGATTTCTTAAGACATAAGTTTACCCATAACATTGTGTTTATTAAGTTTTATTTCTTTTTTTCTAGAGCAAGTAACCATAAAAATTAAACAACTGGTTAAATAAGAACTTTATTTAATTTTAGAGCATTGTACTGTCATTTATTTAAAAGCTAAACTTGGTTTATATAAAAACATCAATGTAATTGTGATGCTATTAATGTGCTCATATCTTCCAGGTATACAAGTCTGTAAGGTAGAAACTTTAAAAGAGCATTATATCAAGCTGGTGTTCTAAAGTTGTATGGTAATTTTAAGCTTAAAAAAAACATATTGGGGATTTATTTACCTGATATCAATAAGATATGTAAATTTTTGTGTTTTTTTTTACATTGGGGAACAATTCAAATATATTTTTAAGTTGATGAGAGCCTAATCTATTGTAAAGCACAAAGTATTTTGTAACCTTTCCACAAAAGGTTAAATACTTTCAGCCTTTCTTTAATTCATGTTTTAAATGTGATATCATATGGTGTTAGCTAATATTCATGTGACCTCAAACAATTTATGTAAACTTTGTAAAATGATATTTAAAAGGCAAAGATCAGTTTTAGAACTAGAATACTTAAGATTTATGAAGAGCCCTGCCTTACCTGAGAATAGGCTGTGTCCCATCTTACCACATGTGAGAATGACTACGAAAGCCGTAAGCCAGATTTTAGTTCATTTAAAGTTATGTTCAAAAGTTGTTTTTTTCTGTCAAGATTATTAGGATCTCAAACAGGGGATTTAATGTATAACTCAGCCAAAATTCAAGGTTGCTATTACACGAACTAAATATGTTTTTACTCTTGTTAATTTTATTTTGTAATTTCCTTCTAAATGATCTAAAGATTCCCTGTTAGTGTTTTGTAGAGGTGTTGCTTTAAGAACACAACCTTGGTTAATTTAAGATAATAAGCCATCACCTAAAAGACAGATAGGATTATACAGACCCCAATTAATAAAAAAGGTAAATAATTGTAAAGTTATAGACATTAAAGCTCAATACTTTTAATTTAAGGCTGATAAGGTTAATTTGCTAAATGTTTAAGATCAAGACTTAAAGATTAAAGTTAAATGAAAAGGGCCAAGAAAACCAATATTTGGCTCTTGCCCTCAGAGTCAGTCTGAATCCAGGGAACAGGGGACTTCTCTAAAGAGCTTTGCAACTCTGGGCCACATAACCTCCCGATCAGGGAGATTAATGAGACCAGTGGAGAACAGAAAGTCAATCAGTGCATTTGCTATGAAGAGGAAGGTCATCAGAGAAGGGAGACACCCCTGATGCTTCCAAGGGAAGCCACTGTCAAGCAAGACCTGGACCCATCCTAGCGCAAATGGCACTAGCGGAACTGAGAAGCTGCTCTAAAGCCCCAGGATTCCCATGGAAACTCGGCTGACTGTGAACAATAAATAGAAACAAAAGTCAGTTTGACTGCTTCATCTTAAACACTTAGCAAAGATAGTTAAAACCAAAACACAGCCATTCCTGGGCATTTTTAATAATAACAATTATTATTATTATTATTTTTTTTTTAAGGTATACACCTTATGTTAGCCCCCCAAAATAAGAAAGACTGGAGGCTACAAAGAAGGATTCTCAGACAGAAATGCCTGATAACTATAAAAAGAGACTATCAAAAGGAACTGCCAGAGACAGAAGTTTTTAGTTTAAGGCCTACAGATATTCCTAACCTACACAGGTAGGCTTGATGTTTGCTAGTATGATTATCCAGCCCTGAGTAACAGAATTAAAGGTTTCTCTATTAGACACTGAGGTCATACTATTAAAAGGATTTTACAAGATCAGATGACATTAAATTATTAAACTGTATCTTATGGGGAAGGACATCTGTAACACTAAAAGTTAAAAGTTGTGTTTATATCCCTGATAACTTTAAAAATGTTAAAGATTTACGTTTCTATATAAATGCCTTATTATGGAGACAGCTTCTCCTGGTAAATATATATATACTAACTTCTCAGCCCTCACACCTCCTGGTGAGAGGACTTCTACTATCAGCCACATGTTCCAGCTGCTGCATGTACCCACAGTGATGTGCTACATCACACAGGCCCACAAGCAATAGGACCAACAGACCCTAAGCCAAAACCTCTGAAACTGGGAGCCAAAATAAACCTTTTCTCTTTGTAAACTGATTAGCTAACATTTGTTATAGGAACAGAACCCAGTCTAGCACGACTATAAGCCCACTGGTCTCAGAAGCTCAAATCCCAAGCACAAGAAACATGAAGAAAATTAACAGTGCATTATGAATCAAAGTGCCTAAAACCAGTAGCAGAATACTAAAAGCAGCCAGGAAGGATGACACCCTCTATATGCGCAAGCAGGACAGCTGCAGCAGCCTCCAGGGCTACTGAGGAAAGCACCTGATGCACCTGGACACAGGGCCCTGCCTACCCCCACCCCACCCTACCCCACCAGACCCCACACCCTGGGTAACAGCAAGGTGGTCCATGGGCAGTCGCTGTGACAGGACCACTGACCAGCAACTGATAAAGGACAGAGGTTTATTCAGACCATCCTGAAGGCTAGGAATTCTAAGATCAAGGGATGTTCCAGAGAGTCACTGCTACATCCTCCACTGTGAAAGGCAGGAGCATGGTAATGGCTCAACCACCTCCTAGCCCACCTTGTTTCCCGGAGGTGACTTTAGGAGACACACTAACACCCATACCCACACTGTCTGCCCGCTTCAACCTTGGCCCCGCTGCCTGGCCTCACAGAAGCCAGGACAATCTTATTACAAGCAAGATGTGCTCAGCCCTCCAAGGAACACCATGAGCCACACCAGGCCAGCCAGCTGCCCCAGGCCCAGGAAACTGGTTCCCACCTTGTGGCCTCCCTCTGTGAAAGCCATACCCACTGCTCCTGTCCTTACTCCATCCTCTCCATGATAAAGATATGAACAGAGATGGACAGATTCCTGTCTATATATAAGAATTTCAGTTCTAAAAATAAAGGGGTTTTGTGCATTTGATTGACCACCAAATCCCCATGGCCAAAAATAATGCCTGGCACATCCTCAGTAGATATGCTTAACAGATGAATGAATCTTAACAATTTTATGTCAGAAAGTAGAATCTAGAAAGATAAAGAAAATTTGAAATGACTTTAAAATACCTGTCACTCTTGGGATTGCATCAAAACTATAGGAATACAAGAATGCAACACGAGGATCTGTTTCTCTGCTTATCAAATAAATCCACAGCAAATGCACATTAAAGAATGCACATCAAATGGGCATTAGCACTTGAAAGAACCCAGCACCCACAAATGGTAATCCACACTCGCGCTCAGGGAGAACCATCTCAGAGATGGAGCCACAGGGACTGAAGGACTTGGCCCTTCACACAGAGCATCCTCCTCCAACACACCCTCAGCTCTAGGGAGAGCTAGATGCTACTCTGCACAAGGATGATTCAAGCTGTACTTAATAAGAAAATAAAAGTTTAGAGAATTAACTGAACATAAAATACAAGTAAAATTAATAATCATGAGCATTCTATCAGAAAGGACGACTTCCAAACTATTACCTGTAGATGGACACACCCCTTCTAAAGTGGCCCCAGGTACAACCAACCAGCTTTTCCAGATCACAGAGATTTTTTAAACTCTTGTTGGCACAATGGGGTTCAAAGTAAGGTTCAGGACTAGTGGTGCTGTACATGACAAAAAAAAAAACAAAAAACCAAAAAAGCGTATTCTGTGTGTCGTGCTGGGGTTTGAACCCAGGGCCTTGTGCATTGAGGCAAGCACTCTACCAACTGAGCTATTTCCCCAGCCCCAGATGCATATTCTCAATAGCAGTAAATGCACTCCAAAAGTGTTTAGAAGTGCTCATGTGTGTTTTCTACTGGCCATTTAAAAAGACATTCCAGAATGGGGTTGTAGCTCAGTGGTATAGCACTTGTCTAGTACATGTGAAGCACTGGATTTGATCCTAAGCGCCACATAAAAATAAAAAAAGGTTAAAAAAAAATTACAATCATTCTGGTGCTTTTCTTTTGATGCTACTCAAGCTGTAAAAGAAACTTGCTATATCAACTACTTCAAAAGAAGGAAGCAAAACCCTGAGTCCAGAGGCTCCACCCAGAGCTCAGAGTGCTTGACAAACTAAATAACCCAACACACTGTACTCGCCATCCGAAAGGATGTCACAGTAAGAAGGGATGTCTCAGTAAGAAGGGAACCCTGATCAAAACCAAACCCAGCACTCCAGTGGCAATCTGACCTCTAAGGGGTGTTTTTGTTGTGGTACTGGGGATGGAACACACGGTGTTCTACCACTGAGCTGCACCCCCAGGCCTTTTTGTTTTTTGAGACTAATTTGCCTAAACTGGACTCAAACTTGTACTCCTCCTGCCTCCCAAGCCACTGGGATAACAGGCGTGTGCCCCTGCCCCTGGCTGGCCTCTATACTCTTAAGCCATCTTGCAGACAGACAGTAAACCTGGGGTAGATGGGAAGAAAGGTAAATGGGGAGCACTTGAGTACAAGGAAAGGGGTGGGTATGAAACCACTTTAATTCTCACCGGGTTTATACTCCATCAAAAGTGATGTCTCAGGCTGGGGATAGCTCAGTTGGTAGAGTGCTTGCCTCGCATGCACTAGGCCCTGGATTAAATCCCCAGCACCAAAAAAAAAAAAAAAAGTGAAGTCTCAGCTGAATCCAGTCACCACACCCTGTCACCCAGGGGACTAGGGAGGCAGATATAGGAAAATTACAAGTTCAAGGCTAAACTCAGCTACTAAGTGAAGCCCTAATCAACTTAGCAAGACCCTGTCTCAAAATAAAAAATTTAGGGCTGGGATTGTGGCTCAGCGGTAGAGCGCTCACCTAGCACAGGTGGGACCTGGGTGCAATCTTCAGCACCATATAAAAATAAAGGCATTGTGTTGTGCCCGTCTACACCTAAAAGATAAATATTTTTAAAAAAAATAAAAAGCTGGGGGTGCAGGGCTGGGGATGTGGCTCGAGCGGTAGGGCGCTCACCTGACATGCGCGGAGCGCTGGGTTCGATTCTCAACACCACATAAAAATAAAAAAATAAAGATATTGTGTCCACCGAAAACTAAAAAAATAAATATTAAAAAGTTCTCTCTCTCTCTCTGTCTTAAAAAAAAAAAAAAAGCTGGGGGTGCAGCTCAGTGGTAGAATACCCCATGTTCCATCCCCCAGTACAAAAAAAAAAAAAAAAAAAGCAAAGACTTCAGGCATCCACAGGGCTGTAGCCGCCATTCACAATCACAAGAGTCGCAATACAACCAGAATCTGACCCCAGCCCAAACCATGGTCAGTCACACATCCTGCAGAAAGACTGCTAGGAGAGCTGCCTGGCCCACGGAAGGACAGCCCACATCTGCGCACAGGGCAGCTGTGGGCACATCAATGCCACTCTAAAAATCCTGCAGCACCGACCACCACCAGCAGAACCTGCACCCTGTGCTCCTCCCAGTGGTCGACCCCCAGAAGTCTTTCAGACCCTGCTTCCCTGATCAGTGGTTTTGGCCTGGTCTCACTCCTCTCTTTCACCATGCTGAAGCGAAAAGCCTAAGGATTGGCAGGAAGTGATGTTAGAGAAACAGCAGGAACAGGGCAGGATATTACAACCTGTCATCCTAGCAGCTCAGGAGGCCATGCAGGAGGATGGCAAGTTCAAAGCCAGCCTCAATGACTTAGCAAGACCTTGTCTCAAAAATAAAAAAAATTAAAAAAAAGGGCTGAGGGTATAGGTTAGCAGTAGAGCAGCTCAGGTTCGCTCCCCAGTGCTGCAGATACGCATGCCTGTAATTCTAAGCCACTGTGGTCTCACTGACCCTCTCTTCTTGGACTTCCCACTCCAGTCTCAGGGCACCACTTCACAGTAGAGCAGTGCCTGGTCCATGTTATGTACTCTATGCATCTGGGCCAATCCTATCCACCATCTCCAGCACAGACCTACCTTATCACAGTATTAGCTCCACCTTGACTGGGGGGGACACACCCACTCAAGCCCACTACACTAATATTTTCTCAGCACACTATACATCCAGCACTGCTTGTCAGGGTACTTCAGCCTTCCCACATGGTCAGGGAAGCTGAGAAGATTAATGCTCCCAGGACCAGTGAAGGGCTTTACAACCTAAAGCTGAGGCTTCATAAGGCCTAGCAAAAACATGCATTTGATTTTTGGGTGTCATTCAATTGGAGGTTAGATGCTTTACTTTTTTTTCCCCACATACCTTTATTTTATTTATTTATTTTTATGTGATGCTGAGGATGGAACCCAGCGCCTCACACATACCAGGCAAGTGTGCTATACCACTGAACCACAACCACAGCCCATTCAATCTATTTCTTCACTGGAAAAAAGTCATTGAACTTACTCCACACATCACCAGAAGCCAACAGAAGCCATCCAACTTGGTAGCTCCCAACACGCAGCTTCCACACCAAACCCTGATGTAGCTCACCTCAGGCCAGGCTCAGGACTGACCTTAGGGGGCAATCTCATTTGTTCTATATTCTTTTGTCATGCTGGGAGTAGGGGCTTTAACAGAAGACTGCTTGCTCAACAAGGCCATATACAAACAGGAAGTCTTCCAAGTTCAACTTGGAATTAGTCTTTTGTGGATAGGCAAGCATCCTGCATGCCTCTATTATTTCCTTCTGCCTTCCCTTAGGATGACCCTACCTCCCAAGCAAATGCCCACCTTGTCCATCCTATGTCCTCTGACTCCCTGGGCAGGCAGTCCTGAACACAGGAGGTGCTCAAGCACCAGTGATGCCAGGAACCCAGCTTCAGGCTGGGCTGAGAGCTCCCGGGGCAGCCAGCTGCCTCCAACTCAGCATGCTGCAGGCACTTCAGTGTGGGACCAGCTCAACCCTTCCTAATCTACATCAAGAGGTCAAACTGGTTCCAGACTCCAGAGAAAACCAGCACACCCCACATGTCCTCACACCTGCCTGCTGCAAAACTAGGGCAGTATTCTGAAAGAAGAACCTCCAGGCTCCTAAGCACCCACAAGCTGGGGCCCCCATCTAGCCTGCCTACTGCACGGAAAGGACCATTTTTTCCCCGCTTTGGTGGGGGTGCTTAGGGTCTCACTAAATTGCTGACATGGACCTTAAACTTTCAATCCTCCTGACTCAGTCTCCCAAGTCACTAGGATTACAAGTGTTCACTATTGCCCTGGCTCTGGATACAGCATTTTTGACTAACCCATTTACTATAGACTTACAAAATGACTTGGTAGCTGGGTATGGTGGCACATGCCTATAATCCCATGGACTTGGGAGTCTGGGGCAGGAGGATTACAGGTTCAAAGCCACCCTCAGCAACTTAGTGAGACCCTGTCTCAAAATAAAAAATAAAAAGAGAGGGCTGGGATTGTGGCTCAGCAGTAGAGCGCTTGCCTCCCATGTGCGAGAATAAGTGAAATAAAGGTGTTGTGTCCAACTAAAAAAAAATAAATAAAATATTAGAAAAGTTAAAAGGGCTGGGATGTGGCTCAGTGGTTAAGCACCCTGGGTTCAATCCCTGGTATCAAAAAAAGGGTAGGTTTTTTTGAAACTTATAAAATCTGAAAATTGAGCTTAGGGAGGATGGCCCAATGCTCAAGAACCTAGAGAACAGGTGAGGGTCAGAGGGACTCACCCCCACCCCCCCGTATGCAGGAGCTCACACCATGTATTCTAACCATATTCACATCACTGAAAAACCTCCCCAAAATGTCATTTGCTACACTAGACTCTAATCTTCCCCTCTGGACTGACTCATCTAATTTTTTTAAGAGCCAAGGAAATGCCATTTAATCCTACAAAGACAGCCTTTCCAAGAACTCAGACTACAAGACCCTGACAAATACTGTGCCAAAAGCAGCAGAGTAAAAGCCATTCTGAGAGGACAGAGAAATGAAGTCCTGAGTTGGGAACATGCAATCCCTGGGTCAGTCAACCTGTCACAAAAAAAAACTGCAGCCCCACCCTGGCAGGCACAGAGCCTGTGGCAGCAGCCACTTCCCCCCTCACCCTTCCTCTCCCTGTGGCACACACTTCCTAGATCAGTTTCTAAGGAATATGAATTATGCAGAAGATGCAAAAACTATATATGCAAGAAGAGAGTTCCTTTAAAATAGTCAGCAGTTCTTAAATGGACAGTCAAGAAAGACAAAATGGCTTGGGTTGTTTTTCTTTGATACTGGACAGTGAACCCAGAGGCACTTAAACACTAAGCCACATTCCTGGCCCCCCCCCTTTTTTTTTCAGTTGCCGATGGGCCTTTATTTTATTTATTTGTTTATAAGTGGAACAGGGATTCAACCCATGGCCTCATACATGCCAGACAAGCACTCTACTGCTGAGCCATAACCCCAGCCCATCCCTGGCCCTTCTTATTTTTTTTAATTTTTGAGACAGGGTCTTGCTAAATTGCTAAAAGTCTCATTAAGCTGCTGAGGCTGGTTTTGAACTTGCGATCTTCCTACCTCAGCCTCTCAAGCAACTGTGATTATAGGCATGTGCCAACACTCCCAAACACAAAATAGACATTTAACTTTGAAGGTTCTCTTAATATTTCAATGACAAACTGACAAAGTCTCATTCTGTCTTTACCACTATGCATGAAAATCATGTAAAACATGAAAGTTGTGCTAAAGTGCACTTCAAAGGGATGTGTGATTTCAAAAGCTAGAAAGACAATGCAGCACAAACAGTAGGGCACTGGCAGTCACCCTATTTGGGGATTCTACACCCTCAGCACAGCTCAGCCCTTTCTCAGGGACAAGGGAAACTGCTCCCCCAACCTGTTCCACCTCTCCTCCTGTCTCCTGCACTCCAGTGCCTGGAGGGCTAGGCAAAATGTCCCCAAAAACAATGGAAGCAGCTCCATTCATCCCCAGAGTCCCAGCCCCACAAACACAGGAATAAGTAGCCATGTTTGCCACTTCCTGCCTTGGACATGCCTGGTGCACAAAGGACCTATTTGCTCCCTTGCAGTCAGCTCTCAGAGCTTAGCATGCTCAGTGGCGTTACATGTGGATGCTCCTACATCACCGTAAGATTAAGACACCGGGGGCTGGGTTGTGGCTCAGTGATAGTGCTCACCTAGCACGCATGACACACTGGGTTCAATCCTCAGCACCACATAAAAATAAATTAAAGAGCTGAGGCGCCGTGGTGCATGCCTGTAATCCCAGCAGCTTGGGAGGCTGAGGCAGGAGAATCATGAGTTCAGAGCCAGCCTCAGCAACTGCAAGGCACTACGCAACTCAATGAGACCCTTAGTGCCTGTCTCTAAATAAAAACACGAAATAGGGCTGGGGATGTGGCTCAGTGGTCAAATACCCCTGAGTTCAATCCCCAGTACCAAAAAAAGAATAAAATAAAGATACTGTGTCCACCTAAAACTAAAAAATAAATATTAAAAAAAAAAAGATTAAGACACTGTAGATAGAAATGCAGGAAACACAACTCACCTACACCATCTCAGCTTAGCCAAGCAGCACACTGTTCACTGTGCTGTCCTAGCCATTTGCCCAGGTGACCTCAGGGGTGCAGGCTGCTCCTCACTGCCACTGCCCAGCATCATAAGAGAATATGTAACAACATATAGCTAGGCCAGGACAGATAAAAATGCAAAGCAGGAGCCAGGTATAGTGGCATACACCTGTAATTCTAGCAGCTCAAGAGGCTAAGATAGGGGTTGGGGATATAGCTCAGTTGGTAGAGTGCATGCCTTGCATGCACAAGGTCCTGGGTTCAATCCCCAGCACCACATAAAAAAAAAAAGGAGTGGGGGGTTGGGGATGTGGCTCAAGCAGTAGCGCGCAGCCCAGGTTCGATCCTCAGCACCACATACAAACAAAGATGTTGTGTCCGCCGAAAACTAAAAAATAAATAAATATCAAAAAATTCTCTCTCTCTCTTTAAAAAAAAAAAAAAAAAAGAGGCTGAGACAAGAGGATAGTGAATTCAAAATCGACCTCAGCAACTTAGCAAGACCCTGTCTCTAAATAAATAAATAAATAAATAGGGCTGGGGGTGTGGCTCAAGCGGTAGAGAGCTCGCCTGGCATGCTTGCCGCCCAGGTTCGCTCCTCAGCACCACATACAAAGATGTTGTGTCCACCGAAAACTAAAAAATAAATATTAAAATTCTCTCTCTCTCTCTCTCTCTCTCTCTCTCTCTCTCAAAATAAATAGGTAAATAAATAAATAAATAAGCAAGCCCTAGGGATATGGTTCAGTAGTTGAGCACCCTGGGTTCAAACCCTGGTACACCCCCCACCAAAAAAAAAAAAAAAAAACACAGATTAGGGCTGAGGAGGTAGCTCAGTGTTTACCACTTGCCTAGCATGTGGGAGGCCCTGGGTTCCATTCCTGGAGATGCCCCCCCCCAAAAAAAAAACTGATATAAGTTATATATGACTCTCCTTCACAGATACCATTTGTGTAAAAGCAAACAAAAGTTCCAGAACAACTGAATAGTGAGTAATGGCTATTTTTCCAGTGTCAGCAGCGCCCCCCCCCCAAAAAAAAAACTGATATAAGTTATATATTACTCTCCTTCACAGATACTATTTGTGTAAAAGCAAACACAAGTTCCAGAACAGGGCTGGGGATATGGCTCAAGAGGTAGCGCGCTCGCCTGGCATGTGTGCAGCCCGGATTCAATCCTCAGCACCACATACAAAGATGTTGTGTCCGCCGAAAACTAAAAAATAAATATTAAAAAGTTCTCTCTCTCTCCCTCTCTTAAAAAAAATAAAATAAAAAATAAATAAACTTCCACTCAACCTTCATTCCAACTCCACCATTAAAAAAAAAAAAAAGTTCCAGAACAACTGAATAGTCAGTAATGGCTATTTTCCCAGTGTCAGCAGCTCTTTTGTTCCCTTGGGACCCTTTGCTCAAATAAGTGCCACCAACCCAACAGCTTGACTAATCTCAGGAACAGTGCTGAGTGAAAAAAGCCAGGCAATGTGAAAGGTCCCACACTACAGGACATCCTTGAAACCAGAAAATCAGAGCAAAGTAGATGAGCGACTGCCAGGGCTGGGCAATAGGGCGGCTGTCAGAGCTGCACAGGGTG
Organism: Callospermophilus lateralis; assembly: GCF_048772815.1. NCBI lineage: Eukaryota > Metazoa > Chordata > Mammalia > Rodentia > Sciuridae > Callospermophilus > Callospermophilus lateralis. The sequence goes on from NC_135306.1 coordinate 211,749,765, forward strand.
CTTTGTGATGACGGCATGGTCTGCATCTCCACTCAGGCAGGAGTCCCACAACACTGCATATACTAAAACTGCAGACCATACACACACACACTCTAGTGCACCTAAAACTAGCAAGGCCTAAACAGCCCAGTGGTCTACACCACATCAGCTCCCTGTGTTGAAAATGCCATCATTATGCAAGATACGCACATCAGGAAATATGGATGAAGGAAGCCAGAGATCTCCCCGTCTTTTGCTTCAGCTTCCTATTAACCTTAAGTGTTTCAAAGCAAGAAATTATTTAAGCCAGATGCAGTGGTGCATACCTATAATCCCAGTGGCTTGGGAGGCTGAGGCAGGAGGATCATGAGTTCAAAGCCAGTCTCAGCAAAAGCAGGTATTAAGCAACTGAGACCCTGTCTCTAAATAAAATAAAAAATAGGGCTGGGATGTGGCATAGTGGTCAGGTGCCCCAAGTGCAATACTCAATACCCAAAAAAAAAAAAAAAAAAAAAAAAACCATATATATATATATATATATATATATATATATATATATATAATTAAATTAAATAACTAGAATTTTTTAAATAGTTTTTTTAGTTGTAGATGGACCAGTATCTTTATTTATTTTTTTTTTTTTTAATGTGGTGCTGAGGACTGAATCCAGTGCCTCACACATGTGAGGCAAGTGCTCTACCACTGAGCTACAGGCCCAGCCCCAGAACTAGAATTTTCTTAGTAACACAAAGTTTATTAACTCCCACACACTGAACTCACATTAGCAAAGTCCTTAGCCCTGCTTAAAGTAAATCAGGAAAGATCAAGGCAATTTCACAAGACACTAAATTAGTTTGCCACCTGAACCATAAGAGCTACAGGTTTGAATGGCACAATGTACCAGGGAGCACCTCTTCACATCCTGAAGCATATTCATTGCTGCCTGTGCCAAGGGAAATGGACTACCAACCAGAAGTGCCCACAGATGGAGACAGCTCAGTTTCCACTTGTCCCTTCCACATTACCCTCAATGCTTAGTACAACCTTCAAGGGGAAAACTTAAGCAAGTTGGTAGAAAAGTAAAGGGAGCTGCCAATTTAGAGTTGAAACAGATTTCAATCACACTTCCACTCAAAACTCATGCTCTGACATCAGTTCAGTCACTGGTGGCTCCCAACAGAGCACCCTCTTCACAGAGCCTGGGTACTCCTGTCACTCTCTCAACAAGCACACAAACCAGAGCCAGGTCAGGAAGAGAAGCAGTGACTGATCTCCCTGCAACACAGGGGTAAGTTCAGACCGCGTTGGCCCTGCCTGGCTCGAGCTCACTCAGCCCTCTCATTTCTCCTGTGAGTCTTCTCTGGCTGGCTCCTGGTCAATGCCTTCACTGGTCACACACCATGTGCCTGACACTGAGAGGCATGGGGTTAGGAGGAATGATGTGGTGAGCAAGGCATAGGATCCCCATTCATGGAGCTTACAGTGAAGAGGTACAGAGTCCCAGACAGGACCATTGCTGCCTGTGCCAAGAGGAATGGACTACCAATCAGAAGTGCCCACAGATGGAGACAGCTCAGTTTCCACTTGTCCCTTCCACGCTACCCTGGTTCAGCTCCAAAGAAAAGCAATGCCACAGCAGATGAGAGAGGGACCTGAGAGCCAGGAGGGAAGGTATTTCTGAGGAAGGAGGACCAGGTACCCCTTCTTCCAACGGCTCATCTAGGGGAAGAACTGGCTTGCCCACTGGTCCACATCAGTGGTTCTCAACCAAGGGCCACTCTGCTTGTCAGGGGACATTTTATAACAGTACTACTGAGGCATCTAGTGCTGCTGAACGACCCCCACAACTGAGGAAGGTCAGTCCCAGCTATCAGCTGTAACAAGGTGTGGGACGTCTGACCTACAGTCAGTCAATGAGCACTTACTGAATATTCAATATATGGCACATTTTCTGGTCAAATGCACAGAACATGTGTTTAAAGTGAGACAAATTGTGTGAAAATGATTTTCACTCTCAATATCCTTCCCAGTGTAAAAATGGAGGATGACATCACGGCCAACTTAAGGCCACTAAGCCTTCATCCAAGGGGTCCCCTTCACAAGCAAACACACACTTAGCTTCACAAAATGCATCGTAAGTTCGAAAGCATTGTCTTGGAAATTTCATTTCATGTCAAAAAAAAAAAAAAAACCAACAGGAAAAAGGGAGTGGCCTACCTGTAGAAGCTCTGGCACCTATTATTCTTCAGAGGAAGAAAGGGACCAACATCCTCTACCCTTCCAGAGAAGCCTGGTACACCCAGACTGGCCTTGAGGCTCTGCTCCAAGGAGGTGAGGTTGACAGGGAAGGATCAGCACATCAGCACTTAGCAGTAGGTAATGTCACAAAATGTCTCAAAATACTCATTAACCTAAGGTAATAAAAATCAAGGAACCACCACGTGTGGTGGCACATGCTTGTAATCCCAACACTGGGGAGGCTGATGCAGGAGGATCCCAAGTTCAAAGCCAGCCTCACCAACTCAGCCAGGCTTTGAGCAATTTAACAAGACCCTGTCTCAAAATAAATAAAAAAATGGCTGGGCTGTGGCTCAGTGGTTAAGCACTCCTGAGTTCAATCCTTGACCAAAAAAAAACAAGAAGAACCAATTACTTTTTGCTGGATAACAAGAAAAAACGAACAACTGGGGCTGGGTTTGTGGCTCAGCTCAGCGGTAGAGTGATCGCCTAGCATGCATGAGGCCCTGGGTTCGATCCTCAGCACCACATAAAAATAAATAAATAAAAGTATTGTGTCCAACTACAACTAAAAAATAAATATTAAAAAACAAAAGCGAATAATTGAGCCCCCTCTTTAGCAGGCCCTGCCTTCCTGACCCATTTCATTTTGGGTGGCTTTTTTTTTTTTTTCCACCAGGGACATTTGGAGAGGGCCTATGCCTGGAGACCATAGAAGCTTAGCTCAGAGCATCCCCACCCGGTTGCTGCGGGTCCCCTGGGGGAATGAGTCACTTCGATCGCAGCGGGTGAGATCTAATCGGCCAGCAGAAGGCCGCCAGAACCGGGTCACAGGCCGTCTGCTTGAACGCGCCGTCTCTGGATTCTGTGCCCGGAGCGAAAATCCAGCTACTTTGAAAAAGGCTGGGTTACGCGCTCCATTACCAGAAAGGCCGAGATGACATCATGCTGGGGAGGGGCGTTTTGGCCGGAAGCCCCTCTGCAATACCGCCCACCCCTCAGATCCCGGCCCCGCATCACGGTCCCCACACCGAGCCTCGGTCTGGACCCTCACCTGGCCATCCCCGGCCTCTCAACCCAAGCATGGCACCTGCACCCTCCCCACCGCCAGGTCCTCAGACCCTCGCCCCAATCGCAACCTCGACCCCGCTCCCGCACCCCGACCCGACAGACCTCCGTCCCACCGCCAGATCTGCACCCGCAGACCCCCACCCGCACGCCGGCCCGCCGCCGCCTCACACCCGCACCCGGGCCCCGCCGCCAGGTCTGCCCCCCGGCCCGCGCCCCCCAGGCCCGCCGGACACTCACAGTTGCGGATGTCCGAGATGAAGACCGCCAGGCCCCGCATCCCGTCCCCCTTGGACACGGCCGGCATCTTCGGGCCCCGGCAGCGGCCTGGGCAGCGGGCCCAGGAGGAGCGGCGCGCGCGGACGGGCGGGCGGCAGTCACGCCAAGGCCGCTGAGGGCCGCGGACGCCAAGGAGCGCAGGAGCGCAGGAGCGCGGAGCCGCCTCGCCACAGCCGCCTCGGGACCCGAGCGCCGCTCTCAGGGCCGCGCACGCGCACGCACGACGCACGCGCCGGCACGCACGCGCGCGGCGACGGACGGCGGCGCCGCTGAGGAGGTGGCGTGCGCGTGTCCGCGATGCGGGGTCGAGCACGCGGGAGCCGTCGCGCGGGGTGCGGCCGCCGCTGGTTATCGCAGCCGCCACTGGTTAGGGCTCCCGCGGGGATCCCTGAGGAGGCGGGCCCGCCTGGGGCGTTGTCCAGCCGCCCTAGGTTGCGCCCCGGGTGCAGACGAGTCTTGCGCGCGCCGCGCTGCCGCACCAACGTGGACAGTGCTGGGGACACCCAACGGGGGGCGCCAGCGACACCTGCCGCGGGACCGCCTGGAGCTGGTCAGGCTGCGGAGAGCGGGGCTAAGGATGCGCTGCTGCACGTACCGTCTTCCCTTCAAATAGGGAAACTGAGGCTTGAAAAGTGACTGCATTCCCGCACTGTGGCCGCTGTCCTGAGGCCAGACCCTTGGGGACCAGTTAGGCTTTTTGCCACTGTTGCCTTGATGGCCCCTGTGGACCCGCTGTGCAGAAGCCCTGCTTGGTTGGGCCTTGGCTCGGCACCGACCCCCAGGGACTCTGGAGAGCAGATGGCCCTGCCGATTGGCCTCTACGAAGCCAGATGGTTTGGAGAGAAAGCTCCCTCCTCAGGAGTTTTCCTGGCCCTGTATCTGGAATTGTCCCAGACCCACCTGTGAGACCTTTGTCCCCACCCTGACTCACTTCCACAGTCCCGATGAGAGGTTAGGTCTGGGTAGAGCTTGGCCAGGAGGAGAAAGGGCAGGGCCGTCCATGTACCAGGCACCCCGGAGGCCCCAGGACCCTGGGGAAAAGCAAGCTGTGACAGGCTCAATACCCAAAAGGCAGCCAAGTTCACCACCTTCCAAGACAGACAAAGAGCTGAGCCAGGAAAAAAAAACCTCTAGAAGAAGGGGAGACTCAGGGTCCTCACCTCACACCAGTGTGTTAATCCTCCCACATCCACCTCCTGTCTAGAGCAGAGGAAGTGGGCCTGGGAGGCTTCTCCCCAGCTCGTGCCCCCTCCAGGCCCACTGGACACTCACATACCCCTTCCTCTGAAGTCTTCCTTCCCCAACCCTGAAAATATGCAGGGCCAATTCTTGACACAAGAGCACCTGTGCAGCATATGAGCATGCTGGGCAGGCAGCCCCAGGAACCCTGATGTGCCTGTGCCCAGCTCAGAGCAATGCCAGAAGATTGCCTGGGACCGCTCCTCTTGCTCTCTGCCTCAAGCTCCTCAGCTGGGGAATGAGGATCTACAGGAGAGGAGAGAGAGAGAGAGAGGGAGGGGGAGAGAGAGGGAGGGGGAGAGAGAAGAAGAGGGAGAGAGAGAAGAAGAGGGAGGGGGGAGAGAAGAAGAGGGAGGCGGGGAGAGAAGAAGAGGGAGAGAGAAGAAGAGGGGGAGAGAGAAGAAGAGGGAGGGGGGAGAGAAGAAGAGGGAGAGAGAGAAGAAGAGGGAGGGGGGGAGAGAAGAAGAGGGAGGGGGGAGAGAAGAAGAGGGAGGGGGGGAGAGAAGAAGAGGGGGGGGAGAGAAGAAGAGGGAGAGAGAGAAGAAGAGGGAGGGGGGGAGAGAAGAAGAGGGAGAAGGGGTGGAGAGAGAGAAGGAGAGAGGGGGAGAGAGGGAGGGAGGAAGGGGGGAGAGAGAGGAGGAGAGAGAGAAGGAGAGGGAGAGAGAGGGGAGAGAGAAGGAGAGGGAGAGGGAGAGAGAGAAGAAGGGAGAGAGGGGGAAGAGAGAGAGAAGGAGAGAGAGGGAGGGGGAGAGGAGGGAGAGGGGGAGAGAGACAGGGAGTGGGGAGACAGAGGGGGAGAGAGAAAGAGAGGGGGAGAGAGTGGGCTTTTATTGGGGAACTCTAAATTCTGGGGAAAATCCTGTCCAATGAAGATCAAGGGGGACAGTGTTGTAAGGTCAGGTGCGGTTGTGGAGAGGCAGGCCTATACACAAAGACACCTTCCTCAAACCCAAGAAGGGCCGGGTAGTCTAGTGGCATTTCTGCTACCTGATGCCTCAGTCACCCAGCCGGGGAGTGACTCTGTCACATGCGAGGTTGGTCTCCCACACCTCTCTTTAATACTGACTCTGAAATTCCCACACCTGTCTTCCTGTCTACACAGTGTGTCAAGGAGGGCCTGACAGGTGACCATACAAAAGACCCCCACCTCTGCCAGCACATTTACCCTCAGCCATGCAAGCAAGCCTGGGGCCTCAGTCTGCTGGAGCCTTCCTGAGGAAGAGGTCATCTTCCATAGTGTACAGTGGGCTTTTCTTAAATTATCTGAGCTGGATCTTTATCGAATTTTAGCATCAAGGTCACAGTACTGTTCCCAAGGGGATGGTAAAGCTGATAGCCCTTTCCTTCATCATGGGTCTTGGCCACTGGGTTGGAAGGGCTCTGCAGGCTCAAGATTTGCTCACATCATGAAGGAAAAGACCACAGTAGGGCTGGGCATCCCAAACACATGGCTCCTGTGTTGTTGGCTAAATATGCACACCTGGACCTGCTTAGGCCTCCTGTCAGTTTTACAAATAGCCCACGGATTACACAATCTCCATGATTGACAGTGAATTACAGACAATGACCCTTGCAGAAAATTGGGGTTAGCCATCTGATCCAGGCTGTGACCCTGAACTCCATGCTTGTTCGGAGACGGTTGTGGCAGTCCTCTGAGTTAGTGGCTACCTCTGTAGTCATCAGGAATAACATGCCCAGGGAAGATCAGACTCTGGGAGCAGAGCGTTCTCTGCCAGGCACAGTTTGCAGGCATGAGGAATTCAAGAACCCAAAGGTAGGCAAGTGGGTTGTTCAAATGGAGCTAGAGCTGGGCACAGTGGCCCATGCCTGTAATCCCAGTGACTCAGGAGGATTGCAAGATCAAGGCCAGACTCAACAATTTAGCTAGGCTCTAAACAACTTAGCAAGACTTTGTCTCAAAATAAAATTAATAAATAAATAAATAAGGGCTGGGGATATACACATGTATATGTGTTTATATATACATATGTGTGTTTACATGTTTGTATTCGTATGTGTGTATGTATGTGTATATATGTATATTTACACATTTATTATGAAGCCTGACTGCCTGAAGATTGATGAACCCAAGCTCCTACTGTTTCATCTTGGGGCAAAAAGCTATCTTGATGTACACATCTCATGTCTCACAGCCACAGAACTAAGGGAGCCCAGAGCCATATGCAACTGGATTCAAGACAGTTGCATAATAGCCACATTTAATGCATCATCTCCCCAGACATCTTACAGGGAAGCTGGAGTGCTGGTGAGGCAAGCATGGGGCCCAGGAACCTGGGATGGGGATAACCAGAGATTCCGACCCCCACTTCTCAAGATCCTTCACACACAGCCCCAGCCCTTAAGACCTAGGAGTCAGGTTTCAGAGACCCTCTCTGAGACTGGAAGACATGGCTCCACCAGGATCATAGGAAGTCAAGTTAATGTCAGCAGAAGTCTAGGTTGTGTGGGACAGATTCTAAGAGAGCAGGCCTAGTCAGCAGCTCTGTCCTTTGGGACACCCACCAGGCCTCTGGGTCAGCAGAACCAAGTCAGACAGCAGACATCCCTCATTGCTACACTGTCAAAACAGTTTAGTCATGTCCAGTGGTGCATACCTGTTAGCTCAGCGAGGCAGGAAAAAAGCAAGTACAAGAATATAAGACTATAATGTTGTCCATAAGATTAATTATATGTTGAGCAACTCAGCAAAACACTGTCTCAAAAATAAGAATTGAAAAAAGATCTGAGATGCAGCTCACTGGTAAAGCACTTGCTTGACATATGCAAGGTCCTGGGTTCTATCTCCATTGGGGGGGGGGAGCGGAGGGGGGAGCGGGGGGTGGGGCGGCGGGCAGCATTATTCACCTGATTTCCAGAGGCAGGTCAGGACACAGATCCCAGTGCCTTGAAGAAGGGGAGCCAGGCGCTCCTGAGCAGGGAGAGGCCTCAGGGAGACATAACAGCCTAGTCCTCAAGTTGTCTTTCCTGGTGATTTATCAGTGAAACTCAGCAGAGACCTGTAGGTCAGAAGTAACAGGACTCCAGACTGCAGCTCACTGGTTCCTGGGAGCCTTGGTTGCCAATCAGTCCACTGCTCAGAGAGGAGACTTAGGGGTCAGAGGAGAGATGCCACTTTGGCCTGGGTCTGTCACCATGGTAATGGAGCTGGAATCAGCATGCTCAGCAGCAGTAAGAACTCCTCCTTGGCTTCTTGGCAGGAAGGAAGGACACTGGGGTAGAACTGGCCAAGTACTTGGCGTGCAGCACAGACCAGTTGGTACTGGCTCCAGCCCCCACCCTCAGTGGTTCTGACATGACAGGAGGGGTACAACCAGGGTGTTGGTTTTTTAAGGCACTCTAGGCAGTTCTGGTGTGTGGTACCAGTTGCCAAATCCTGGACTAGCCCAGAGTCAAGCTTCCACCATCCTCAGACACGTGCGTGGAGCCGGTGTGCTGCATACTCACCCTTCACTCCCCTCCCTGCCAGTCTGCAGGAGTGGGCATGTAAAGTATCCTGGATCACTGTTTGCTCCCTTGCTGGAGGTCCTGGGGGGAAGCCGCTGTCCAGCCCTTCCTCCCACAGCAAGCCAGGTCAGATCAGGCCCACGGGTGATCTCTCAGATGTATGGGCAGAAACCAAGCTGTACAACAAGCTAGTGATGAGAGGGTTTTACTGCTCCCTTTTGGAACACCCACTCATCCAAAGTGGCCAGCTAGTAAGGTGGCTGTGGGTTCTGGGTTCAGGTAAATGACCCACCTGTCCTTGCCACAGTCAGAGGAAAGGGGAAAAGAAAGAAGGCAGAAAAACACTCTTCTTACTCAAGTTGCAAACAGGATCGTTTTCCAGTCTCTTCTATCCACACCCCACTGGCTAGAATTTCATCAGTTGGGGAGACTGAGCTGCCAGGAGGCCTGGGAAATATAGTTTTCAGGTGGCAGACCTGTGTCTCCTAAACGGTAGGAATGGAACCTAAGAAACCAGCAGCAACAGAGCCACCTCAAATAGGTGGAGAGTGACAGGAACACTGCTTTGCTTAGCAGATACAGCACACCTGGAAATGACTGTAAGAGCCACAGAGAGCCGCCTCCCTGCAGCAGCCTGATTCCTGAGAACTTGGGTCATTGCACCATCCCATAGTCATCACACCAACAGGATCTGCTGAGCTGAAAGTAGCTGTACCCGGAGGACACATTTGCCAATGGCAGAGATGTCTGGCCAATTCCTCTTACTGCCTTCCTCCTGTAATCATTCAGCTGATCTGGCATATGGATCCCCAAAATAAAAACTATGTTTCCTGGGTTGGGGCTGGGGCTCAGTAGCAGAGCACTCTCCCAGCATGTGTGAGGCACTGGGTTCTATTCTCAGCACCACATATAAATAAATGAATAAAATAAAGGTCAATCAACAACTAAAACTATATGTAAAAAATTTAAAAAAAAAAAAGTACATGTCTGTGTCCCAGTCTCCTCTTATAAGGACATCATCATTTGGGATCAGGACCCACCTTAGTAACCTCATCTGAACTGGTGACCTCACTTAGTGACCTCATCTGCCACAACCCTGTCTCCAAATAAGGACACATTCTGAAGTACTGGGGTAGGACTTTGATATAAAAGTTTTCAAAGACACAATTTAGGCCACAATAGAGATGATATTTGCACACATTGGGGCATAATTTTGAGTCACCACCCTGTCCCTCTTCCCCGTACTGGGAGCCTGGTTTTGATAGCAGGAACTCCATCTCGGACCATGAGGATAAGTACCAGCTGTCCATTGCCACAGGGCCTAGAAGAGCTGGTATTTGTGTCACTATTGTTGGGGGCTCTGTTCTACCCAGCCAAACTTAGATCCTAACTGTTACCATGCCTGAGGGTGCAAGAGGAACCCCAGGAACAATACAGGGCTGTGTTCCAGGGGCTGTGTTCCTGACGGTTCCAGGGGCCCAGGGGTCTGTTTCCTGTCTGGTCATCAGTACCACTCCATGTCGGCTCCAGTCTCAACAACACCATCAACTGTCAGGAAATGGTCATGTGTCCCTCCCCCATCAGGGCCCAAGGCCACAAGACCAATGCAGCTGGTGACAGGAGCCAGGAGAGGTGCTGAGGAGAAGGCTCTGAAGATCCTGCCTCTCCCTAGGAGGGTGCCACTTCGGGCCTCCGCTTTTCCACAGCCCCCAAACTCCCTGCGAGGACTCAGGCCAGGCCAGCCAGGCCTGGAGCCTGCTGATGACCACCTGGCAGGCCTCCCTGGCTTGGGGATTCTCGTAGCAAGTGTTTCCCTATTGGGCTAGTGTCCACCTCCTGTCATGCCAACACAGGGCGCTCACCCCCGGCTCCTTCTTCTAAGGGCCCAGCGGGGTGAGCTGATGGGATACATGCCATTTTTAAGATCCGCCTGAGAAAAACAACTTTAGGGAAGAAAACGTGCTGAAAATGTCACTGAGGTCTCTCCACACAGCTGAAGGCCTTTCCTGGGGCTGATTGGATAAGTGGCACAAACCAGACGGACAGACAACAGGAATTCATTCCCTCCCTTCAGTCAGCTGAGCAGGGTCCTTTTAGAAGCCTGGGGAGAGTCGGTGTGCACTGTGCCCTCCCACCTGTTTCCCTGGCATTCCTGGGCATGAAGACAGAACCCCATCTCCAGCCGCAGCCTGGCGTGCCTTCTTACCTGTGTGTCTCAAATCTTCCTCTCCTTCCTCCTACAAAGACCCCAGTCAATGGATTAAGCACCCACCCTAATCCAGGATAATCTCCAAGATCCTTATCTTGATGACATCCACAGAGACTTCCCAATGAGGTCACATTCACTGGAACCAGGGGCAGAAGTTGCACAATCTTGGGGGGAGGGGGCGGCATCCCACCCAAATAGCTACTGAGAAGAGCTGCCTCTTTGACCTTCATGCTACATGTATGCTCCTCCTTTTGTTTTTAGGGTTTTTAGGTTGGTTGGGGTCACTGAGAAGCATCAAACCCACGGCAGATGCCTGGAAGCACACAGATCCTGGCCAAGGACAAACACAGTGTGGGGCCACACACTGTCACAGACACCCACCCCAGGGCTCTGCGCCTGCCTGGCTGCTGGCCAGACACCCACAGCTGTCACTCTGGCCAAGGACAGTGGGGCCAGTGGGGCCCACACAAAGGACACAGACAGAAAATCTGCTGTGCTGGCCCTGGAGCTCCATCTGGAAGCTTCCGCTGCACATGAATGTGCCTGCTTCCTCCTTCCCTCTTGCCTGAATCTGCTTATCCCAGCACCTAGAGAGGATGTCTCTGTGCACAAGTGGGGATGACTCTGCAGCAGGGAACCCTAGGGTGTGTCTATCCTCCTGGACTTCTGTCCTCTAAATTGGAATGTCTCAGCAATAGTGGCTTGTGTCCTGCCCTCCAGATGACCCAGCCAAGGCCTTTGGTTAAAACAAGATAGAGTCACTGGGCTGTCAATACTGGGAAGGGCCTTGCTGATCCTGACTTGGCAAGAGAGGGATAGCCCAAGCCACCTGCAAGGCTGGGGACCCCACCTTGGCCCCACTCAGGGACACTGACAAGCCCGGGGAGACACAAACTCTGCCCCAGAGGCCAGACAGCCACCAAAGCACCTCCAACAAGCAGTGCCAGTGGCTTCAGAGTGCTGGCTACCATCTAGCTCCCATAGCAACTCAGAGACACCCTGAGGCTGTCCCTAAGAGGCAGGCTCAGACTGGGGACATCTGCTGGCCAGGAGCACTGGGGTGGGGTGACCCCAGAGCAGGAGCAGGGATTCAGTCAGCAGCAGAAAGTCTTTTCTCTGCAGGTCCACAGAGGCCACTCTGTCCCGGCCTGTACTCCAGTGCCCACTGCAGACAGGCGAGGGCCAGCAGGACTGCCTCAGAGGGCCCTGAGTTTGGACTTTGGCCAAGGCACTAGATACTGAGGATTGGGACATGGGGCAGAAGGCTGGCTTGCTTTCTGGACAAGGGGGCTAAATTGTTGGGATTTGGTTAAATAATTAAGGTTTGGCTCACTGAGTCATAAATTCCAAACCCAACTTTTTTCTTTGTTTCTTTTTTTAGGGTATTGGGAATTGAACACCAGGCACCACACATGCGAGGTAAGTACCTTACCACTGAGCTACATCCCCAGTCTGTTTTTATTTTATTTGAGACAGGGTCTTGCTAAATCGCCCAGGTCACCCTTGAACTTGTGATCCACCTGCCTCATCAAGAACAATTTCTTAGCCAGGAGCAGGTCTGTAATCCCAGTGACTCGGTTAGTCTCATGAAGAAGAATCATAGGTTTGAGACCAGCCTGGTCAATATTTGAAGACCCTCTCTCTCAAAAAAAAAATTAAAAGTTCAATTCCCAGTTATTTACACACACACACACACACACACACACACACACACACACATTCTTTAACTAAATGTGATTTTATAAACCTTGCTATTCCCTCTGTAAATCTAGAAGGCTTTACAATCTTTTTTTTTTTTTTCCTCATTGCTGGAATTGAACACAGCGATGCTCAACACCTTCCATGCTTTTTAATTTTAAGTTGCTGAGGATGGCCTTGATTGAACTTGTGATCCTCTGTCTCAGCCTCCTGAGTCCCTGGGATTACAGGACTGTGTCATTGCCACTGGAGAAACTTTATAGTTATTTCTTTCTTTAGTTGTAGATGAACATGATACCTTTATTTACTTATTTTTATGTGGTTCTGAGGATGGAAACCAGTGCCTCACACATCCTAGGCAAGCGCTCTACCACTGAGCTACAGTCCCAACCCCTTTATAGTCATTTTTAAGGAGCCTCTGGATGACATTTGGTCTCATCTACAAATTCAGTTAATTAAACGTTTTCAACATTTCAAGATGAATTTAATTTACACTAAATATCCATGGTTAAGGTCATCAGAATTGACAACAAAATCTGAGGAATCTCAACAACTCAAACAGATTAAAATCCCAGAGTGCTCTACCAAACATGTTCGGGTTTAGTTATCAGAGTCCTCGGCTGAAGACCCCAGCTCTAGGAGTCCCAACAGGCCTGGCTCAGTCACCTGTCCCAATATGCAAGGTCTTTGAGATTTCATAGAAAAAGGCAAGGGTCTTCGCATCACTGGCAGAGTAGGTCATTTGGTCAGCCATGGTTCTGTGAAACACTGGAAGGGATGATCTCTTCCCCTCCTGGGATGATTGCTCTTGCTGAGGGGCAGTCTCCGTTCCAGCATCGGGCAATCGTCCCCACCTAAGGAGCAATCGTGGGATGATCTATTCTCCCAGGTTCCATTCCTTGTCATAAAGATGCTTATCAGTCAGACCTGTCGTTCCTGGAATTCAAGATAACCACAGAATAAAGTGGCTCAGAAGGAATACAAAGTTGGACAGACGAAGTCAGGCCAGCGATGAGCCCTCCTTCAGCACTGCTCAACCCAGAAATGCCGATGCCCTGGCTCTGGCTCTCTTAGGCCTCATTCCACAGCTTCCTTAGCCTCTATCCTTAGGTGGTGGTGGGTATCCACTGAAAGAAACCCATTTTCAACCCAGGGACCTGTGGCCCCTTGATGCCAGCTCCAGGGAGCTGAGAGGCAAGCCAACAGCCTTGGGAACCAGCTCTGCAGAGGGGGCTGGCCCTGGCCTCCTTGCTCCCCTCCCTCTGTTCCCCAGGCCTGCAACGCAGACCTAGGTGCACTCCGAGTGGATTTTGCGAATCTGTAGCTCAAAGGACTCTGACCTCAAGTGGGACCCCAAGAAGGATGACTGCCTTTGCTACGTAAGAGACCTGTGAACGTCACAGCTCTCAGGACACCCAGAATAGCTCACTGGGCCCTCTAGAGCTCTGCCCAACTTGGGTTCACCACGTGCCAACGGTGCTGCCACGCTGGACACCAGGAAAGCAGTTGTTGCATGGCCTTCAGCACACATCCAGCCCTGGCCGCTCTGGAAAGGCTTGGGGGACAGCTGGCAGAGAAAATGGGGAGAGAAAGAAGGGAACCTTATTAGAAGGAAGAAGAGAGAAAAGCTCAGCTCACGAAGACTCTGAATGGGGAAATAGTCACACAGTGCACCAGGAGTTGGCCCTGGTGTTTGGGGAGTGTGTGGTGTGTGTATGGGGTGGTGTGTGTGTGTGGCGGGGTGTGTGTGTGCGGGATATGTGTGTAGCAGGGAGGTTGTGTGGTGGAGAGGTTATGTGACCGGTGTGTGTGTGGCAGGTGTTCTGTGTGGCGTGTGTGTGGCAGGTGTGTGTGGATGGCGGGTGTGTGTGTGTGACGGGAGTGTGTGAGTGGCAGGTGTATGTGTGGTGGGTTGTGGTAGTGTGTGTGTGGTGTGTGTGTGTGGTGGTGTGTGTGTGGTGGGATGTGTGTGTGTGGTGGGGATGTGTGTGAGTGGCGGGTGTGTGTGTGGTAGTGTGTGTGGCGGGTGTGTGTGGTGGGTATGTGTGGTGGGGTGTGTGTGGTGGGTGTGTGTGTGTGTGGCGTGTGTGTGTGTGACAGTGTGTGGGGGGGTGGGTATGTGTGTGGGGGGTGGTGTGTGTGTGGTGGATGTGTGTGTGTGGTGGGGAGTGTGTGGTGTGTGTGTGCAGCAGGGGTGTGAGTATGGTGGGATGTATGTGTGTGGCGGGTGTGTGTGTGGTGATGTGTGTGTGGTGGGGTGTGTGGTGGGTGTGTGTGTGTGGCGGGGTGTGTATGTGGCAGGGATGTGTGCAGCGGGGGTGTGTGTGGCAGGGTGTGTGTGGCAGGTGTGTGTGTGGCAGAGGTGTGTGTGGTGGTGAGTGTGTGGCTGGGTGTGTGTGGCAGGGTATGTGTGTGTGGTGTGTGTGTGTAGCGGGTTTGTGTGTGCGGCATGTGTGTGTGTGGAGGGTGTGTGTGGCAGTGTGTGTGGCAGTGTGTGGTAGGGTATGTGTGGTGGGTGTGTGTGTGGGGGTGTGGCGAGGGTGTCTGTGTGGCGGGGTGTGTATGTGGCAGGGATGTGTGTGGTGGGGGAGTGTGTGGCTGGGGTATGTGTGTGGTGAGGGTGTGTGTGTGGCAGGGTGTGTGGCGGGGTGTGTATGTAGTGGGGATGTGTGTGGCGGGTGTTTGTGTGGTGGGGACGTGTGTGTGGTGGGTGTTTGTGTGGCAGAGGTGTGTGTGGCGATATGTATGTGTGGCTGGGTGTGTGTGGCAGGGTATGTGTGTGTGGTGGGTGTGTGTGTAGCGGGTGGGGGTGTGCAGCATGTGTGTGGAGGGTGTGTGTGGCAGTGTGTGTGTAGCAGTGTGTGTGTGGTAGGGTATGTGTGGCGGGTGTGTGTGGGGGGGTGGCGGGAGGTGTGTGTGGCGGTGTGTGTGTGGTGGGGGTGTGTGTGGCAGGAGAGTCTGTGACAGGGTGTTTATGTGTGGCGGGGTGTGTTTGTTGTGGCAGAGGTGTGTGGCAGGAGAGGGTGTGTGTGTGGCGGGTGTTTGTGTGTAGCAGCGGTGTGGCAGGATGGTGTGCGTGTGTGGCGGGTGTGTGTTGTGGGGAGTGTGTGTGCAGGTGTGTGTGGCAGGGTGTGTGGCAGGTGGTGTATGTGGCGGTGTGTGAGTGGCAGGTGTGTGTGGCGGGTGTGTGTGTGGCGACTGTATGTGTGTAGTGCGGTTGTGTGGCAAAGGTGTTTGTTGAGGCAGGGGTTGTGTGGCAGGTGTGTTGTGTGGTGGGGAGGTATTTGTGGCGGGGGTTATGAGGGTGTGTGTGTGGTGGGGAGTGTTTGTTGTGGCGTGTGTGTGGCGGGGGTTATTGTGGCATGTGTGTGGTGGAGGGGTGTGTGTGGCGGAAGCATGTGTTTTACGGGGGGGTGTTTATGTTGTGGGAGTGTATGTGTGGAGTGCGTGTAGTGAGAAGTGTGTGTGTAAGGGTGTGTGTGTGGCGGGATGTGTTTGTTGTGGCGGGAGTGTGTGTGGAAATGTGTGTGGCGGGATGTGAGGTGTGTGTGTGTAGTGGAGTGTGTGTGTGGGTGTAGTGGGGTGTGTGTGTGGCAGGGGTGTGAGTTGTGTGTGGGGTGAGTGTGTGTGGCAGGGATGTGAGGTGTGTGTGGCAGGGGTGTGAGGTGTGGTGGGGTGAGTGTGTGTGTGGTGGTGTGTGTGTTTGGATGTGTGTGGCAGGGTGTATGTGGCGGGTGTGTGTGTGGTTGTGTGGGGGGGTGGGTGAGTGTGTGTGTGGCAGGGGTGTGAGGTGTGTGTGGGTGTGTGGCGGGGTGTTGTGGCAGCGTGTGTTTTGTGTGTGTGTGTGGGGTGTGGTGGGATGTGTTTGTTGTGACGGGTGTGTGTGTGTGTGGTTTGTGTGTGTGCGTTTGGGTATGTGTGGGTGTGTGTGTGTGGCAGGGGTGTGAGGTGTGTGTGTTTGGATGTGTGTGGGGGTGGTGGGGGGTATGTTTGGCAGGGGTGTGAGGTGTGTGTGGGGTGAGTTATGTGTGGCAGGGTGTGTGTGGGTATGTGTGTGGGTGTGGCGGGGGTGTGTGGGTGTATTTGGGTGTGTGTGGGTGTGGCAACGTGTTTGTGTGTATGTGGCGGGGTGTGTGTTGTTTGTGTGTTTGGGTGTGTGTGTGTGGCAGTGGTATGTGGCAAGGGTGTAAGGTATGTGGGGAGGGTGAGTGTGTGTGGTGTGGGTGTGTGTGGCAGGGGTGTGAGGTGTGTGTGTGGCAAGGTGTGAGGTGTGTGGGGGGGTGAATGTGTGCTTGTGTGTGTGGCAGGGTTGTGTGGTGTGTGTGTGTGTGTGTGTGTGGCAGGGGTGTGAGGTGTGTCGGGGTGAATGTGTGTGTGGGTGTGTGTGGCAGGGGTGTGAGGTGTGTGTAAGGGTGAGTGTGTGTGTGGGTGTGGCAGTGTGTGGTGTGTGTATGGGTTTGGGCGGTGAGTTGTGTGGGTGTGTGTGACGGGGTGTAAGGTGAGTGTGGGTTGTGTGACGGGGTGTGTGGGGGGTTGTGTGACAGGGGTGTGAGGTGGGGGGGTGAGTGTGTGTGTGGCAGGGTGTGGGGGAGTGTGGGGGGGTGTGGAGGGTGAGTGTGTGTGTGAGTGTGTGTGATGTGGTGTGAGGTGTGTGTGGGGTGAGTATGTGTGTGTGGGTGTGTGTGGCAGGGTGTGTGGGGGGTGGGTGTGTGTGTGTGGGGGGTGAGTTTGTGGAGGGGCTGTGGGGGGTGAGTGTGTGTGTGAGGTGTGTGATGGGATGTGAGGTGTGTGTGTTGTGTGTGTGTGTGGCAAGGTGTGGGGTGTGTGAGGTGTGTGTGAGGTGTGTGTGATGGGGTGTGAGGTGTGTGAGGGGTGTGGCGGGGTGTGGGCTGAGTGGGGTGTGTGTGTGGGGGTGTGTGATGGGGTGTGAGGTGTGGGTGTGTGTGGGTGAGTGTGTGTGGTGGGTGTGGGGGTGTGTGTGGTGGGTGTGGGGGTGTGTGGGAGGGTGAGTGTGTGTGGGTATGTGTGACAGGGGTGTGAGGTGTGTGTGGGAGTGAGTGTGGTTTGTGTGACAGGAGTGTGAGGTGTGGGGGGGGTGAATGTGTGTGGGGGTGTGTGGGTGGGGGTGTGTATGATGGGGTGTGAGGTGTGTGTGGGTGTGTGTGGCAAGGTGTGGGGTGTGTGGGGTGTGATGGGGTGTGAGGTGTGTGGGGGGTGAGTGTGTGTGTGTGGCAGGGTGTGGGGGTGAGTGTGTGTGTGTGTGTGACAGGGTGTGGGGGGTGAGTGTGTGTGGGATGTGGGGGGTGAGTGTGTGTGTGTGGTAGGGTGTGGGGGGTGTGGGAGGTGAGTGTGTGTGTGGGGAGTGGGGGGGGTGTGTGGGTGAGTGTGTGTGTGGCAGGGTGTGGGGGTGAGTGTGTGTGTGACAGGGTGTGGGGGGTGTTGGGGGTGAGTGTGTGTGGGATGTGGGGGGTGAGTGTGTGTGTGTGTGGCAGGGTGTGGGGGGGTGTGGGGAGGTGGGGGTGAGTGTGTGTGGGTGAGTGTGTGTGTGGGTGTGTGTGATGGGGTATGAGGTGTGGGGGGTGAGTGTGTGTGTGTGTGTGTGTGTGGCAGGGTGTGGGGGGTGAGTGTGTGTGTGGGGTGTGGGGGGTGAGTGTGTGTTATGGGGTGTGAGGTGTGTGTGTGGGTGTGGGTGTGTGTGGCAGGGTGTGGGGTGTGGGTGTGTGTGGCAAGGTGTGGGGTTTGTGAGGTGTGTGTGAGGTGTGTGTGTGGGGGGGGTGTGGGGTGTTTGTGGGGGTGTGTGAGGTGTGTGTGATGGGGTGTGAAGTTTATGTGGGTGTGTGAGGGGTGTGAGGTGTGTGTGATGGGGTGTGAGGTGTGGGTGTGTGTGGGTGCGTGTGGCGGAATTTTGGGTGTGTGGGGGTGGTGTGAGGTGTGTGTGTGTAGCGGGGTGTGGGGTGTTTGTGGGGGGTGTGTGTGGCAAGGTGTGAGGTGTGTGTGGGTGTGTGTGGGAGGGTGTGTGGTGTGTGTGGGGTGTGTGAGGTGTGGGTGTGTATGGGTGTGTGTAGCGGGGTGTGGGGTTGTGGGGGGTGTGAGGTGTGTGTGATGGGGTGTGGGTGTGTGTGGCGGGGTGTGGGGTGTGTGTGGCGGGGTGTGAGGTGTGTGTTTGTGTGTGGGTGTGTGTGGCAAGGTGTGGGGTGTGTGTGGTGTGTGTGAGGTGTGTGTGATGGGGTGTGAGGTGTGTGTGGCGGGGTGTGGGTGTTTGTGGGGGGTGTGAGGTGTGTGTGTGTGTGTGTGCCAAGGTGTGGGGTGTGTGAGGTGTGTGTGAGGTGTGTGTGATGGGGTGTGAGGTTTGTGTGGGTGTGTGTGGTGGGGTGTAGGGTGTGTGGGGGGATGTTAGGTGTGTGTGATGGTGTGTGAGGTGTGGGTGTGTGTGGGTGTGTGTGGCGGGGTGTGGGATGTGTGTGACGGGGTGTGAGGTGTGTGTTTGTGTGGGGGTGTTTGTGGGGATGTGAGGTGTGTGTGTGTGGGTGGGTGTGTGTGGCAAGGTGTGGGGTGTGTGAGGAGTGTGTGAGGTGTGTGTGATGGGGTGTGAGGTGTGTGTGGGGGGGTGTTTGTGGGGGTGTGAGGTGTGTGTGGGTGTGTGTGTGGCAAGATGTGGGGTGTGCGAGGTGTGTGTGAGGTGTGTGTGATGGGGTGTGACGTGTGTGGGTGTGTGTGGCGGGGTGTGAGGTGTGTGTGGGTGTGTGTGGCAAGGTGTGAGGTGTGTGTGGGGTGTGTGTGGGTGTGTGAGGTGTGTGTGTGGGTGTGTGGCAGGGTGTGAGGTGTGTGGGTGTGTGAGGTGTGTGTAGGTGTGTGTGGCAAGGTGTGAGGTGTGTGTGGGTGTGTGTGGGTGTGTGAGGTGTGTGTGGGTGTGTGTGGCAAGGTGTGAGGTGTGTGTGGGTGTGTGTGGGTGTGTGAGGTGTGTGTGGGTGTGTGTGGCAAGGTGTGAGGTGTGTGTGATAGGGTGTGAGGTGTGGGGGGGTTGGGGTGACGGGGTGTGTGAGGTGTGTGTGGGTGTGTGTGGCATGGTGTGGGGTGTGTGTGAGGTGTGTGTGAGGTGTTTGTGGGTGTCTGTGGGGGTGGTGTGAGGTGTGTGTGGGGGTGTGTGGGTGTGTGAGGTGTGTGTGGGTGTGTGGCAAGGTGTGAGGTGTTTGGGTGTGTGAGGTGTGTGTAGGTGTGTGTGGCAAGGTGTGAGGTGTGTGTGAGGTGTGTGTGGGTGTGTGAGGTGTGTGTGGGTGTGTGTGGCAAGGTGTGAGGTGTGTGTGATAGGGTGTGAGGTGTGGGGGGGTTGGGGGGTGGCGGTGTGTGTGTGTGGGTGTGTGAGGTGTGTGTGGGTGTGTGTGGCATGGTGTGGGGTGTGTGTGAGGTGTGTGTGAGGTGTGTGTGGGTGTGTGTGGCAAGGTGTGAGGTGTGGGGGGTGTGTGGGTGTGTGAGGTGTGTGTGGGTGTGTGTGGCAAGGTGTGAGGTGTGTGTGGGGTGTGTGTGGGTGTGTGAGGTGTGTGTGGGTGTGTGTGGCAAGGTGTGAGGTGTGTGGGTGGTGTGTGTGGGTGTGTGAGGTGCGTGTGGGTGTGTGTGGTAAGGTGTGAGGTGTGTGTGGGGTGTGTGTGGGTGTGTGAGGTGTGTGTGGGTGTGTGTGGCAAGGTGTGAGGTGTGTGGGGGGTGTGTGGGTGTTTGAGGTGTGTGTGGCATGGTGTGGGGTTGTGTGAGGTGTGTGAGGTGTGTGTGGGTGTTTGTGGCATGGTGTGGGGTGTGTGGGTGTGTGAGGTGTGTGTGGCATGGTGTGGGGTGTGTGTGGGTGTGTGAGGTATGTGTGGGTGTGTGTGCAAGGTGTGAAGTGTGGGGGTTTGTGGGGTGTGTGTGAGGTGTGTGTCAAGGTGTGATGTGTGTGTGGGGTGTGTGTGTGTGTGGGAGGTGTGTGTGGGTGTGTGTGGCATGGTGTTGGGTGTGTGTGAGGTGTGTGGGGGGTGTGTGGGGGTGTGTGTGGGTGTGTGAGGTGTGTGTGAATGTGTGTGGCATGGTGTGGGGTGTGTGTGAGGTGTGTGTGAGGCGTGTGTGGGGTGTGTGTGAGGTGTGTGTGAGGTGTGTGTGATAGGGTGTGAGGCGTGTGTGAGGTGTGGGGGTGTGTGTGTGGATGTGTGAGGTGTGTGTGGCAAGGTGTGAGGTGTGTGTGGGGTGTGTGTGGGTGTGTGAGGTGTGTGTGAGGTGTGTGGCAAGGTGTGAGGTGTGTGTGTGGTGTGTGGGTGTGTGAGGTGTGTGTGGGTGTGTGTGGCAAGGTGTGAGGTGTGTGGGGGGTGTGTGTGGCAAGGTGTGAGGTGTGTGTGGGTGTGTGAGGTGTGTGTGAGGTGTGTGGCAAGGTGTGAGGTGTGTGTGAGGTGTGTGGGTGTGTGAGGTGTGTGTGGGTGTGTGTGAGGTGTGTGTGGGGTGTGTGTGCAAGGTGTGAAGTGTGGGGGTTTGTGGGGTGTGTGTGAGGTGTGTGTCAAGGTGTGATGTGTGTGTGGGGTGTGTGTGGGTGTGGGAGGTGTGTGTGGGTGTGTGTGGCATGGTGTTGGGTGTGTGTGAGGTGTGTGGGGGGTGTGTGGGGGTGTGTGTGGGTGTGTGAGGTGTGTGTGAATGTGTGTGGCATGGTGTGGGGTGTGTGTGAGGTGTGTGTGAGGCGTGTGTGGGGTGTGTGGATGTGTGAGGTGTGTGTGGCAAGGTGTGAGGTGTGTGTGGGGTGTGTGTGGGTGTGTGAGGTGTGTGTAGCAAGGTGTGATGTGTGTGTGTGGGGGGTGTGGGTGTGTGAGGTGTGTGTGGGTGTGTGTGGCATGGTGTGGGGTGTGTGTGAGGTGTGTGTGAGGTGTGTGTGGGGCAAGGTGTGAGGTGTGTGTGGGTGTGTGTGGCAAGGTGTGAGGTGTGTTGGTGTGTGAGGTGTGTGTCGGTGTGTGTGGGTGTGTGAGGTGTGTGTGAGGTGTGTGGCAAGGTGTGAGGTGTGTGTGGGTGTGTGAGGTGTGTGTGGGTGTGTGTGGCAAGGTGTGAGGTGTGTGTGGGTGTGTGAGGTGTGTGTGAGGTGTGTGGCAAGGTGTGAGGTGTGTGTGAGGTGTGTGGGTGTGTGAGGTGTGTGTGAGGTGTGAGGTGTGTGTGGGTGTGTGTGGGTGTGTGAGGTGTGTGTGGGTGTGTGAGGTGTGTGTGAGGTGTGTGGCAAGGTGTGAGGTGTGTGTGAGGTGTGTGGGTGTGTGAGGTGTGTGTGGGTGTGTGTGGCATGGTGTGGGGTGTGTGTGAGGTGTGTGTGGGTGTGTGAGGTGTGTGGGTGTGTTAGGTGTGTGTGGGTGTGTGTGGCATGGTGTGGGGTGTGTGTGAGGTGTGTGTGGGGGGTGTGGGTGTGTGTGGCAAGGTGTGAGGTGTGTGTGGGGGGTGTGTGCGGTGTGTGTGAGGTGTGTGGGTGTGTGTGGCATGGTGTGCGGTGTGTGTGAGGTGTGTGTGTGGCAGGGGGGCAGGCCCGGCGGTTTCTGCGGGAACCCCCCCCCCCCAGGAAACCCCAGGAAACCCCGGGAAACCCAGGCCGGCGGCGGGCCAGTCCCTGGGGAGGAACCGCAGGCTCGGCCGGAGCCCGCCCCGGCTGAAGCAGGCCGCGGGGGTGCTCCCGTCGCCTCTGGCCGCGCGCTGGAGAGGTTTGCCAGAGGAGGACGGGGAGAGCGGGAGTTTCCTTGACTAGGGCCAGCCCAAGGCAGGGCTTACAAGGCCACAGGGCGTCCCTTCTGGGGACGCTGCAGCGGGCACCGTGGGCCCTGGAGTTGACCAGGACGCGCTCAACCAGGCCCGGTTCAAAGCGGCCACGAGGGGAGGGGTTGGAGGAAGACCAGGCGGGAAGACTGCGGGAGGTGGGCGAGACAGTGGAACTGGCCGCTTAGTGCCTTGGGTGCTGTCGAGTCCGGGCAGGGCCCTGGAGTCCCAAGCCCCCTGGGTCCGCAGACGTCGTGTCGGGCACTAGCCGGTCAAAACCTGTCAGAGCGGACACGCAACGACGCCTGTCAAATTTTTTCCCCCGTTGAACAGGCACCGGCCACGCCCACTCTCCTGGGCCCACCCCTCGCGCAAAGTCCCCGCCCCGCCCCGGCGTGCCGTGCGCGGCTGCGCGGAGGCTGGCGTGGCTGGGCGGCCATGGGCGGGGCTTCCGGCGCGTCGCAGCGCCTTCCGGCCGAGCGCGAGGGCTCTGCCGGCTTCTGATATGAAGGTGAGCCCCGCGGCCGCCGCGCCTATTCCTCCTTCTGGCACGGCCTCAGCCGCCCTGCCGCGAAGTGACTCCTCCCGTGCCAGACGGTTGTGGGGCGCGGGCGACGCGGGCGGGCGTACGGGAGCGCGAGCGCCGGGAGCAGGCGTGTGCGCCGGCGTGGCCGAGCGGGCGTGGAAGGGAAGTGGGGGCGTGGGCGAGAGAGGACCGAGGCAGCGACAGCGGTGCCGGTGGAGGCGTGTGAGCGAGCGTGCGACCAGGCGGTCTTGGGCGCGCGGCCGGGCCGGTGGTCCCGGGGCTGGGCGGGCGCGCCGGCTCTCCCCGGGCGCAGCCCCAGGCCTTGAACATCGGGGCCGCAGATGTCCACACCCGAGGCGACGCGCCAGCCCTTGCTTCACAGGTCCCTAGACTGCAGCCCACGGAGGTGAAGGGCAGCAGGCTGGTGACAGAACCGGACCTTGAGCCACCTCAGTGTAGTGTTCCCATGACTCTGGGCCCCAGCACTGGGCAGGGCTGTCCCCCTCGCCCCGCGGTCTCCTCCCGTGTGAACTGTGCTAGTAAGTGTGTCTGTGTGCTGAGCTGTGGCCTGGCACGCAGCACAAAATCAATAAATGTCGCCGGGGTCGTTATCGTTCTGCCTCTTACACCACCTTCGTTTCCAAGCATAGCATACACTCCGTCCTCACCATAAGAACATGGTTGGCTCCACAATTTGTGCTCAAAAGTGAAAACATGGAGTGGCCCAGTGTTTTTGGCATTGGAGCTGCATTTCCGTTGAGAGTCAACTTGCCCTGGCACCGTGATCCAGGCCTGTAATCCCAGAAACTCAGGAGGTTGAGGCTGGAGGATCGTGGCTAGCCTCTATTATTTTGTTTATTTTGATCCTGTCTGAAAATGTAAAAAGGGGTGGGTGGGAATAATGCTCAGTCATAGGGCTCCCCTGAGTTCAATCCCCAGTATCAAAAAGCAAAAAAAAAAAAAAAAATCAAACCAAAGCTGATTTTTACTCCTTAGGCTGATCTCATGCTGTAGTACCATACAATCTGAGGAACACTGATCAGCTTCTTTCACTCTGCACATGCACAACTGACATGCACACGTGAGATGCATGCACTAGTGCATTTCTTGCTGTGGGTTGGCATGAACAGCATTTGAAAATCTCTGTACTTCCTTTCTATCAGCCCTCCTGTGACTGTCCTTCCAGTGTCCTGGGGCTCAGAGCCCCCAAATAGTCTATTAAAACAGCAGATTCTGAGACTTGGATTAGTCAGTGTCATAACACACCACACTATGGAGGCTCTTCTGCCCAAAGGAGGGTTTTTAGTGTTTGGGAAAGAAACATGGTTTGATGCAGGAGCACAGTGTGTGAGCAAGGTACAGTGGTACACACCTGTAATCCTAGCAACTAGAGGTTGAGGCAGAAAGATCGTAAGTTTGAGGCCAGCCTTGATAACTTAATGAGACCTTGTCTAAAGTGTAGAAATAAAAAGGGCTGGGGACGTAGCTCAGTAGTAAAGCACCTCTAGGTTCAATCCTCAGTACCAAACAAACAAGCCCTGTGTGGGAGAGCCCAGGAGTCACCAATGTGAAGAGCACAGTGGAGAGTTAGCCCTCACAGGCATCCAAGCCGTGGACAGTGGGGAGCCTTGGGAGGTGCAGCAGCCTGGATGTGCCCTCACATGTGCATCACTGCCCCTCCGCTGCACTGTGGCAGGTTGCATCCCAGTGTTTCATCCCACAGCCAAGTGACCAGCTACTGGCAGTCAGCAGTAGCACCAGCCCTGGCTTTGTGTTTGGTTTGGTTCTCCCAGTATCCTGACTAGGTACAGAAGCTGAAGGTCCATCTTCCTCTTCCACAGGTGCATATGAGCTTCACCCGTTCTCTTCCTTCCTTCCTGAAGGTGTGAAATCAAATTGGGTTAAGGGTGTGATAAAGGGACCTCTGAGTGGGTGGACAATGGCCCTGCTGCAGGTTTGCAGGGCTGCAAGAAGAGGAGAGACCCAAAGTTATGGTGGTTACCAGGGCACACCATGACGATCACTCGTAATCACTTCCCTGGAGGCCATCCTTTTGCATGGTTTCTCCTCAATTTCCTTCTTTCATCATGGAAGGGACTGGGGTAAAAAATGGGTGTTTGATTACTTGGGAGGCTGAAACAAGAGGATTGCAAGTTCAAGGCCCATCTGGGCAACTCTAATAAGACACTGGCTCAAAACAAAAAAGGGCTGGGGGGACAAGCTCAGAAAGGAAACTGATGGGTTTGATCCCTGTACTCTCCCCTGCAAAAAAGGATACTTGGGAGCTAAGAGAGCTGCAGTCTCAGCCTGCCAGGCAAACTCTGGGTAATTATGGACTGTCTGCCCCAACCCCCTTCCATGGACAGAATTGTGCAGCAGTGAGAGTGTTAGGGTGAGATAAGGCTGCAAGAGGCTGCTGCCCCTTGATTCTGATTTCTCTTGCTAAAAGGAGGGGTTGGTTTGGTGGGGAGCCAGCGATGGAAGGTGTTCTGGGCCTGGATTTTCTTTTTTTTTTAATTATTAATTTTTTTTTAATTTATGTATGACAGAATACATTAAAATTCATATTACATACATAGAGCACACATTTTTCATATCTCTGGTTGTATACAAAGTATATTCACGCTAATTTGTGTCTTCATACATGTACTTTGGATAATGATGTCCATCACATTCCACCATCATTTCTAACCCCGTGCCCCTTCAATTCCCCTCCCACTCCTCCGCCCTATCTAGAGTGGGCCTGGATTTTTTTATCTCCTCAGAACTGTGATGTCTCTTATTTATTTATTTGTTTAGGTACTGGGATAGAACTCAGGGGTACTTGACCACTGAGCCACATCCCCAGCCCTATTTTGTATTTAGAGATAGGGTCTCACTGAGTTGCTTAGTGCCTCACTTTTGCTGAGTCTGGCTTTGAAGACATGATCCTCCTGCATCAGCTTCCCAAACTGCTGGGATTACAGGCATGTGCCACTGCACCAAGCATATTTATTCTTTGTTTATTTTTGGCACTGAGGATTGAACCCAGGGGGCTTAACCATTGAGCCACATCCCCCACATTTTATTTTGAGACAGATCTGGTTAAGTTGCTTAGGGCCTCACTGAGTTGCTGAGGCTGGCTTTGAACTTTCAGTCTTCCTGTCTCAGCTTCCAGAGCAGCTGGGATCATAGGCTTCACCACCATACGTACCTGGCTCTGTGATGACTTTTAGAGCAATTGTTGCCTTTCTCCAAGGCCACAAGCACTGCGTGCTGTTCTTTGTACCCTCAGCTTCCCTTCCTAGTTCCTCAGAGCCTGAAGGCCATGGGGTCTCCTTGCCTCCCAGTCTTACCCACGTCCTAGGCAGGTGATGGAATTTGGGTTTCCCCTGCATATAGCGGGCTGGCTGCAGAATAAAAGCTAAGAGAGAAAACAGAAGAAACCACAGGACACAGGAAGTAATTTTAGAAAGTGGGGATGGGACCAGTTGGCTCTTGGATCTTAGGGATCAAGTTTCCACACTGGAAAGAGAGCGTGCAAGAGAGCCCACGCTTGCTTTAATTATATGGAGGAAGCATCAAAGGTTTTCTGTGGAATGTTCTTTGCCAAATAAGGTAGGAGGTGGGCTGTCCAGTTTCCAGTGAGTTATGCCCAAGGGGGCTTGGGATATAGCTCAGTTGGTAGAGTGCTTGTCTCGCATGCATGAGGCCTTGGGTTCAATCTCCAGTGTCACACACACACACACACACACACACACACACACACACAAGTATGAGAGAGCCCAGTTCTCATGCATCACTGAATCCATTGAGTGGGAGGAGCCACAAGATAGTTTACAATGCCAAACCTAAATTTCCCTGGCTCAAGGCTGAATGAAGTCTGGAAGCTCAAATAATTCACGGTGGCCTACATTTCAGGTAGGGAACTTCCCTCCTGTGCTGGGAACATGGTTGTTTTGGGTGACAAAGATGGACGCTTGTTGCTGCAGTAGTCTTACCCAGATGATGGCAGGGTAGGAAAATCTGTTCCTCTGCAAAGGGAAGTGAAAAGAGGTCCCTGGCAAGGAGTTCATAGGAACAAGAGGGTGGGCACTGTGGTGGGCCTGGTTCTGGCAGCTCCTGATGGACATTCCTGTCTGGCCTGGTATTCCTGGAGCTTTCTCATCCTGGGCTTGGGTGTTAGAGGTGCCTGTGGCCTCCAGGGAAGGTTGTGTTCCAACTTGCTGGGCAGTGGGCTAGCGCAGCCTCCAGCTGCTCACCTCCCTTTGCCTGGGCTGTGCGAGCCTCTCAGCTCTTCTGGAGGGTGTGCGACTAGATGGATGAGCTTCTGCATATCCAATGTCTTGAAGCCTATGACAGCTGCCCAACCAGGCTCTACTTGTTGCTCAATCGCCCTCAGAGTGAAGGCCAGAGGGTGGGGTTGCCTGGAACCTAAAAATGAACTGTACAACTAATAAGAGTTCATTGCAGGGCTGGGGTTGTGGATCAGTGGTAGAGCGCTTGCCTAGCATGTGCGAGGCACTGGGTTAGATTCTCAGCACCACATCGAAAAATAAATAAAATAAAGTCATTATGTCTGACTACAGCTAAAAATATTTTTTTAAAGAGTTTATTGCAGAAAAAAGTCACGAAATACAGGTAAAGAAATAACAAAATGACCAGCAATTCCTAATTGCCAGCGTATTTGCTTTTCAGTGTATGTGCAGTACTGGGGTTTCCACCCAAGGCCTGTGTACAACAGGTAAGTGCTCTCTCTCTGAGCTATGTCCCCAGCCCTTTTTCTGATTTTTACTTTGAGACAGGGTCTCACTAAATTGCCCTGAGGCAACTCTCCTGCCCCAGGCTCCTGAGTTTCTGGGATTACAGGCATGTACCTGTGCACCCAGCTTTTATTCTTGATTTACAAGATTTCTTTGCATATTGTGGATAGGTTATGGGCAGAAACCTTTTAAGCATATTATGAATATGTTTTTCTGGCTTAATTGACTCTAAAGTTGCTCTTTTGTTTCCTAAATAAAAGTTGCACCTTTTCTTATTTTTATTTTTTTAAAATTTTTTAAATATCTTTTTAGTTGTAGGTGAACAAATACCTTTATTTTTATTTGTTCTTATTTTTATGTGGTGCTGGGGATCGAACCCAGTGCCTCATGCATGCTAGGCAAGCTCTCTACCACTGAGCCACAACCCCAGCCCCTCCTTTTATTTTTTGAGATGGGAATTTGTGTTGCCCAGGATGACCTTGAACTTCTGGGCTCAAGTGACTCCTTTTGCCTCAGCCTTCCAACTAGCTGGGACCACAGATGCATGCCATCATTCCCAGTTTTTGCTTTTTTTTTTTTTTTGGTGCGGGGATACTGAGGATTGAACTCAGGGGCACTCAACCACTGAGCCACATCCCCAGCCCTATTTTCTATTTTATTTAGAGACAGGGTCTCACTGAGTTGCTTAATGCCTCACCTTGCTGAGGCTGGCTTTGAATTCGCAATCCTCCTGTCTCAGCCTCCAAAGCCACTGGGATTACAAGCTTGCATCACCGCACCTGGCCCATGCCCAGGTTTTAAAGATTTACATAATTTTTTTTTTTTTTTTGGTGTGTGTACACACCAGGGATTGAAGTCAGAGTCACTTGACCACTGAGCCACATCCCTAGTCCTATTGTATTTTATTTAGAGACAGGGTCTCACTGAGTTACTTAGTGCCTCTCTATTCCTGAAGCTGGCTTTGAACTCGTGATCCTCCTGTCTCAGCCTCCTGAGCTGCTGGGATTATAGGTGTGCACCACTGCACCTGGCTAAAGATTTACATTTTTTAAAATTTTTTTTAGTTGTTGATAGACATTTATTATTATTTTTTTTACTTATGCGGTGTTGAGAATCAAACCCAGTGCCTTATACATGCCGGGCAGGTGCGCTACTGCTCAGCCCTAGCCCCAGCCCCAATATTTACATTTTTATGTGGTAAACTTTGTGGGTGTTCATATTTTCTCCCAGTACCTTCTGTGGCTCCACTGTTTTATACTTCATTCATATTGTGACTAGGATTTCTTTGGATCTGAGGGGGGATGTGGGGACCAACATTCTATTAGGTGGCTGGTTGTGGCCAGGGCAGCCTTGGGCAATAGGGGGAGGGCTCCGTGGCCAGTGGTGATGAGGCTGTCTGGGTGCCTGAGGGACTTGTGGCCCAGTCAAGAGCCTAGAAGAGCTGGGGATTTGACTCAAGCTACCAGGGCTGGCAGAGGCTGGGCTCTGTCCTGGGGGCCCAGGCTGTACTAGGAATGCTCCCCTCAGCAGAGGGACGCCTGGCCTGTGCTCTCCTGGTCATCGTCTCCATGTGTTCTTTCTCTGCAGCCCTCTGGACCCAGAGGTTAGACCCCGTGTGACACACTCACCATGCAGATGCTCCTTCACATCCTCTGGCTTATTCTGGCCTGTGGCTCTGTGCACACTACCTTGTCAAAGTCAGATGCCAAAAAAGCTGCTTCAAAGACGCTGTTGGAGAAGGTAGGAATAACCTGGGAACTTGAGGTGACCGTACTGGCCAATGGCTGACCCTTCACACTCCTGTCTCTCCTGTTTGGCTGGGAATCAGGACTCTGTGAATCAGGACTCTGCAGGGGCATGGCTGCTCATGTGGCCATCTGACCAGCCAGCAGTAGACAGGTGGGTGGGATGCTAGGCAGGTGGCTTGTGTGTTTCTAGGACTTTACTGGCTAAGGCTCTGAGTATGCCACCTCTGGAGCCAGGTTCTGAGGTGTCAGGCTTTGTCTTGTGTCTCACCCTGCCCATTCAGGACCTGTCCCCTATGAGTTTCCATCTTTCTTCTGCACTCCTGTCTCACGGTGGTTATTCTTTCTCATATTGATGCCCTTAAGCTGCATTGTATTGGGGATGTTGTGCTGTTCTTCTGGGATGGTTCCAGGAATTATAAACTCAAGGATAGGTCCCCATCTAGCCTATCCCTCAGCCCCAGCAGCTCCTGCAGTCCCCATGCCTCTGGCCAGACTGCAGTTACAGGGTCATTCCTGTATGGAATGATGATGGGGGTGATGTTGTGAGCTGGGCCCTAGAGCGTGGACTGAGCAGGCAAGTCGAGAACTTGTAAAAGAACTTTGACAGGGGACTGCGTTGTGGCTCAGTGACAAAGTGCTTACCTTGCACATGTGGTGCCCTGGGTTCGATCTTGAGCACCACATAAAAATAAATAAAAACAAAATAAAGGGACTGGGGTTGTGGCTCAGTGGCAGAGTGCTCACCTAGCACATGCGAAGCCCTGGGTTTGATCCTCAGCACCACATAAAAGTAAATAAATAAAGATATTGTGTCCAACCCAAAAATAAATATTAAAAAAATAAAATAAAGATATTGTGTTTATCTATAACTAAAAAATTTTTTTAAAAAAGGAAGAACTTCTAGAAGCAGAGGAGGGGAAAGAGGTGTGGCCACAAGGTAGGGGAAGACCTGTGTTGGGAGCACAAAGTTGGTCAGTGAGGTGGCATGTGCCTGGCCTGTCCTCAATATATATGGCCCTGCGCCCAGGTGAGTCTCAGGTCCCAAGTGGGTACTGACTATCCATCATCATGTGGATGGAGGCACCCTAGCTTCCTGTCTGCTCTTCAGTCCCTAGCAAGGGACAGCCCCTGACAGCCACCACATCTTCTCTAAAGGCCAGAGCCCTTCTGGCTTGAGTTGCCCACTGGCCTGTGCCCTCTACCTGCAGGGTCTCCAGGTCAACAAGTCACATTGGTCCAGAGACAGTCCATGGCTAAACAGGATGGGCTTGCTGTTGCTTGGGAGGCTACATTACACGCAGGACAGTGAGTGATGGCTTCCTCCCCTTCCTTTCCTTTCAGACTCAGTTTGCAGATAAGCCTGTCCAAGATCGGGGTCTGGTGGTGACGGACCTCAAAGCTGAGGTCGTAGTTCTTGAGCATCGCAGCTACTGCTCGGCGAGGGCCCGGGAGCGAAACTTTGCTGGAGACGTTCTAGGTTATGTCACTCCGGTAAGTTGGGTTCTCATGGTGCACAGGGAGGCCCTGAGGTGCAGATGGGCTGCCCCATCCTCCATGGCAGGCAGACCTCCTGCTCTCTTCTTCCAGGAGACAGGGCTGTGAGGCAAAGTGGGAGAGATGCCAACCTGGAGATGGCAGAGTGAAGGGTGCCGGGAATTTCTTGGGGGCTTGCACCTCCTGATTGCAAGTGACTCTGGTCAGTGCTCCCTGGCTGTCTGGCCCCACCCTGCGTAGGTGTATGGGCTGGTAAGGACGAGCACAGTCACCCTGGTAAAGGAGCTGTTGCCAGGGTGCCAGGCTATGGGCATCAGTCCCAACAACTCCCCGGAGTGCTGGGCCCCACCATCACCACAGGCAGGGTTGATGTGGGCCCTAGGCATGACCTGAGCAGCCAGAAACAGAATCACACAAGGCAGGTGTGCACTCATCTGTCCTCTGCCTGCTGTCCCCTCTCTCTGCCAGTGGAACAGCCATGGGTATGACATCGCCAAGGTCTTTGGGAGCAAGTTCACGCATATATCACCAGTCTGGCTACAGCTGAAGAGACGTGGCCGTGAGATGTTTGAGGTTACAGGTCTCCACGACGTGGACCAAGGTTTTCACACTGCCTGCTTGCCTGTGCTTATCCCAGGGATGAGGAGAGTGAGAATGTGTCTCTGTGTGATTGTGAGTGGGCACGCATGACTCGTGAGAATGTGTGACTGGGTGTGTGTGCCATGAATGTTGAGACTGTCAGCATGAGTGTGCCCAAAGTGCAGTCCTATGGTGTGGGCTGGTATGCAGAGTTGGGCAGAATGGGCCAGGAGGAGGTGGTCACTATTGTGTGACCCTCTGTATAACTGGTCAGTGCCTCAGAGCAGACCCAGCACTGCCTCAGTGTTCTGGGGATGGTGGGGCAGGACTTCCCTTGCACATCTGAGGCACGTGAGCATGTGCCAGGTGGGCTGAAGGACAACTGTGGTAGCTGCTGGGATGTGAAAGATGCAGGCCATTGGTTCCTTTGCTCTGTCTCTCCCTTGGTGGTCTCTAGCTGGTATCCAGGATTCCCATTGGGTTTTGGCTGCCTTTGGTTCATGGAGACAGCCCTAACGTTCCCAGGCCCTTGGAATGGCCTAAGATAGGGCCACCTGTTCCCTTGGCTCAAAGCCATCTCTGTTCAGGAAGAATGAGCTCAGGACTGCTCTGCAGGGGCAGGAGAGGTTGGGTTGGAAGCTGGGGCCATCAGGAGGAGGTGAGACTAGAGGAGGAGGGTGATGCAGGGTGACCCCTGGACCTGGGAAGAGCTAGTTCAAGTGGACTGGATCTCCTGGCCCTGTGCTTACTATCCCATCTGGTCCTACAGGATGGATGCGAGCTGTCAGGAAGCATGCCAAAGGCCTACACATAGGTGAGTCCAGCAGGCCTGGAGGTGAGTGTTCAGGAACCACATCCATTTCACATCATGGTGGAGGGGGTTCTGTGGACCCAGTTCACTGCATTGTGTGAGTGTAGGTCGCTCCTCTTGCTCTGAGTCCAGCCACAGCCTGGCATTCATGGCCCATGTTCCAGCCCAAGTCCTGGGCTCTCCTGCCCACTGGGCCATAGCCCACCAAGGCCAGTGCTTCCTTGGCAGTGGCTTTGCCCCTTCTCCCTCCCATTTCTTCCTTCCTTCTCCGTCCAGCATTGAGTCCCTGAGGGCAACACTGGCTCTGCTCCACCGGAGCTCCTGTAGCTCACAGTGGTGAGGGAGCACCACATGTTCCAGTGAGCAGCAGGTGCCCGGGGGCAGCCGAGTATGAGTGTGGGGCTTGGGCTGAGGGGAGACTCTACTGGAAGGCTCAGGAGCAGCAACAGGGCTGAGCTGAAGGAGTGTGGGGGTCTTGGCTGGGACTGGGAGGTGGGCAGGACACAGGGGCCTATGCAGGGCCAGGAGGGGACTTGTACTCAGGGCCAGTGGGAGCCATCAGGATAGATTGAAGTTGGAGACAGCTATGGACAGACCAGCCAGGAGCCAGAAAGCTGAAGTCTGTCCAGCCACCTTCCTGGAAAGCAGGCCCCTGGGGGAGCTGGTGAGGGAGGAGGACTGGCAGCATCACCTGCTCCTTCCCCGATGTGTCCCACCCTTGCCAGCCTGCATGGCTGGAGCTGTGTCTGCCTTGGATGGCTTCCCCTCCCATCACTGAGTTTTGATTCTGCTCTGGGGCCCAAGAAGATGCCTTATTGGGGACAAAAAGCAGAGGAATATAATTCATTGTTTCCTGGTCACAACCTCTGTGTGTGTCTCCCATCAGTGCCTCGGCTTCTGTTTGAGGGCTGGACTTACGATGACTTCCGCAATGTCCTAGACAATGAAGATGAAATAGAAGAGCTCAGCAAGACTGTGGTCCAGGTGGCAAAGGTGAGACCTGCATGCTGTCCTCACAGGCCACCAGGCCTCACCCCCAGAAGGCCCTGTCTCTCCCCGCCAGGCCTTGCCTCCTCAAATGGTCTCTTTCTCTCAGAGAAGGTTGTGCCTCCCAAACCCACCCCACCTCTCAGATCAGCTCCTGCCTCCCACAACAGCTGCTGAGTCTTCCTGGCCTTTCCTTCTGACTGGGACTCCCACAGGGCCTCCACTGGGCTCCTCTTGCTTGGATTTCTTCTTAAGCACCTTCTAGTGCAACCCAGGTCTTCCAGGCAGGACAATGTCAGCCCACTCCAGAACATTCCATGCTCCCTTTTGACCCCAGGGATCCTCTGGGGGTCCCAGGGTGGGAGACTTGTCTTCAGGGCCAGGAAGCTTCCTTTGGTCAGAGCCTGAGTGCCTTGGAGGGAGCCCATCTCCACTGGCTGCTTGTATGCTCTGGTGCAGGGACAGAAGATCCTGGATAAACAGAATGCAGGGTGCCAAGTCCTGCTTCTGACTCCTGTAGGGGGTCCCCCTCCTGCCCCCTTCAGAGGGATTTCTGGGTGTGCAGTTTAGCCTTGGACCTTGCCTCGTGGGTGACTAGGTTGTAACTTTGCCGTTGGATAAGGTGGGAGTTCTGTCTGTCTTTTCACCTGTCCCTCTTGGGTCTTTCTCCTCATTGATTCTGTTTTTTTCAGAACCAGCATTTTGAGGGCTTTGTGGTGGAGGTGTGGAGCCAGCTGCTGAGCCAGAAGCATGTGTGAGTTTGGGGCAGCAGGTGGCTGCTTGGACCTCGAGTGTTTGCTGGAGCCAGAGGGAGGACCGAGGGAGAGGAAGAGCTTTGGGGAGGGCCTTCCTCCTGCGTTCCTATGTCTGAGGTGGAGAGGAGGCCCTGTCAGAGGTGGAGAAGCCAGAAATGGCCCCAGGACAGGAGACCTATCCTGAGCACATTGCAGTGCCAGCCGGGAGGCCCCTCATGTGTGGTAAAGGGCACAGAGGACCTTCACTCACAGGGACTCTGTGAGTAGAGTGGCCAGGATAGTGTGACAGGTCTCACTAGATACAAGCAGAGGCTTCCTCGGTGAGCAGGAAGGAAATTCCTGGGATGTGAAAAGAGACTAGCCAAGCATATGTGGGACTTTGAGGTGTGATGGCCCTGGTGTCCTTTGGGCTCTTCAATGTGCCACGGGGAGGGAGCCACACAGTAGCCTCGTAGATCTGTTGAGGTTTGTCTTACTTTGTTTCTGTTTCAGTGCATTAAGTAGGCAGTAAGACGTGACCTCATAGTGTCCCTGGAGCAGGAGGGCTGTGGGGAGAGTTGCAGAGCCCAGCCAAGTGAGAGGCTATAACAGGAGGCAGAGGTAGGAATAGCCTGCCCTTGTACCCAGGGAGTGGAGGCAGCTGTCCTCAGGGAATGTCAGGGCCATGGTGTGAGCAGTAATCAGGCTCCTGAGCAGCAAAGACCAGTTGGTCCAACCATATTGGGCATTGAGCTGCCTCCAGGACAGCTGCCTCCCAGGACAGACCTGACTGAGCTGAGACAGGAATATCTACATGGGTCTCCTTCCACCCCACCCCCCACCCCCAGCATCTAGTCTGAATTCCATGTGTCAGGTTGGCTTGGCAAGTCTGTGATTAACCTGGCAATACCATGGTTGGCAGGCTTGGGCAGGCATGTGGCACTTGCTTTTGGCCCAGTATGCAGGCCCGTGGTGTGGGCTGGTATGCTGGTGAGGTCTAGTGTCTGTAACACATGGGCTTGGGGAGCCAGCCTCTTGATAGCAGCTCTCCCAGGGGCCAGAGAGGTTATCTGGGAGCCATCTGAAACAGCTATGAGAACTCCTCTTCAGAGCACCAACTGGCTGGAGTGACTGTCCCTGGGCAGAGAC
The DNA here is from genome assembly GCF_048772815.1 of Callospermophilus lateralis. Classification (NCBI taxonomy): domain Eukaryota; kingdom Metazoa; phylum Chordata; class Mammalia; order Rodentia; family Sciuridae; genus Callospermophilus; species Callospermophilus lateralis. The sequence continues at coordinate 211,784,448 of NC_135306.1, forward strand.
TGCTAGGCACGGCAGGAAGAGCTGAGCGGGCAGCTCTGCCAGAGATTCCCAGGCCTTTCTCCCCATGAAACCTGAAGCAGTTTGAACTACTGCAGCGTGTCACCTTAGTCTGCCCTGGCCAGAAGTCTCAACTTGGTTCATAGTATTACACTCCTGGTCACATCCCAGCAGACTCAATGGGCCTGTGGTAGTCCTTCCCCGAGGTCTGGAAGGCTTTGTGGCAAGTGTACACAAGTCACTGAGGGTGATAGGTGTTACGGTGAACTTTGGAGGTAGCAGATCTGGGGATGTCAGCCCTGAAGCTAATGCTACAGCCTGCCCCTGGGAGAGGCCAGTTCCTTGGTAAGGTGGAGATGAGACTGCCAGACAAGTACCTGTTTGCCCTGCTGACCCCCACTTGGAGCTGTCTCCCACATGCCAGACCCGAGTCTGGGCTCAGTGGGTTCTCTTGTGTGCTGTTGCTAGCACAGGCTCAGAGGCTATCTAGCCTGTAGGGTCTGTTGGTAAAGCTCTCAGCAGAGATTTGCGGCTGCCAGTCCCACCCAGGGTGGCTGCAGTGTGGGCCCCTGGGAGCCGCCGTTGCTGGCAGATAGGGATGAGCTTACACCTGTCCCACAAAGTCAGCTTCAGGCTACGCGCTTGTGGATGCATGTCCAGACTCCTTGGGCCCCTTACAGAGCGGCCTTGGCCACCTTTTTGGCCCTCAAGTCTCGTATGTCATGGGGATCAGAACCCATAGCCTTTGGGGCTAGTAGGAGGCCCTCTCCAAGTAGGGTTGGTTTCCTGAAGTCCCAGGCCTCTGGTGTTTAGGGGCCTGAGCAGTGTCCTCCTTGTCCATGACCTTTAAGTGATAAGTGGGTAATAGCCATTGGTACACTAGACAAGTTCTGGATGCAAAAGTGGGAGGGCAGGTTGTCCCAAGACTTTGTCCCTCCCTGGTCTGTACTTGGGTTGCCACCTGCAAAGCTAGCACTGGGCCAAGAGAGGAAGGCTGTCTGGCCTTGGCTTCCTTGTGACCACAGAGTCCTCACACTGGCATCACTGGCACAGCCTCAATGGGGCAACATCAGGGAGACTGAGAAGTCACCACCATCCCACAGCCAGTTGCTGAGAGGACCTGGCCTTCCACACTCTTCAGAGACAGACTTCCATCCCCATGGCCAGTGGAAGCCATGGCCTTATGCTTGGTGCCCATCAAGGTGGGACTTGCAGTCTACTGTCCATACAGGGCTGCTCCTAAAGGGCCTGGAGTAGAAGAGTGAGGGCCTTGTGTCCAGGGAGAGTGGGCCCAGAGTAGACACATCAATATTGGAACAGCAGCATTAGGCCAGCTCCTATGAGCAGAGACTCCACCCCAGCTAGTGTTAGGTGCCCTGTGGGCTGTCCACCCACTGCCCACGTGGGTCGAGAGTTACAGGGTAGGTTCTCTCAGCTTGTATGGGGAGAGAGGTCAATAGTTGTCCTTGGGCACACCACCCCACCTGCCCCTTTGGTCCCCTCATCTGGTGGCCCCAGCATGACTGATGACCTGCCCCATTTTGAAGCCCCCACTTGTGTGGCCCTCAGACTGTCCTGTGGTGTTTCACAGCCTGAGGCTTATAGTGCCACTCAGTGTATTGGTGCACTCGGGCTCTGGAGCATGATATAGACCTGTGAGCTCTGTTTCATCTGGGCCCCTCTCTTCTGAGCACCCACTTGGGTGCTCTTGAGACTCTAGCTGGAGGGGCCCCTGGGTATGAGGAAGGACAGGGGTCTTTTGGATAATGTATAAGGACAGGTTGGGGTGTGAGGCCCCTTCTTCCCTAGCCCTCTCCACAGATCCACATGTGCCATTTTCTGTATGGTGCTGTACCCAGGGTGGGGTGAGAAGGCCTGATGGAGGGTCTCAGGCTGGGACCACTGGGAGCCTGCAGTGCTTGGAGCCAACTGCCTCTTGTTCTTGCAGGGGCCTCATCCACATGCTTACCCACCTGGCTGAGGCACTGCATCAGGCCCGGCTGCTGGCCATCTTGGTCATTCCACCTGCCGTCACCCCTGGGTAAGTGCAGTTCTCTTGAGGGGTTGGGGGAGCAAACATGGGCATCAGTCAAGGGCCCAGGCCTCTGGTCAACAGGAGCTATGCCTGCCCCTTCGGTGTGGGTCCTGGGTAGGGAGGGGAGGGGAGGACTCTTCTCAGCTTAGGCAAGTGCTTTATCTCTTGAGTATGCCCTTGGCCCTTTTGCGGGGGTACTGGAGATGGAACCTAGGGGCGCTCTATCACTGAGCACTGATCTGCATCTCCAGGTTTTGTTTGTTTGTTGTTATTCTTTTTTAGTTGTAGGTGGACACAGTATCTTTTTTTTAATTTATTTTTATGTGGTGCCGAGGATTGAACCCATGCATGCTAGGCAAGCGCTGTACCACAGAGACACAATCCAAGCCCCCAGGTTTTGTTTTTCACTTTGAGACAGTCTCACCAAGTTGCTGAGGCTGACCTTAAACTTGTGATCCTCCTGCCCTAGCTTCCTGAGTCCCTGGTACCACCATGCTAGGCTAAGAACTAATCTTTTTTAAACTTATCTTTCCTTCATTCTCAAAGAGGTCCTGAGGCCCAGGTGCTTGGAGCTTTAAGTGAATCTGTGTGAGCTGTGTTCCATGAGAAGTTAGGCCAAGTGGACAGGGCTGTGCAGTCGCATCTACACCAAGATGCCACTGGCTGGGGCTGGCCCTCTCCCAAGCCGTATGAGGCAGGGAGTAGTAAGGAGTGACCCAGACAGTACTAAAAGAGCCAGGGAAGTTGGAATCTCATGTCCACTCTGCCAGAAGCATTTCACATAGGAATGTGGTGTTTAGCATGGAAAGTGAGCTCATGGGACACAGAGAAGGCTGAATCACAATGAGGGAACAGAACTGGGGGCTGAGTAGGCAGGAAGAGTGGGGAGCGAAGGGTGCCTCAGAGCCATTGGGGTGGGAGTCCAGGGGGTCTGCCCAGGGCCCTGGGGATTTTCCAGGGGGCAGCCCTGTGCACGTGGCCCTCAGACGAATGCTGGCTCGCAGCTGCTACTTTGGGAAGAAGCTGCCGCCATCTCACATCTCTGCAGCCTTCCACTCTCTAGGGTGGCAGCCTCTCTTCGGAGGGATGTGCTTGCACGTGGCTCGAGGGCCTGAGGTGATGCTGGCAGGCTGTAGAGTCACACAGAAGAGCTGACTTGGCTCTCACAGAGCCTTCAGTGTGCTCCACAGCCAGGACAGATGCCATCACCACTGCAAGTGCTGGGGGTGGTTTCCTGCCCAGCTGAGGGCCCTTTGCTTGGCCTGGGTGTCAGCTTCCTTCCTTTTTTTTCCCCCAAACTTTCTGGCCCTCAGTCTGAGTTGGGTGCAGCTTCAGACTTTGTAGACTGGTCTCAGGCCTGTGTCCTAGAATCTTACTCAGAGCCCAGTAGGCCAGCTGCCCTAGGAGGGTAGTCATGGGAAGTGGAGGGCCTGAGGGTTGCCCGTGTCTCTGCCCGTGTTTGTAGGTGGTGCATCCATGCGTCTGGCACACATGGGTGTAGTGGGGCTCTTGTGTTCTTTTGGTCTTGGCTTTTTACTCAGTGTGGATGCAGCTCCCGATGCTTGTTGCTGAACAGTGGAGGGTCCTGCCCCAGACTGAACCCTGAGTTCTTTTTATTTGGCGCCTATGGCACCCTGAGACCTCGACTCTATCTTCCACCTCACTGTGCTCGTTGAGCTAATCCGTGAGACCATGGGCAGTAAGGTGACGGGCTTTGCCTCAACGGTTCCTAGGCTGGGCCTGTATTACAGCCCAGCGTCGCCACCCATGCCGGTGAGGGGCCCATGTCTGGGGCTTGGGATCTTGTCTGCAGCTTGATCTGTGTCACTTCCTATGCTGAGTCTGTGTCTTTGAAGAGACGCACCTTGAATGTGTGACCCATGATTTCAGGATTTCCCTAGGGGTGGCAAGGATGAGGCTGTGTGGACCCATCTTGCAGACCTAGGGGTAGAAGAGGAGACCGGGGGCTGCTCAGAGTCTCCTGGTGATGGGTGACTGGGTGTGGCTGGGGTGCCACAGCCAGGGGGAGACCAGGTTGTCCTTGGTGGCTAGAGGGTCACCCATGAGAGGACACAAGAGCAACCTTTGGTGAGACACTGCCCTCTAAAGTCAGAGTGGAAATGGCTTCCCAGGGCGCCTTCTCTGCCCCAGCACCGTCACCCAAGTTCCCAGCCTTGGGCAGAGTGTAGAATGGGAGCTGAGGCCTGCTGTCTTCCCTCACTCTCATGACCAAGGCACACAGCTCCTTCATATGGCTGCATGGGGAGGGACCTGTACCCAGAGGGAGAGAGAGCCACGGGCAGTGGCTGAGAGGGGTGCCAAAACCTGTGGATAGGTGGCTCAGGAAAAGCGGGACCTCAAGCCCAGCACAGGCCTGGGAGCTGCTGGTATGGAACTTGCCTGGGTGCACTTGGGGCTATGAGGCTTTCCTTATTAAGCTGGCTGTCGCGATCCCTGGGGGAGTTTATTTATTGCCCCCGTTTGTCCTCCCCTCACCCTTGCTGAAGAGCTGTCACTGCAGTCAATGCTTTTGCCTTGCGTCTTTCTGCAGATGGACATCAGCTCCTCAGGTCCTTCACAGGCTATGCTGGGCGGGACACAGCTCTAGGAGGGAAGTCTGATGCAGCTGTGGGGAGAGGCGGCTCCCTTTCACCAAATACAGAGAAGGCAGGCTGGACTCAGAGCTGCCAGGGAGAGTCCTACTGGGGCTGCCACAGCACTGCAGACCTCCAGGGTCTATCCCTGGACCTGGGCAGCTGCTGGCAAAGGTGCTGTGCTGACCTTGAGCCCTGCCACCAAGGCAGTGTGGTCAGCCTCCACAGATGACCTGGTTTAACCGTATCCCCCCATCTGCAGGGACAGGAGGATACCATCCCCCACAGGGTCTGAGTTAGTCTCCAGCTAGTTCTGCATGTTTTAGGGTTTTGTTAGCTATTGTGACCCCTCAGCTCAGGATGCTGGTCGCAGACCAGAGGTTGGTTTCCTTCCCCACATTATTGGTGTGCCCATTCAGGAAGGTGTGCTGTAGGCTATGACCCCCCTGAAGTGGAGGATGCTCCCGGCTGAATCCTGCATCCTGCCTTGTCTCTCCAACCCCCGACCATGGTTCAGTATTGGTCCAGTGGTGGAGGGAGGGTGATGGGTGGGTGAGGTCCTTCATCTGGGGATGCTGTTGCTGGACCCCTAAGCTGCCCTGTGCAGAAGCCCCTGGTTTCCTAGCCTAGGAGGCAGGGCAAGCAGTGGGTTTTGACATGTATTGAGGCCTCTTTGAGGGCTGGTGGGCACCAGATAGAGTCATGCCAGGAATTGGGCTGGCTAAGTGAGGACCCAAGCAAGAAAGCAGGACCTGCTGTGCCAGAGGGTAGAGCAGCTGTGGCCAGCGTTGTCACCTCAGATTCCACAGGCAGCTGAAGCCTGCAAACCTTATCAGCAACAGAGTAACACTTGCATAAGAGGTGGTAACAGATGCTCCAACAGTGGTGAGACAGTAAGGAGGACCCACAGACTGCAGGGTCTGCACGGGCACATGCAAGGAGCCCATGGGCAGGTGGAGGTGCTTACTTTTCATGAAGCCCTGGGGAGACTACTGCTCACACCTAGCAAGGCACCATGTATCTTATGCGTGTGGCACAGGCCAGGCAGGCTCTAGGGTTCATACCCCCAAGGTGGGGCCGAGCAGAGTCTGGCACACATGGAGGTGGTCCTCAGCCACTCGCTGTCTGGTGGCCCCATTGTAGCACATGCACAGATGCACAGAGCCTTTGTGGCTGTGACACTCTTCTCAGAAAGGAGACCTGGCGTGTAGGGCTGTGGCAGGTTCCCAGGGACCTGTGCAGCCAAAGCCCTCTGACAGTCACCCGACATTTGTCTCCACTTGGCTGCCACAGCAAAGCACCACAGACAGGGACCCATTCGACCAGACATTCAATGTCTCAGTTCCAGAAGTTGGAAGTCAGATCAGGGTGCCAGCAGGGCTGTGCACTGGGAGGGCCTCTCCCTGAGTTGTGGATGGCACCTTCTTGAGTCTCTTCTGATGGCACCCTTCATAGTGCTGCCATCATTGCCACCCTGAGGCCCCATCTCCAGATGCTGTCCTGTTGAGGGTCAGGGTTTTACATGAGGATGTGGGGACACAAATGCCTGGCCAGTGGCGATTCTGTCAGCTCACATTAAAGAAAGGCCTCCATGTGTGGAAGGGGAGTCCTTCTGGCCAGGAGGGATCTGGCAATGGCTGCCCCAGTTCTCTACAGGCCCTGCCCCACACAGCTCCAGGCCTACACCCACCACACCTGGCGGACAGAAGGTCTTCTTAGTCCCTGAGGCTAGTGCCCATGGCGTCATAGTCCCTGAGGCCGGTTGGTAGTGGTAGCAGTGAGAAGTGGGCTCCAGAGCTGCTCTGCTTGTGCACCAGCCCCTAGAGGGAGGGGTCCTGGCTTCTGCCAGCTGTATCCCTCCCCTACAGCCTTGGCTGTGAGCTGCTGCTTCTAGGAGCAGAGCTGGACTCAGCAGAAGATGTGGCTACCTGAGGGTGGGGGCAATATGCTGCCCAGAGGGCCAGACCACAGTGGCCACCTAGGCCACAAGACAGGGACAGCTTTTTCTACTTGAAGACACCTTCCATCTCTGGTCCTGGTTTGACATGTCTGAGGAAAGGCAGCTTCCACAGGGTCACATATACTCCCCCCATCCCGCCCGCTGCCAGTTGGACTTGCTTCCCCCTGGGGCAGGGCCTCTTGACTGGCTCTCCGTTCTCAGGGCTTCAGGGCTCCTCACACTTTTGACCTTAGCTTCTATGTCTCCCCACCCCAAGCCATGTTCTGGTGACCTAGTTGAGGGCAGCTGCTGTGGCAGCCTTGCCCTAGAAAGTGTAAGCTGGAAGTTCAGCTGGCAGTGGACACAAGATGCTGGAAACTAGAACCCACGGGTGTCCTACTCAAGGCAGCCTCCCAGTGCCCAGCTTGGCAGGCAGCAGTCCTAGACCAAGGCAGGGAGGGCTCAGCAGATACACAGCCTCTCAGGTGTCACTCCTGCTACTTCACATCCCTCGCTGGTTGGTCCCTATGGGCAGCAGAGGCCTCTGTGAGGCTGGCCTGGCCCACCCATGCCCACCAGTGGAATTGCCCTGGCCCCAGGCAGGAGCACATGCTCCAGACCTTTCAGGGCAAGCCTGGCCTACTACTGCAGGTGGCTATGTGAGTGGGATCAGGGTGCAGGCCCCCAACCCAGAAAGCCTGCTTGATGCCTGGGCCCCACCAGGGTCTTCTGGAGGCCAGACAAGGGGCAGGGCCAGAGTTTGCCTAGAGGGCAGCAGTACCTGGCCTAGCTGCACTAGCCGTTCTCCTCTGCAGCCCTGTGGGCTTCTAGCCTGGGGTGCAGGCTGCCTTCAGCCTGACCATACCAGGGCAGGGATTCATCTGGGACCCTCCAGGCAGAATTTGTGCCACATCCCTTGGTTAGGCATAAACATCACAGCAGCTTCATTCTCCCATCCGAAGGGGCCTGCTTGTCTCCATTGTGGATGCCCAGGACATGGGTAACACTGCTGTACAGCTGCAGAGACCCCTATGTTCTCTCCTAGCATTGCAGGGGCTGTTTCAGAACCCTGTGTGGGGTTTTGTAGGGTGTAGCTTCTCTGCCCAGAGCCTTGCAGTGCCTGGTAGCTCCTGCCTGCCCACATGGCTCTCACTGCACCTCACTTAGCCTCTAGCTTCCTGCAGTCTCTCGTGGATAGCTCCACCCCTGATGCCCCAAGGGCTTGGGCAGGATTCAGGGACTAGGCTCCAAGCAACCAGCCAGGTCACAGGTGTGTTGGCCGTGGGCACTCACTGAGGGCCTGCAGGCTCCCAGGATCCCCCAGTTTGAGGGTGCCTCTTTCTGTCAAAGAAAAGGACAGATAAGAACGAAAACCCTGTACGAAACACCCCATCTCTGTCCACCCCAGCACTAACACGTGGCATTAGCATGCTGGCTTAAGATCTGTCTTTTTCCAAAAGTAAGGAAGTTTTTAAAGAGAAGCCGAGGCTCTGTCCTTCCCTCCCCTGCAGTGCACTGGCTGCCATGGGTCTGCACCGTCAGCCTTGGGTGTCAACATTCGCTCTTCCCATCCTCTCCCCAGTTCACATGCCTCAGTGTGGAGTGGCTGTAGGCTATGGCTTGGCACCACTGGGTTGTCACTGGGCCAGGCAGGAGAGACAGCCCAGAAGACACTGGTTGTGGTGAACTAGGTCAGGAAGGAGCCAGTGCCTGAGGGAGGTGCTGCTGTCCAGAGATGAGAGAAGGCCAGAAGGGCAGAATGGATGGATGAGTGGTCTGATACCAGCCCTCAGGAGGCAGAGGTGCCTCCACCGGCACCTGGGCCACTAGTGCCTTGTCCACACAGCATTTGGGCCCACTGGCCACCTGCTCAGGCACCCCCTCCTGAGCTAGGCTGGACATATTCCCACAGGGCCTTGCCCTCTCCTGCAAGCCAGGCATTTGTGCCTCCTGTTTCCCTGCTGAGCTCCAGTGAGGGCCTTGGAAGCTGGGCAGCTCCAGATGGCTTGGTGCAGAGCTGGGGGTAGGCGGTGCTCCTGTTGCCCTGTCTTGGATGGTCCCAGCCCTCTGCAGTAGTGCTTAACTCAGTTTGTCCCTCTGTGAGGTCTCTGTCCCAGGATCCCTGCTTTTCCTACTCCACATCCATCGTTCTTAGCTCCATCATGTCCTCAGTGGTATTTTGGTCATCCCTCATCCATTATCCCTTGCTGTGGTCTGCATGTCCATCTCATGAGTCACAGTATTCCTGGTAAGGCAGGAGGTATCCCAGAGCAGGGACATAGCCACTGCTGCCCTTCCTCTGTCCATCCACCTGAGCTCTGGGCTTTTCAGAAGCAATGTGAAGGGCAGAAGGGATCTCCCAACATACTGTCTCCCACTCCTCGGCTCTTATTAGAGTGTCACTTCCAAGGAATAACCAGCCAGTAAAAATATGCCCTATGTGCCTGAGCAGGTGAACAAAAGTGCCCTGTGTGAGGCAAGCAGGGCCTGGGGGGGCAGCTGGGCCTCCCTTCCTGTGTCCCTGTTCAGTGCAGCTGGCCTGGGCTCTGGCTGTCAGCCAGGCTTCTCCCTGTCTGGCCCTGCCCAGCTGAGCAGGGGAGGAGTCAGAGACAAAATGCCTCAGATACTTCTGTGACATGAGATGGGACAGGGGGACATGCCTTTCTTCACAAGCAGGGTTAGGAAGAGTGGATGCTCCTAGGTTCCTAAGTGAGCGTCCTACCTGGGTAGGAGCCTTCACATGGGGAAAGCTTTTTCTGGAGCCAAAGGCTGTTTCTGTGCATCCTCAGAGCCTGTTGTCTGGAGGGCTCTAGGGAATGTTTGAGCTGCTGTCCCTTCTGCTGGGGCTGCACTGGGCCTGTGAGCAGGCCGCCCTCTGGGTCCACCCTGGCACTTGGGTGACCATGTCTAAGGTCCCCACCATGAGACCACCTCTGGGCTGGGGATACCTGGGCACTGGCCAGCTGGATTTGGGCTTATGCAGGAACATTGAGCAGCCCAGCGTTCTTCAGAGAAGAGGCAGTGTCTTGTTTACTCACCTTGCTAGGGGGAGCAGAGAGCCTGGGGTGTGGCTGAGTTTAGAGGCAGATGGACCCTTGGGATTGGGAGCAGGGTCAGGAGGAGCCAACAGCTGAAGTGCATAGCAGACTGTGGTTACAGGAACCTGTAAGGGTGAGCATCCCTCGCTGGTTGGTCCCTATGGGCAGCAGAGGCCTCTGTGAGGCTGGCCTGGCCCACCCATGCCCACCAGTGGAATTGTCCTGGAACTCAGCATCTGGAACTGCCCAGCCCCTGCCCCTCTTCCTCTGAGCCTTCCAAGGGCAAGGAGAGCTGGACATCTCTGCTGTCTCTGAAGTATGACCCTGGCCATGCAGCAGGCCATCCCTGTCTTCAGAGGAAACTGACCCCCATATGGCAGGGATGGAGGGGTGTGGGCTAGGAGCCCCTATATCCAACTTGCTCTGACTCTGGCTGGGCCCAGAAAGCAGCTAAGGAGAGGCTGGCTGATGGGCTGTGTGTGGTGGCCAAGGTAGCATGCTCTCTCATTCCAGGACCGACCAGCTGGGCATGTTTACCCACAAGGAGTTTGAGCAGCTGGCCCCGGTGTTGGATGGCTTCAGCCTCATGACCTACGATTACTCCACGTCGCAGCAGTAAGTGTGGCCTTGTGGTGCTGCGGGCACAACCAGGTCTCTGAAGCTGCAGGCCCACTCCTGGCCTCCCAGGCAGGCACCCTCCTGCTATGGGGCCTGCTGCTTAGCATGTCCATACCCAGGAGAGGTGACCTGTGGGGGGTCCTGTCTGGGGTGGAATAGGCATGGCCTTGCTCTTGCCTCTGTCCTCAGACCTTTGCCTGAGCCACCTGGCTCTTGGAAGACCATGTGAAGTAGCAGGAGTGACACCTGAGAGGCTGTGTATCTGCTGAGCCCTCCCTGCCTTGGTCTAGGACTGCTGTCTGCCAAGCTGGGCACTGGGAGGCTGCCTTGGGTAGGACACCCATGGGTTCTAGTGGAGGGGTCCAGAGCCATTTTGCCATGGTCCTCTACAGCAGGGTCCGTCATTCCTGGTTCTTTCTGGTTTTTGTTTGGTACTAGGGATTGCACCCAGGGGTGCTCTACCACTGAGCTACCAGCCCTTTTCTTATTTCTTATCTTGAGACAGATTTTCGCTAAATTGCCCAGGCTGGCTTTGTGCTTGTGATCCTCCTATCTCAGCCTCCTGGTTGCTGGGATCATAGGTGTGTGCCACTACACCCAGCTTCTTCCCTACTCTTGAGGGGCATGGGCCACAGTAAAGGGAGGATGCACTCCAAGTGGACAGCCCTGGGTCAGGTTCAAGGCTTCCTGCCTGCACTGGAACTCTCCCTGTCACCCTGCAGGCCTGGCCCTAACGCCCCGCTGTCCTGGGTTCGAGCCTGCGTCCAGGCTCTGGACCCCAAGTCCAAGTGGCGGAGCAAGATTCTCCTGGGGCTTAACTTCTATGGCATGGACTACGCAGCCTCCAAGGATGCCCGTGAGCCTGTCATTGGGGCCAGGTAAGCTCAGGACCCTCCTCACCACATACAGGATGTCACCAATCACCAGTGGTGTGGGGTTGGAGAGGGTGGGGACTCTGGCCCCTTGGGCTCATGGGCTCTGGGGCTGATGATGTAGGAATCCTTGCACCTCAGCTACTGCCAGGGGTGGCTACCACCTTGATGCAGTAGCCTGGGGATGCAGCCACACTGCTGTCCCTGAGTGTGTTGACCTCTCCTGACCTCAGGAGTGGGAGTGTAGGCCAAGGCTGCTAGTGTATGTGTGAAGGGCTGTCATCTGGCCTGTGCCACATGGACGAGGAAGACCTGCTCCTTTTCTGTCACTTCCTTCTCTGAGGGTCTCCAGTGTCTGCTGTTGTGTGGTTCTGCTAGTGTGGAGCCCAGTTCTGTCCGTCCTGGAATCCATTGCCCCTGTCTCCCCTGCGCCTCCCTGTTCTTGTGGCCCCTTACTGCCATCAGGTTCAGCAGCTGCCACTGGGTTTTTGTTTTGTTTTTTTAATCATGTAATTTTATTTAGACTTATTTTCTTTTTTTGCCACTGGGTTTTGAGCCACATGGTCCTTCTTGTCCGGGTGCTTCTTGTACTTCATCTCCACTGTGCTCCCTTGGGTCCGTGCACACATGCTGCTTGTCACATGTGGAAGGTCTCGTGGTTCCTTCAGCTCTCTGGACCTCCCTTTGGCTCCTGACCTCAGGCACCGCCAGCGGGTGCTTGTGTCAGGGTGGTCCAGCCCAGCCGCAGCTCCTGGGCCTGGATCCACTTCTGGGGTTCTTGTTTCGTTTCGGTTGCTCCTCCTTGCTGTGTTGCACTGGTGGCACAGACTGCTGGTGACTTCTTTTGCCAGGCCCATTGCCTTCAGCGCTTTCTTTCATCTCACAGGCTGTAGTTCCCATGTGTCAGGGTTTGGGTCTCATTTTACATCCTCTGGGCCTCTGCTAAACTTGTGCTTGTGTGGGATTCTGTTGTGATGACAGCCGGTGTCCTCCTCTGCTGATCCTGATGTTGGGTCAGCTCTGATCAGCCTGCACATGACCATCTCCTTGGTCAGGGGCCTGGGGTGCAGCCCTGTGGACCCGGAGTTGGACTGGGTACCAGATGTCGCAGATGTTGCCTCTGGGAGCCGGGTGTTTGAGTGCTCCTGTGAGTCTTTGTGTTTGTTCTGGAAACAGTTTGGCTGTGTGGAGCTCATTTAAGCCACCCACGTTCCTAGTGGCTCCTTCCCTGAGGATGGTTGGTGTCTGGAGACAGGTGTGGTGTCACTGCTTACTGGGACTCTCTGCAGGGTTCCCAGGCCTGCTCTGTGAGGGCAGGGCATGTGTTACCCAGGGCAGTGAGCAGAGGCCAGGCCATCACCCTGCCTTGAATGCTGAGGTCCTGGCTGGGCCCTTGCTTTGGTGTTTCCCTCCAGCTGGGATCAGGGGTCAGCCAGTGGTGGGACTCCCAGGTTCAGGGCATGGCAGCAGTCAGTAGAGGAGGCAGGACACCTCTCTGCCGTCTTCTGTTCCTGCTTGGAGGAGGAATGCTTGTTAGGACCACCTCACTCCCATCTCCCCTGTTGGTCCCTCTGTGGTGGGCTGTCAGGGTGGATTGTGCTCCAAGGCAGTGGTGGGAAGGGGTGGTCCCACTGGGGGGCTTTTTCCCCTTCTAAACCCACACTCCCCTGTGTCCACAGGTTGGCCCTAGGGTCTGGGGTCCGGCACAGGCCTAAGCCGACTGCTGTTCTCCTGACCCCTGGGGTCTATTCTGTATCACTGAACTTGGCCAGACTCTGTAGACAGGGCAGGGCAGGCCACTGGCTGAGAAGGGCCTCGGCAGATGGCACTGGAACAGGAGATTGGGCAGCAGCCTGAGGCCCAGTGGCCCCGCACCTACCATTTGCAGCAGGATGGAGAGAGGTCAGCCTCATAGCTGTGTCCTGTGCTGGAAGACGTGAATTTGCTGCACCGTGAGGGCTCCTCCGATTCCTCCCAGGACACCCCTAGGGCAGGCTGGTGCTGAGGTGGATCCCTGTCCCCCTCTGTCTTCTTTCTGATCAGTGTGCTCTGTGTGTGTGTGCCAGGCCCTGGCATCTTCAGGAAGCCCAACCACAACACCTGCTGTGTGGGCACTTCCTCCTGCTGGGCAGGGAGTACCAGCTGCCCAGACATCCTCAGTGGACTAGCCACGAGTTTCTTCCTGGGCCTGCCAGGCTTCTCCTTGGGTGGGGCTTTGAAAGGAGGCGAGGTGTTGGCCTCGAGCTGCCATCTCTGTCCACTTGGGCTGGCATCTCCCGTTCCACTGAAGTCAGTGTTCTCACCCTCTGGGGTCTGGGGTCCAGGTGCTGCAGGCTGGCTTCTCCCAAGGCCTCTCTCCTCCCTGTCCATCAGTGTCTCCTCCCTGTGTTTTCACGTGGTCCTCTGCACATCCATCCTGACGGCCTCTCCTTTTTCATTTTGATGGTACTGGGCATTGAACCAGGCCTTGCTGCCCTGAGCCCACACCACTGAGCTGTACACCAGACTGACTTCCTCTTGGAAGGACAGTCCCATTGGATCAAGATCCATCCTGATGGCCTGCTTTTAACTTAATCACCTCTTAAATGTTGTCTTTCCAACTGTGGATGAATTCTGAGGTAGGAGTAACCTCACAGACTCAAGAATATGAACTTGGAGGCATACGCTTGGCCCGAAATGCCACCTGAGGGTGAAGAGATGATCCAGGGAGACGGACGGCCCAGCAGGAGCCGCTGGAGAGGGTTGTTACAGCCATCCTACCAGCTGATGGGATGACACAGGGCACCCAGTCTGCTCAGATCACAGAAGGCATTGGTGGCTTCCTCTGGACAGTACCTGCCCTTGATTGTTGTGAGAAGGGCTGGGGGCTTTGGAGGTTAGAAATTCTGACCACAGGTGTATGCGTGAGTGTGGACACCCAGGGCTGTGTGCATGGGTGTGTATGCACATACACAAGGATGCCCTCAGTCCTCCTGGCTTTGTGGAGGTTGGGAGGGAGGGTGCTGTCTTCAGTCCCCAACCCAAAGTGCCCCTTACTAATGACCTCTGGGCCTAGGTCGTGCAGAGTGGTGGTCTAGGCATTGGGCAGTTGCTGGCCTGGACTTGGGCCCACTCAAGGGGAGCAGGTGGGCTGGGAGACTGGAAGGATGCTTTGGTCAGGGCAGCAGCACATGTGCCAGCTCAGTAAAGTGCTTCCTGCAACTATGGGATAAATGACCAGCTCAGGAGACGTGTCCTCATGTTCTCCTTTGTGACTACAGGGCCAGGCAGAGTGCTGATGCTGCCCAGCTGCAACTCCCCTAAAGGACACCTTGCAGAAGGTGTGCCCCCACTTCAGTCTTGGCCTGTGCATCAGTCCTGCAGAGAAGGCTTCAGGGGACACAGGCAGATACGGCAGGCACTGCTGCCTGCAGGCGTTGGGAACCTGACCACCGCCAGGAGCCCCTTTCGTGGGAGTTTCCTGGCTCACTGCTGGAGCCCCCTCTGAGTCCCCTCTAAGGACGCCACAGGTCTAAGGAGAATGTTCTTCCTCACCTCTGCATGGCCTATTACCACCCGCGCCATTGCCCACACCTCCTCCCTTTTGTCCTTCCAGGCCCTCATGGTCTTGTTCCAGCCTGGTGGCATCCCCTCAACAGATCAGCCCAAGGACTCATTGGCTGTTTAGTGCACAGGGTCAGACAGACCTCCTGTCCTGGGGGGTCCTCCTCTCCGGCCCCCACAGCTGGGCTTGCTCCTCCCCCTGCCCTTCTGGAGCAGCTGCACAGCCTGGCACCCCCTCTGGCTCCTGTCTAGCTCTGGTGGCTGCAGTGCTATACCAGCTCGGAGCCTTCCCTCCCCTCTGTCCTCTCCTGCTGCTGGCACCAAGACCCAGTTCCTCAGTGAAGTCCCCCTTGTCCACTGCAGTAGCCCAGGCAGGGCAGGGAGACATCTTTAGCCCACCCTCCTCCCTGCAAGGCCAAGTACTGTCTAGCAACATTGCTCACCAGGCCCCCACCCAGGCGTGACTTTCCCAGAGTGGAAAGCCCTTCATCCGGCCTCTGTCACCTTCCTTCAAGATGTCTGTAGATAGGCACTGTGGTACATGCCCGTAATCCCAGCAGCCTCAGCAACTTAATGTGACTTTGTCTCTAGATAAAATATAAAAAGGACTGGGGACGTGGTTAAGCGTCCCTGTGTTCAGTCCCTGGCTAGGAAAAAAAAAAAAAGAAAGAATGTCTGCAAGGCAGATAGCAGGACGAGACAAATCCAGTGCATGTGACTCAGTGGATCTGGGCGTTTCTTCTTCCCATTCTTGCTGGTCTTTTACTCTGAGAACGTTCAACCATAAAAGTCTTGGACACGTGACAGATTCCCCCACTGCCTCCCAGGAGCTCACCCCCTCCTCCTGTGGGTGCTGAAGTATCTCAGCCTGCCTTGTTCCTGGGCTTCTACACATTCTACTTACTGTGTCCTCCCAAAGCCAGTGATGTGGATGAGATGCCCTCCACACCGTTCCCTCAGTGTTTGTAGCCCATGAGTGGACGTTCTGGGCTTAGTTGGCCTCCTCTAACCAGTTAGAGGCCTTGGGCATGTCCTTTGCCAGACAGGTGGTGGGTTGGGCCAGTCATCATGCATCTGTGGGTGTCCCTTAGGTCATCCCATCTCTGTAGCAGGACAGTGAGCCATGGGGTTTCCTCTTGGGATATTGCTGAACCTCACACTTCAGACATGAGGACTTGGCTTCTGCTAAGAAGGGCTGTCAGGCCTGAGGAGTTGTTTAAACCTGTGAAACCAAGGGCATCTGAACCAAGGTTTTGCACTCTACAGGGTGAGATTGGGGTGTGGCTGTTGTTGGCCCCCTCCCCCTGGGAGAAGACCTGGGCCTGTGAATGGGGAGGGTCTCAACAGCACCCATCAGCAGCTCTGGGCTGGCTCCAGAGTCCTGTGCTCACTCCTAAGCC
This sequence comes from Callospermophilus lateralis, assembly GCF_048772815.1. NCBI lineage: Eukaryota > Metazoa > Chordata > Mammalia > Rodentia > Sciuridae > Callospermophilus > Callospermophilus lateralis. The sequence continues at coordinate 211,800,484 of NC_135306.1, forward strand.
TAAACAGGCCCTGGACGAGGGTGGGTAGTAGGACTCTTCCACAAGGCATCCTCAGGCCCAGCCCTGCAGGCTCAGGTAGTGGTCACCCACTGCCATCACTCTATCCACAGGCCTTCGTGCAGCCTGGCTCTTGTTGACAGGACTCACAAGTGACCCCAGTGCCAGCCTCAGCTGTGGGTGGACAGTTGATGGGAGTTGGTAACCCAGCAGACTGCTCTGTACACTGGTTTCCAGCTCTGATGTGGCACAGCAGTGCCATGCACCCCTGTGCACCCTACTCAGCAGCCAGACCTGCCCTGCCTGACCCTCCCAGTCATAGTGAGCAAGTGAGCAATGGTGCTTCTCCTATTTCCTTCCAGTGTACCCTCATTTACTGCCCATCTGCAGTGGACTCCCCTGAGACTTTTGCATGGGTTGGGGAGCCCATTGCAGGTAGGGCCCTGTTGGCGACTAGAATTTTCCATGGACCCTCTTTACCTGATTTCCTCCAGGCAGGAGCTGGGGACCAGGAGTCATAAGTCACAACCTTCCACAGTGGGCAGCAGCCTTCCCCCTTGGGCCAGTCCTTTTGATGGAGGCAAATCCAGATGGGAGAGGTCAACAGAAACAGGCAGAGGCAGTTGTGGGGGAGGGCCATCTCTCTCTAGAGGGCAGGGAGGGGATATGGCACATGTCTGCTCAAGGACCAGTCCCCTACCCAAACAGCTCACCAGGAGGCAGCCCACAGCCCCTCCATACAGGGGACAGCCAGATGTGAGGCATGGACGAGTCTCATCAACATGAGTCCCCCAATTCTTTGAGAATTAAGTGGCCTCTTGGTAATAGTCCAGGCAGCCTCTCAGATGATCTGCCATCCTGTCTTGGCCTCCAGCTTGGCTCCAGGGCCCTCCCAGGGTATCAGGGTCAGCTGTCTGGCCATCTGCTTGACCATAGAGCCAGGAGCCACGCTGGGGCAATTGGCCAGCTCTTTCATGCCAGCAGCCGTGACTGTGGTCAGAGCTCCTGGGGGAGCCCTGGTCATTCCCTATCTTCCTCCATGAGAATCCATGTCCCCCAGGAGTGGGTCTGGTGCCAGTTTGTATATCTCCTGCTGCCAAGTGCCCCACACTACCCTGGTGGGCTGAGATGTCTCCCACTGTCCAAGGCTCGGCCTGGCTCCCACCAGGCCCAGGTGCAGTGTAGGGTGGCTGGCAGCACCAGGGTCCATCCTACCACACAGGTGCTGTCTCCTCCCACAGGGGCTGTGTGTTCTGAGCTGGGAATGTCCCTGAGGGGTCACTCCCTGTAGGTTACTGTCCCTCACAGAAGAAACAGGGTCAGGTGTCCCTGCCTGTCCCTATGTTTGGCTGACTCAGCATAGCCAGATTGGTGACATCACCATACCCACAGGTTCTCAGGCCCTTCCTGGACGGCTGTCCACTCACCCCTGCCCCAAGGAAGGTGCACCTAGGTGGGGTAGTCCTCTACCCCTTGGATATGGAGCTGTTTCCCAGTGGTGAGCCAGCTGGCTGGGAAGTGTGGCATCCTCCGGGCAGCCTTGCTGATGCCCACCTCACAGGGAGAAGTCAGCCGTTACTTCATGATCCCGTGGAAGCCAGCAGGCCCAGGCAGTCGTTGAGAGGGGCAGCCCTAAGGAAGTACCACCTGGCTCCCCTCTATCCACCATGTCCCCAGGCAGGTTTCCTTGTAGGTATCTGGTAACCATTTCCATCCTGGGCAAGAAGTTTCTACCACTGGTGTGGGTTCTGCTCCTGGGTATAGGTGCGGGGGGCATGTGGCTTTCATTCTGCCCCCTCCCACCTGGCCCAGGGGAGTCTTCAACCATGGCCTGCTGAGATCCTGATGCCACCCTGAACCCTCCTTGCTCAGCCTGAGCTGGCCTTGCATGTGGGCATGATGTCCCACTACATCCTGGTCAGTCATCTTGCTTCTTGGCTTCTGTCTTTCTCCTGGGAAGATCCAAAGAGAAAACCACCTGTTGCCCACCAGCTCCACGTGGACAGCCATGGTGCTGGCCTCATCAAGGCCTCCTTTGAGCAGAATCTCATCACCAAGAAGGGATGCCTGTCTTAGTGGATGACCAGGGCTCCCACTGGACCAAGGCCATGGAGTTGGCCCCAGCCAGTTTTAGGGCATTGGAGATGTCTGGCCCTGCCCTACTGGGGCACTCCCAGCCCTTTTCCATTGGTGCAGTCCTGGTGGCCTGTCAAGCAGCAGGTCAGCCCTCAGTGGGTCTGGTGCCAGTTTGTATACCTCCTGTAGGTCTGTATATCTCAAGCAGCAGGTCAGCCTTCCACTTCTGTGGGATAGAGATTGCTTAGACCCCGCTTGGCTAGGAAGGGTTGGGGCCGCCATTTCAGCTGGTGTGTGGACTTGCAGCCCAGAGCCGTGCTCCTGCTACAGGCTCCGCCATGGGAGGCCCAGGACTCTGCTGTGGATCTGGTCCTGGGTGGTCGTCCACTGCCCCAGGCTGGTTTCCGTGTCTTCTGTCTGCCTGCAGACCGAGGAGGAATCCCTAAGCTCCGGGCTGAGCCCTCTGTCCATGGTCCTGCCTTCCCTTCCTGCAGAGCTTTCTCCAGTAGTTCCATAAGCTGGTCTCCATGGAGATACCCAGGTCATGGGGGGCCCAAGCATGTCTTTCTCCCTGGACATGTAGGGTGTCATCTTTGTCCCTGGTGATCGCTGAGGGCCGCTGGCCTGTCTAGATAGTTTTTCTGGGAATAAGATCTGTTTGACACTCCTCACCCTTTGAATGCAAGGTCTGTAACTTAGGGAGAGTGTAATCCAAGTGCATAACTTCCCCTTTTGGAAGTGTGCAGTTTTGGGGTGCTCAGTACATCCCAGGGCTGTGCAACCCCTACCACCATCCAGTTCCTGAAGGCTTCCTCACCCCAGCCTGCCACTGTCTAACCTGTATCCTGTGGGCTTGCCTGTTTCGGACATTGTCCACGAGTGGACACAACATGTGACTGAGGCCTTTGGTTGTAGTTTAGGGAAATGCTCAACCCTCACTTCTTTTGTGTCTGAGTTGGGCCATGCTGTGTTGCTCAGGCTGGCCTCTGACTCCTGGGCTCCAGCAGCCCTCCTACCTCAGCCTCTGAGTACTGGGTCCCACTGTACCCAGCTTGCTTCTTAGATATCTATGTCCCTTTACTCTTCCCTTCTTGTGGGCTTCCAGTGATGCCCATCAGAGTTTCTCACCCCTGTCCTCTGGGCATCTTTTTCCTCTTTTTTTGCATCCTCCATCCATCCGCTCCTTCCTTCCAGGCAGGCCTTTCACCCAGCATGCCTGGCTTCCCCCACCCCCCTCGCTGTGGCCAGGCCAGCACCTGTTGCCTCCCAAAGGCATGTGTGACCCTTTATGTTCCTCTTAGGAGCCTGGCCCATCAGGTGGGGCTCATCTTCCATGCTGACCATGCTCTTCAGGGGTCTCATGTGAACAAGACCCCAAGCCCAGACCTTGCTGATGCAGTGTTGGGGCAGGGGTGCCCTGGCTCAGGAACCACAAGTCTGGATGGCCCCTGCTCCAGGCATCTTCCTGCAGCCCTCTTGGAGTGTTTTTCTACTGTGACCTCCTGATAGGAGGAACCTAGTGCTCCCAGGGGTCCTGGCTGCCCACTCACCTCCTCCAGGGGGTAGCAGATCTTGCGAGGGTGGCCACAGAGGCCCCCAAGAGGAGCAGTATGTGGCCACAGCTCTGCACAGGCATGAGAGCCACCTGTCCTTCAGTGACCTCACACATCCCAGATTCCTCCCTCTGAGCCATCTAGGAGACATAGATCAAAGGCAGTCAGCTGTATCAGTGCTTTCGTGGTATTGTAATTAAGGGGGTGGGGGCAGAAATGAGGCAGGCAGAGCTGTGTGCTGGGCCCAGGTTGCGCCTGCTACAGCTCATGGGAGCAGACCCTCAAACCCCTCAACTCCCCTGGCACCCCATCCCCCCAGTGGCTGCTAGACATTGTCGGGGCCTGAACTAGAGGGGATTCCAGAAAGGTCAGTGAGAAGCAGAAAGGCCCGGTGTTGCACAGACTGAGTAAAAAGTGCCCACAGGTGCAGTGGCACATGCACCAGTCGTCCTGGCTACTCAGGAGGCTGGGGCAGGAGGACCACAAGTTCAAGAGCTGCAGGTATAACCCAGTGGTGAAACACTCTGGGCTCAGTCCTCAGATAAACAACAGTGAGTGTCCACAGCCGTGGTGCTTGTGCCACCAGGCAGGATGACCTTCTGGAGGAAGGGGGAGCTCTGGCTACAGGCACTTGGAGGAGGTTCAGTTTGGGTCTGGGAGGCTGTGGTACGTCAGTGGTCTGGTCCCACCCATACTCTGTACCCACCCTTCCCAGTGTTTGTCCCATGTCTTGCTGGGGCCTGGGAGGCGTCTAAGCCACACCCTGCCAGGCTCTGGCATCAGAGCACTGCTGCACAAGATGACAGCTCCTGTGGTCTGGAAGAGTCCCTGGAGGCTAGCAAGCCTCCCCGTCGGAGCCTCAGGGTCACAAGGCAGCCCCTGTGCTGGCCAACCCCAGATCCTGCAGATGTCTGCTCCCCATAGCCCAAGGCATGGGCTCCTCCCTCGGCTGCAGCCCAGGTAGGTGCCCTGTGCAGTGTCCTCACACAGCAAGCACTGATCTTGCCATCTGGGCCAGAGAGGGTCCTCCTCCTGCACAGACTACCAACTTCAGAGACGAGAAGCTTCCAGAGCCATCTGTTCCTGGTGCTGGTGGCCCACAGCCTTGTGGGCTACCTGCCCTGTTTTGAGGGTGCAGTATGGGCTAGACTGTGACTCAGATCCTCCACCAGCTTCTAGAAGCCCTCATCCTGGCCCCACACCTCGGGAGCAGCCTTCACAGTGTGGGTAGAGACATTGGTCTTCAAACCACTGGCTTCTGATGCTCTGAGGGCCTGCTTTCTCTGGATATGGGCAGCATTGTCCACAGTGTGGGCAGGCAGCAGAGGGAGGCCACCTTTGGAAGGCCTGAAACCACTGCCCACAGCCCCTCAGCCCTGGGCTGCAGCTGAGTGAGGGGCTGCCTGAGGCCCGTCTGGCTGGTTGTCCCTCTCTTGAACAGGGTGTTGGAAGGCTCAGGGGTGACTTCTCTGAGGTGGCTCTGGAGCCAGTGGTGTTTCTTGAAAGGTATGACTCATCTGCAGCAATCCTGTGGGTCTGGCCCAAGGTTGGCCTCCCACAGAGCACTCTGACCTGGGAGCTGTGAGCCTGGCTGGCTCCTGCACCCACACCCTGTTCCTCCAGGTACATCCAGACGCTGAAGGACCACAGGCCCCGCATGGTGTGGGACAGCCAGGCTGCAGAGCACTTTTTCGAGTACAAGAAGTGAGTGGGGCATGTACTGCCAGCCTGGGGAGGGTAGAGTGGGAGAACAGTGGGGACCAGTGCCAGACTGCAAGTGACCACTTCCAGGTGTCTGTCCCTGACCTTCCGGGTGTGGGGAATACAGCCCCACAGCCTTGGCTGGAGCCAGGGAGGTGGCAGTTCCTCTTGTCTTGCAGGAACCGTGGCGGAAGGCACGTCGTCTTCTACCCAACTTTAAAGGTATGTGCCAGGTGTGCTGCCCAGGGAGGTGGGACAGAAGCTTTAGTCAGATACGGAGGATGCAGCAGTGTAGCTCTTCCCACATGAGGGTCCTTGCCTGCAGTGCCAGCCCGCCCTGGAGCCCAGGCGCCCAGGCCACTCTCCCCTGCTGCCCTAGTGTGTGGGTACAGAGCTAGGTGAGACCCACACCTGTCTGTACCCACAGTCCCTGCAGGTGCGGCTGGAGCTGGCCAGAGAGCTGGGTGTTGGGGTCTCCATCTGGGAGCTGGGCCAGGGCCTGGACTACTTCTACGACCTGCTATAGACTGGGCAGCAGTTCCAAGGCAGCGTGGACTCTCTTAGTCATGAGCAACTGGTTGAGTGAAATACAGGCCTCTGCTGCTTGCTGTGAGTGTCTGCTGTGATCCCTATCCTGTCAGGAACTCTGGGACAAGAATTTGTCCCCTCCCAACTGGGCCCTCGCCATAGCCTGCTGTGGGCTCAGGGCTTGGATCTCTCCAGCACTTCCCAGGCTTCGGGCTAGATGTGGATGTCCCACACTTGCCCCACAACAGCACTCGAGGCCTCTGTGGGGATGGCTCCCACAGGGCAGCAGTGAGAGCCTGCACCTCCACTGGTCACCTGGTCAGGCGCCTGCTACCTGCAGCATCCCCCCCCCCCCGACTGAGCCTGGTGTGACTGGATGTGGGGCACCCCCCTGAAGCCCTGGCCCAGCTCTGCACTTGTCACAGTGGAGGGCAGCGAGACCTTCTGCTGAGTCTGGGTGGGCTCCATCACCCTGTGTGCACGTGGGAGCCACTGAGATGAGCACAGGGAGACCCCTGTTCCCGTGAGCAGGTGGAGTACCAGGGTGGTGTGGAAACAGGGTGGGTCCCTGGGGCCACTGAAAATGGGGGTGGGTGGTGACAGTGAGCCACACCTGGTTCTGGTTTCTTTTTTCCTGTGCTGGGAACGGAGCCCAGAGCCAGAATAAGTAAAGTAGATGCTGTCTCAGAATTGACGGGGACTGGCAGAGGAGAGGGAGGCGAGTCAGTGGGAGCCAGTATTAGCCAGGGTATGGAGATTGATGGATCTGGAGCCAAGTGACCAAGAACTGTCTGGTAGGGGTGTCCTTGGTTTGGGGGCGAGCACAATGGGCAGAGAGGGGTCCTATGTTGGACCCCAGGGCATGGCTAAGGCCTTGGGAAAAGGGAGGGTACCACACCCTGGTTTGCGCTGAAGACAGCTCTCACTTCCTCCCCAGGTGTGTGAACAGGTGGCTTTGGTGGCTCGCTGTGTCCAGATCCCTGAGATCCTGTAGCCCCCACTGGAGGGAGGAGTGGGATACAAGCAGTCACATTGAGCTGGGACATGGGGTGAAGGGGGTTGGTGTCAGCACTGCGAGTGGCCTGGGTGGTGTTCTTTCCTCCCAGATCATGGCCAGAAGGTGGGTGACAGAGGATTGGGGGCATGCAGGTGAGGGAGGGAGGATGGGATCCCAGAAGGCAGTGCTGAGGGGCTAGGGAATTATGGGAGTAGTTTAGGGGCTGGATGTTCTGCAGCAATTGAAGCTCCTTGGAGGGGCTCAGCCCCACCTTGAACTCCAGGCCATCCTCCCTGCAGCCAGGGGTTCCTTCTCACCCCATTAGAGGGATATTTGGCCTGGAGGCGGTTTGAAACATTTTGACCATTTTTCTAACTCCATGCCCTTTGACAATAGCTGTCTTTCCATCAACCCACTTCATTTGCAAAACTCATAAGCTTAATACTAGAAGTCAGAGTTCTGGACAAAACAGAACAGACTGGGCAGGTGGGGATGCACCGGCCCCGCCCCGGCCCCGCCCCATGCCTCCTGAGCTAATGCTGAGCTTCCCTGGTGTGGGCTTGTGGCTGCCCATCCTGTAGGCGTCCAGGGAGACACGGGCTGCTCACGCACTTTATTAGGATGCACCTGGAGCTGCAGCCCCTCAGAAATGGATGATGGGGGCCCAGCCTGTCTGGAGCACCAGGACCTGTGCAGGGTCTCCAAGGGGTCAGACCTACTCCCCCATTGTCCTTGGGCGAAGGGGACCATGGCCCGGCACCCCCCATCCCATGTGAACACTGCTCTGGAAGATATAAAAAAGTGTCAAAGCCCCTCCCATGTAGGCAGGAGACCCCATAGCTGCCCATGCTGAAGCATTCCAGGAATGGGGTCCTGGGGGTTCAGGGCACCAGCCTCTCCCCTGAGCCCAGCAGAGCACCAAGTCCTGCGATGTGTGGGGCAGGTTTGGATACAGCCCTGTCCCTGGTGGGTGGTGTCCTTTGGCAGAGAAGCAGGGTGGCCCGTGGTCTAAGCGCAGTAGGTGTCCGCCTTTACCACTTGGCAGTACATGGTCATGGCGAAGGTCAGGCCCAAAATCTAGGGACAGGAAGGAGATAGGCAGGGCTGCTGAAGGGAGCCACAGACCTCTGCTGCCAGGTGCAACCGGCCCTCCCTGACCTGCTGCAGCAGTGCCTCTGAGCCTCCTGCACAGCACCTGCTTACCAGCTGTGAGGCCCCAGAGACACATTTCTTGTAGAGTTTCAGCCACGTGGCCCCCATCAGTACTCAAGGACTGTGTTCTGCAGCTTGGGTCACATGACCTCCCTGCTTGGCCCAAGGCCCCTGCAGCTTGCTCACTGTGCCTCAGCCTAGCTGTGTCTACTTCTGAGTGTGTCACCCAGGCTGGGTGGGCTGCCCTGGTGACAGGTCTGACCTCATCCTGGAGCACTCTGGTGCTGATGCTCAGGGCTCCCACCTGGACTGGGAGCTGGGGTCACAGGCATCAGGATGCATCTTGTACTGGGCAGTCCTACGACTGCCAGCCTGGGGCTGAGGAACCACGCTGCCTCCCCTGCTAGACCAGTGCTGGCAGCACCCGATCTAAAACACCAAAGGTCACCTCCCCCATTGTCACCCCTGACCATGCTCTGTGAACCCACATCTGCCCATGACACCTAGAGTCTGCACCTGAAACTTGGGCCACCCCAATCCCAAGCCCTCCCAGGGCAAGGCCATTGCTGCTTTTCCCTGGGCTCAAAAGCCCCCCCAGGCCCTGCCCTGCGCACCTGCACCAGTGCCGTGCACAGCCCAAAGATGCCCACAGCCAGCAGATTCTCCTGGAGCCAGGCCTTCACCGTCTCATAGCAGGGCTGTGGGAGAGTGGAGTCAGCCAGGCCTTGCCTGTCCCATCCCCAGGCCCCAGAGGGTGGACTGCACTCACCGCCTTCCACCAGGTGCCAGGTGCATGCAGCCCACAGCTGTCACTGAACTCCAGGCAGCAGGAGTCAGGCACACGGGTGGCATTGTAGACCTCAAACCAGTCCGTGTAGTTGGAGACACCACAGCAGCGGAACTGGGAAAGCAGTGTATTGGGACTGGCCAGAGAGGCAAGGGCAGGCAGGGGGCACCACTCCAGCCCTTGCCCCCCCCCACACTCCCCCAGCCATGCCTCACATCAGTCTGAATGATGCTCCAGGCGTTGGTGAGGCCCACGTTGCCCTGTGTGCCATACAGATGCAGGCCCTTCTTTAGGTCTTGCTGGGCGTACCTGTCAATCTGGGAGTGCAGTGGGGTCAACAGCACTCTAGTGGGTGCCTTCCAGCTCCACTGCCTCCCTCAGCCAGACCCTGCCCTGCCCTTGTCCTGCTCTCACTTCCTGGAGCCCACCCCATCGTGCCCAAGGATACAGCTCCCAGCCTTATGTCCTTCTGGTAGGGCCCCCGTGCCTCATCCCCAGGCTGGCAGGGCCTTGAAGGGCCTGGGATAGAGCACAGGGTGAGTGGAGGCATATACGACCACTTAGTACGAACAAGTTTGTCTGCTATCTCAAAGTAGAAAGGGCTGGGGGTGCAGCTTAGTGGTAAAGCACCTGTGGGGTCATTCCCCAGTACCACAACAAATAGCAGCAGCAAGTGGGAAGAAAACCACCCACAGCTGGGGACAGTGGCAACGACACCATGTGACCCAACACTCTAAGCATGCACTCGCCAGAGGTTGTCCAGCAGCCTGGCCACAAGTGGGCAGTGCTGCTCTGCCACCTGAATGACCATGGCCCCCCCAGAGGGCCACTGTGCCTCAGGAGGTCCCCACCAGCCCGTGCTGCTGCCTGGACTGCAGCAGCCATACCTTGTCAGTGTAGGCAAAGAAGAGCACAGCGATGGTGGCCTCCAGCAGGAACACCAGCAGCAGCAGCAGGAAGAACTGCAGAGGGTGGGAGCAGGGCCTCAGCCCCAACCTGCCGGCAGGGCCACCCACCTTGCCTCAGAGCCCCGGATCAGCGCCCTCCACCTCCACCCTCAGCCACTCTGGACACTTCAAGTGGGAGAAGCTCGGTTCGCTAGGCTCTGGCCCTCCGCTGCCTCTGGGATGTCCCCACTGAAATAGGTCCAAACCCACTTACTCATCTGGGACTTCATGGGGCCCATGAGTGTTCCTGCCCCCTCCCCGGGGTGGGGCACGGAGAGACCTGAGCAGGCCCTACCCAGGAAACCCCGAGACTCAGGACTCCCCCTAGCCCTGCTGGAGGACCCAGCCTCCTCCTGGAGCTCACTTTCCCAGGCCAGGAAGCATCCCTCCGGGAACATTGTAAGGCCAAGGTGAGGGTCTCTGGAGGGTCCTGAAGGCAGATCCAGGCCCAAGAGAGCTGCACGTGTAGCAGGGCGTGCCCAAGTCCTGTTGTCAGGCCACTGCACTCCACCACATTCTGAGAGCACCCCACAGCCCCTCAGGCCAGGACAGAGGTGGAGCTGGCCGAGACCTCACAGCCCCGGGACCAGGCACACTCACGGTGAGCAGCAGGCACTTGTTCTCCTTGAGGGCCCCCATGCAGCCCACAAAGCCGATGGCCATGACGAAGGTGCCTGTGACGATGAGCAGGTTGGCAGCTGACAGCGACGGAAAAGAGGAGGACAGGGTGGCGAAGTTCCCCTGTGTAGCAGCCAGCCAGATACCAACACCCAGGACGCCACAGCCTCCCAGCTGGGGTCACAGTACCGAGGAAGAGAGACAGGATGAGGCCACCCCCAGGGGAGCTCCTACCCCAACCCTCACCAGCCCCACTGGCCTCCAGGGTCAGATACTCCCAGCACCCCCACTCCTGCTGCCTGCAAGAAGCACCCGGCTTGTCCCTTCTGCTGTCCTCCAGGCCCACCCACACCAAAGCCCAGTGCCCACCACAGGGAGGCCAGGACAGGCAGGTCCACTCCTCTGGACCACATGAAGTGGTCAGGCTTTTCAGTGGGTGGTCCTAAGGATTCCAGACACCAGGCCCTATGTCGCCACCTTCCCTGGATCTCAGGTGTCTGTCTGCGCCCTGCTACCCCAAGAAGGGAAAACCTGACTCCTGGTGCATCTGCTCATGATGAAGTCATGGCTCATCACTGCCACCTGGACCTCATCCCCTCCCTGGATTCAAGAGCTGCTGACCCCTGAGACTGGAAGTAGGAGGGTCTCGCCTCTGCACAACCACCTGGACCTCATCCCCTCCCTGGATTCAGGAGAGGGACTCTGAATCTCCTCATTGCCCATCATCACGAGAATCAGTAAAGTAAGAGCAAGCATGGTGGTGGCCTGCAATGGTGACCAACAGGGTTGGGAGCTGGGAACCACGGCTCAGCCCTTGTCCCCACTCTGAGGTCTTGGGTTCTGGTGGTTTGGGATAAAAGCAGAGAATGTGTGCAAGGTGGTGTGTGGGTAGGGAGGCACCAACAGCTACAAGGCTCTGGGGAAAAGACCAGACCCAGCAGGGGACTACCACAGCCACTCCTAGGATGGAGCTACTGGAGACCCGCATACGCCCCAGGGCAGGCTCGAACCCAGATGTGCACAGCTCCATGGAGACGCAGCATCCACCCAGGGCCACAGGGACCTCACCACCCCACAAAAGGCTCCTGAGCCCTGATGGCCAAAGAAACGGAGCCTGGGCCCTGCAGGAGACAGAACCCTGCCCCAAGAGGCCTGGGTGCAGGGAGATGCCACCCATCCCCACTTGCACACTGGACCCTCCTGATTCAGACTTCAGCCCAGGGGGCAGGGTCAAGGGCAGGGCTGGCAGCCACTGCTCCCTCAGTACTAGCTGGCCAAGACACATGGTGCACTTCCTGTGTCAAGCCCAGCTGGCAGGAGCCTGCAACAAAGTCGGGACCTGAAGCTCCTGCCCAGGCCCCTCACTGGTGTCTCAGGCCCCTCTGGGTCAAACCCTGGGAGACGGGACAGTCCCCTGCTGAGCACCCATGATCTTGCCTGTCCGATCTTTCCGGGGTGAGTGCAGCCATTTTCTCTGCCCTGTACTTCCTGCTAAAAACCAACATTTGCACTTGGCATTCAGCAACAGAACATCTAGATGCTGTGAACTCAGCCTGACCTGGGAGCTGCTGACCCCGGTCACTGAGCTCGTGGGACTCTCCCAGGCCAGGCCAGGGCAAGCGTAGGAAAAGCAGGGGTCCCTGTGTTCTGGACCTGGCAGAAGGCCTTGCCACACACCCTCAGATGGCTCCTGAGCAAACCTGGCCAGGGGCTGCCACAGAGGAGACCCTGGCGAATGGAGAAGGGTGCATGTGCCTCAGGTGGCACAAATGTCCCCTTGCTGTGGGACCAAGTTCTGCCATGGGATGGAGGAAAGCCCTCCACCCCCAGGTACCAACAGCTGGGAGTGGGGTGCCATCCGTGGTGCTGAACAAGCAAGGCAAGGGGTGGCGGCTGGATGCTGCGCAAGTGGGTACTGCTGTTTTCTGGGGGTGGGGGAGGCTTGGCCAGGCACCTGCTCACCTCGTACTCCTCCTGACCATGTCCCCTGCATCATGCCCCAAACACAAAGCTTCCACGAGCCATGACAGGGTCCCTGGTGTGCCCCAGGCCTGGTGGGCCTTCCAGGACCCAGTTGGGTAACGAGGAAGACGGGCACCTGAGCTGCTGTGCAGGAACACCAGGGGGAGACACACACGGCCTTGTCCAGCACTGCCCTAGCAGGGCCAGGGAGGTTGGAGGGCAGGGCTCCCCAAGGCCCGCTGGGTCTGCGTGGAGGAGCCTGGACACCATAGGGAAGTAAGAGGCCCTAGGGTCAGGCCCACCCACAGGGCTGACCCCAGGCCTGATGCCTGGCTCAGCGCAGCCTTGGCTGTGGCCAGTCACACCGGGAGGGCCGCACCTTGGGGCTGAGCACCCAGGCCAGTGATGGGCAATCCCTGAGCAGAGGGGAGGTACCAGCACAACAGGGAAATGTCATTCAAAGCCCCACTGCCTGCACCATCCACCTCTGCCTTTCAAGGGCGGCAGACAACGTGTGTCAGCAGGAAAGCATGCTGCTGGGGCGGCCCTGGCATGGGACACACAGGTCATGGGTTGAACACCACCGTGGAGAAGGGCTGGCCCCAAGGAGGAGTGCCCATTCCAGGAGGTGGGCCAGTCCCCAGGACAGTCTGGGCAGGTAGGGACCCTACACCTCAGCCCCACCCTCAGATGGGAACTGAGCACTCCGCAGACACCTTGCCCACCTACTTGGCCACTGCCCACACTGACAGGCGACACCAGCCCACACCACCACACACTCTTCACACCACACGGCAGTACACACACATGGTCACATGATACTACACCCTGAAGCCCACTGTCCCCTGGGGCCCACCCCTCCCACAAACAGCAGGCATGGGCACACAGACGGAATCCTGCACAGGCAAGGAAAGTCACTGAACCTGTCACTTTTGAAGTGTTTCTGCACATGCAGCTTTGAAAACATTTTGACAGGAAAACTACAGCCTTGGGCTGGGGTTGTGGCTCAGTGGTAGAGCACTTAATTAGCATGTGTGAGGCCTTGGGTTCAGTTCTCAGCATCACATATAAATAAATAATAAATGTTCATCAACAACTAATAAAAAATTTAAAATTTTTGCTTTAAAAAAAATTACAGCCTCGTAGTACAGGAGAAATGGGCTCATTAGCCTCAGAGACAGACGCAAAAGACAGAGTTCAAGGGCTGGGAGGCTGGAGTGGTCGTCTCCGGGGTCAGACGTGGGCGGCTGGGACCTCCCGCTGCAGCACTACTTCTCCAGCCCCCAGAGACAGACTGCCTCTCACTGTGGGCGGGAGGCAGGACCTCTAGACAGCCTGGGGGAGGGGCCAGGCATCCTGGGGGACGGCAGCTGAGGAGACAGAAAGGAGAGGGGCTTCCTGCCACCATGTCCCCAGCCCAGCTTTGAGAAGAGATCACTGGATCTAGTGACAGACTTCATTGGTGATCTTGACATAAGCAGTTTCAGAGAGATCTGAAGACTGGAAGTCAAACAGGGATGGGTTGGGCAATAGGGGTACGCAGAGATGCTGCACACAACCGACTTCTGGGTGCTATCTGTGCAGCTTACCTGGCCCCCAAGCTCTGCTGACTACTGATACCCATGGCAGCCCCTGGCTTCATGGAGGCTGGTAGTGCCTGGCATCCATCAAATGTGCCCTCTCCAGGTCCACTGGGGCTGGTGCCAGCCAGCCCTCCACCCACCACCCCTCCGGCCACAAAGCACAGTGTAGCAGATGGACAAGCAGCTGGCCATGTCCTTGGAACAGGGTGAAGGCTAGGTCCCTGCAGAAGCCCCTCTCCTGCCAGGTTGGCAGAAACATGACTGGTTTGGCTGGGAGGTTGGCCACCAGGTAGAGTGAGTTTTCTTACTTAAACTTGGATGTAATTTGTCCACTCCCAAGACCTGCCCACCCAGCAGAGCACCAGCCTAGAACCCACAGCTGGGCAGGCGACCCCCACCCTGCCACAGCAGCCCATCAGGGAGCCTCCTACTCTGCAGGGCAGGCAGGACTGCGGTTTCCCCCTGGGGTGGGCTTTCCTGTCATCCCTGCTACTGGCTGATACAGGCAGTAAATGGAGGGCTCCCTCAGAGTCCTGGCTCTGCCCTTTGCTGTCCCCTCCTCCATCAGACTCAGGACACCCTCCTCCAGGGCCAGCAACAGAGCCACTGTCAAACATCATCTCAGTTCACCAGGCGTGAAAGAAAACCAAGGGCTAGGCAAGGCCTCTGCCTGGTGACTGGCAGGACCTTCCTTTAGATTCCAAGGCTACCACAGGGAGTGGCCCAGGCAAGACAGAGCCAGAGAGGCCCAGGCCCCCTCCCAGCAGAGATGGCAGGCAGAGCACATACCCTGCACCTCCTCCAACCTGGGGCCTCTGCCCACCTGGGGTCAGCACAGGCAATGGGCAGATGAGGGTCCTCCCACATCTCTGTTCTGGAGCCCTGATCCTACCTGAGGCACAGCCCCCAGGGGTGCCGAGGAAGAAACTGATGCACCCAGCAAGGCAGGACTTGCTGAGGTCCTGGTGTCTGGGTAGTGGAGACAGGCCGGCAGGTCGGGCTCTGACCCCTACTCTGGCCACCTAGATAGTCCCTGACCACAGCATGCAGGGAGCAGCTGGGGGCTTCTGCTGAGAAAGGCTGGGAAGGGCATAAGGAGGGAGGCCACTGCCTGGGAGAAAGCTGCGTGGCTGAGGTCCAGGCCAGCCCCCGGCCACCTACAGCTAGGGAAGCATCCCCATCCTGCTGGCAGGCTCGGCCCCACTCAGACTGGCCACTGGGCTGGAGCAACTGCCCGTGGGCAGCGCCCCAAGTTAGGGCAGGGGTGGGGAGGGGGGAAGAGCTTGCTGTGCTGCTGCCCCACCCCTGGGGACCTGGAAGAGCTTTGTTGGCAGAGACCCAGCTGATGACACAGCCTCAGGCCTGAACACAGGGGTCCCCGGGGCCACCCCGTCCCCACCCCTTCACCACCACTGGCACCACAGCCCACCCCACCTCGTTCATGGGCCCTGCACTCTCATTCTCCCACAGGATGGCCTGCCGGGGGACACCCCGGGTAAGGGACCCCGAGTCTAACCTGCCACTCCACTGTGCACATCTCAAAGGAAGGCTGGGCAGAGCCATGCTACACACAGAGCCAGTCGGCTGGAGGAGGCAGCTGCCAGGGGTGTCCCAGCAGGGGTCACGGGGTGGGTGCCCTCTGAACTCTGGTTGCAGGGTTAGCTCCAGCTGGGAGGTCAAGGAAGCCACGCAGAAGGGGAAGTCCTGTCAGCTGATCTCCCAGTGTGAGTGGGAAATGGAGTGGGGGCAAAGTCCCTCCTAGAGGGCAACAGGGGGCACAGGGTCCCAGGTCAGGAATGAACCAGCCCCACCCCTCCCACCCACAGCCTGTCACCATCCAGAAGGGGTTCAGGGAAAAGACAGGGTGGACATCACACCTGCCAGGACCACGGCAGGAAGCTCCCCTAAGCCCAGCACAGTGTCTCCTGCACAGTCCTGTCTGTTCACAGCCCTGCGTACTCCCCTGTGGTGGCCTCCAACCCAGGACCCAGCCCCGGCTCTGGTCCCAGGCCTCAGACCTACTGGGCACCATTTGGGGAGAGGGTGGCAGGCAGGTGTGGGAGACTGGCTGCAAGGGACTTAGGTCTGAGGCTGGGGAGTATATAAAAGGGAATCAGATTTTCCGGCCCAGGAGGTCCCCAGGGACTGCTGATTTCTTCTTTCCCAGGTGGAGGACATCACTTAGGGAACAGCAGAATGTGCCTGCTCTGCAGCTGCAGGGTGCTCACGGGGTGCAAGGTCCCACAGGGGGAGCCCAGACTGCTCTCTGAGACCCTCTTTGAGGCCCCCTTCATCTCTTCCCTGCAGACAGGTGTCCAGGTCAGGTCCCCATCTCCTGCCCAGGTCCTGCCACTCGGCTGCCTGTCTCTTCACACCACCACCCACTCCCCTTCCCACTGCTGGGGACCTGCTGACCCTGCACTGACCACATTGGTGCCCACCGAAGCTGCCCAATCTTACCAGGAAGACATTTCCCCACACACCCACCCTGCTGCCCACTTCCTGGCCTGCAGGGCACTGCTCAGCCTGAGGCCTGGGTCTTGTCCCTCCCAGAACCCTCTTGCAGAGGACAAACCCTTGAGGTGACCCCTTCTGGAGTTACTCCCCACAGGCAGCCCAGGATGGCTGCCCTTCTCTGTGACCCCCAGCCCCTGCCCCAAGCCAGGGCCAGGCAAGAAGGTGGACCCAGGTTACAGCATGTGCCAGAACTGAACCACATGCAGATGGTAGCACCTCCGAAGTCTGAGCTCAGCTGCATCTCCTCACTCCTGACTCAGTGGTAAAAGGAGAGTCCGCACAGGAACTAAGGACAGAGCCTGGAATGCCCTTGGGTGTCATTTCTCCACCGATCCTTCCCAGCCCAGCCAGCGAAGCCCCAGGCCCAGCTCAGGTAATGGGAGTCCCCCGCCCCCAGCTCCTCTGCAGGGTCCAGCCAAGCTTGCTCCAGAGCAGCCAGGTGGGGAACCTGCCGGGCCGTCCTCCCTGGTGTTCTAGGCTGGAGGGGGTCACCCTCTGCTCCACCAGCAGGCAAGTCCCAACCCCTGCTGCCTCTCTTGCTTGTCAGCAATCCCGTTGCACCTCTACAAGTTAGGGAGGCCGGGAGCCAGCGCCTCCCCAGCTCGCCCAGGAGTCCCTTTGAAAGACCCCAGCCCAGCAACCTTAGGCTTAGTTACAAAATTATTAGGGCACGTCACAAACCTGCAGACAATGTGTTTTTCAGATAATCAGTTAAGTGTGACCGATTGAAAAGGGAAAAACAGGATGGTTGGGAAAGAGCAGAAAAACAGATTCCAGGGCATGCCTGAATAAACAGGGGCTAATAAGCAGGAACAGAAAAATCAGAATGCTCATATGTAACTGTCATGTGGTATTGTTTCAGGAACATAAAATGAAAAATAACTTTACCCTTTAGGTAACCTATATGCTGGGTTCAAAATAGCCAATAAGAAACCTGTTGCTTACCGCGCGCGCGAAACCTGCCCCTTGACCCTATAAAAGACCTGTACCCCAAAGCCCGGTGTGCCAGCTCACCAAAGCTCCGGCTGAGGTTTCGCTGAGCACCCACAGGCGTCTGTGTCTGAATAAACCTCATGCGTTTGCAGCCAGTGCCTCGTGCGTCTTTCCTGGACAGGGAATCGGTGGGTCTTTCATTTGGCGAGCCAGGCAGGAGAACTCCTGTAACCCCGTCCGGATCCCTGCCCGAGGAACACCCGATAACCACTGGGAGGTAAGCTGGCCAGTTCGTGTCATTGTGTGTCTCTGTCTATGTCTGATTGTTATCTGTTCATGCGCAGCGTCTGTACGATTACGCGTAATTGCTCTGTATCTGGGCAGCTTGAGAAGGAGTTGACGAACTCAGACTTCTCCCCTGCCACCCTGGGAGACGTCCCAGGGACTCAGGGAGGCCCATCTGGGGGGGCCTCCAATGTTCTGTAGAGTACACTGTACTCGTGGGTGACGGAGGTGACGGTATCCCTCCTCTCCCTAATCCGTTCGGTTTGTGCTCCAGCCGCGCAGCGTTCTCTGTGTCCAGTCTGATATTTGTGTCTGTCTTCTTGCCTTTGTACTTTCTCATTCCACCTAAGTGTTAAGGGATATCTACTGGTTTTAAGGTCCCATGTTAGTCTTAGATGGAATGAGAATAAGTTGCTTATAAGTGTAAGTTTTTAAACAAGTAATCTTAAAAAAATTAAACAGCTGGTTAAACAAGTGCTGTTGTTTTAAAAAAAATTGTGCTATGTTATCTCTTTAAAAAGCTAAACTTGGTTAATATAAAAACATCAATGTAATTGTGGTGCCATTAATATGTTTATATCTTCCAGGTATACAAGTCTGTAAGGTAAAAGCTTCAAAAGAACATTATATCAAACTGGTGTCCTAAAGTTGTATGGTAATTTTAGGCTTAAAAAAAAAAATGTTAGAGATTTATTTATATCATTTGTGTTCTATAACTGGACTTGTTATCAATAAGATATGTAAAGTTCTATGTTACTTTTTACACTGAGATACAATTTAAATATATTTTTAAGTTAATGAGAGCCTAATCTGTGTAAAGGTTTTATTGCAAAACACAAAAAGTACTTTGCCACTTTTCTACAAAAGGTTAAAAGCTTTCAGCCTTTCTTTAATTCATGTTTTAGATGTGATATTATGTTATGTTTGCTCAGGTTCACAACAATTTATGTAAACTTTTGTAAAATGATGTCTAAAAAATAAAGATCAGTCTCAGAACTGCAGTACTTAAGATTTATAAAGAGCCCCGCCTTACTTGAGATAAAGCTCTATGTCCCATCCCACTATATGTAAAAGTGACTATAAAAAAAGTAGGCTAGATTTCAGTACATTTAAAGTTATGTCCAAAAGTTAGTTTTTTGTTAAGATTACTAAGATCTCAAACAGGAAATTATAATGTATAACTCTGCCAAAATTCAAGGTATCTATTATATGAACTAAATATGTTTTTACTCTTTGATAATTTTATCTTGTAGTTTTCAAAATGGCTGAAAGACTGCCTGTTAATGTTTTGCAGAGGTACTGATTTAAGAACTCACAACCTGGGTTAATGTAAGATAAAAAGTTATCACCTACAGGATAAAGAGATAGACATTAAAGCCCAGTGCTCTTAATATAAGACTGTTGACTTATTTGCTAGATGTTTAAGATCAAGTTTTAAAATTAAAAATTTGGCTTTTGCCCTCTGAGTCAGTCTGAGTCAGGGGATAGGGGACTTTTCCAAAGGGCTCTGCAACTCTAGGCCACATAACCTCCTGAACAGGGAGATTAATGAGACCAGTGGAGGACAGAAAGCCAATCAGTGCATTTGCTGTGAAGAGGAGGGTCATCAAAAAAGGGAGACATCCCTGATGCTTCCGAGGGAAGCCACATGGTCAAGCAAGGCCTGGACCCATCCTAGCACAAATGGCACTAGCAGATCTGAAAAGCTGCTGTAAGTTCCCGAGGACTCCCAAGAAAACTCAGCTGACTGTTAACAATAGATAAAAACAAAGGTCAGTTTGACTTGCTTCATCTTAAACACTTAGCAAAGACAGTCAAAGCCAAAACACAGTTATTCCTGGA
This sequence comes from Callospermophilus lateralis, assembly GCF_048772815.1. Lineage (NCBI taxonomy): Eukaryota > Metazoa > Chordata > Mammalia > Rodentia > Sciuridae > Callospermophilus > Callospermophilus lateralis. The sequence goes on from NC_135306.1 coordinate 211,819,962, forward strand.
CATTTTAAATAAAATAATAGTTAAATGTAACTTCCATAAATAAATAAACTGGAGGCTTCAAAAGAGATTCTTATGTAGAAATGCCTGATAACCATCAAAAGGGAACTGCCAGAGTAATTTTAGCTTAAGGTTAAGGCCTTTATTTCTAACCTATACAGGTGGGCTTAGTTTTTGCTAGTATGGTTATCCAGCCCTAATAACAGAATTAAAGATTTTACAAGATCAGATGACATTAAATTATTAAACTGTGTCTTAAAAAAAGGACATCTGTAACCCTAAAAGTTAAATGTTATGTTTACAGTCCTAATAACTGGGGATGTTAAAGCCTGGTAAAAAACTTATGTACAGTGACATGTTCCAGCTGCTGCAACACTTATTCAGTACTCATGGTTTTTGTTTCTCTCATAGAAGCACCCATCCCCAGATGACAACCTGTTTTTCCCCAACCAGACCTCAAATGGAACTGACTTCTAAAAGGAAACTCACGTCCCCCACGTCGCTCCCCAACGTCTTCAAGCCCCCTCATGTTCGACACCCCTTTTCAGCTCTGAAGCAGCAAGAACGAGTCATCGCCCCTTCTCCACACAGCAATAAAGTTTCTAAAATTAGGGGGGGAACAAAGCCAAAAGTAGATAGGTAGTATAGATAGGTAAATCGAGTCAGGTTGGATCTAGGAGGTCAATTTTAAGTTAGTCTGGAAAGTTAAAGACTGTCCCCTGAGGATTACTGTTTACCAAGATGTAGAGCCAGCCCAAATAGGCCCCCAACTGAGGGAACCATGATTGGTTCCCAAGTTTCCAGACAAAGGGGGGAATGAAAGACCCCAGCCCAGCAACCTTAGGCTTAGTTACAAAATTATTAGGGCACGTCACAAACCTGCAGACAATGTGTTTTTCAGATAATCAGTTAAGTGTGACCGATTGAAAAGGGAAAAACAGGATGGTTGGGAAAGAGCAGAAAAACAGATTCCAGGGCATGCCTGAATAAACAGGGGCTAATAAGCAGGAACAGAAAAATCAGAATGCTCATATGTAACTGTCATGTGGTATTGTTTCAGGAACATAAAATGAAAAATAACTTTACCCTTTAGGTAACCTATATGCTGGGTTCAAAATAGCCAATAAGAAACCTGTTGCTTACCGCGCGCGCGAAACCTGCCCCTTGACCCTATAAAAGACCTGTACCCCAAAGCCCGGTGTGCCAGCTCACCAAAGCTCCGGCTGAGGTTTCGCTGAGCACCCACAGGCGTCTGTGTCTGAATAAACCTCATGCGTTTGCAGCCAGTGCCTCGTGCGTCTTTCCTGGACAGGGAATCGGTGGGTCTTTCACCTTAAGGTCCTGCCGCTCACTCAGGCCATGCACACTATTTCTGGGGCCCTCTGGGTGACTGGGGTCCACCTAGGCTTGGCAAAGTTTCCTCAGGGCAGTCCTGGGGAAGGAGTCCCAGGGTTGGCGCTCCAGTAGAAGGGGGCGAGGCAAGGACGCAGGCTGTGGAGGCCCAGTGGCAGAGGGTAGGTGCCCGCGCAGTGCTGGCCCTGACCAGGACTGGAACCCCCACCCCAGCAGAGGCTCAGGGTCGGGATGGCCCAGCCCCATCCGGTGTGCACGTGCGCAACACATCCTGTCTCAGCAGGAGGGGCAGGCGGGCAGCCCAGGAAAGCAGAGGTCCGGCGACACCCCGCGGCTGGTCAGCCAGACAGCAGCCCCGGGCCCTCCCCAGGTCCTGGCCCCCAGCCCTCCGCGAGCAGCAGCGAGGCTGCCCGCGCACTCACCCAGAAGAGCAGGTTGAAGGCGAACATGAGGTACTTGACACCCTGGAGGCAGCCGCGCGCCATGCTGCAGCGCTTCAGCTCTAGGAGGAAGATGAAGGACAGGTCCAGGTAGAAGACCACGTACTTGTTGCCCTTGGGCGACGTGTAGCGGGCCTGAGCCGCCTTGGGGCCGGGGTTCGCGTGCAGGCCGAAGAAGGGGCTGCCGCCCGCGTCCTCGGTGTCCCCGGTGCCCGCGCGCCCATACAGGCTGCTGCAGCGCCGGAAGGGGCCGCCGCGCGTGAAGCCCGGCTCCTTGCCCTGCGGCGACGGGCTGCGCCGGTACGTGGACTCGTCCGTGCTCGAGCGGCGCATTGCGCCGGGGTGGCCGGGGCTACGGCCGCCAGGAGCACCGGCTCTGGCCGCAGTCAGCGCCTGGCGCTCGCGGCCCGGGGCCGCCCCATCTCGCCCTGGCCCGGCCCCCGCGGTGGCAGCTCCGCGCTGCTGCCCGACACCTGCCCGCCGCCGCGCCCCGCGCCGCCGCCAATCCGGCGCCGCACCGCCCCGCCCTGCCGGCCAATCGCCTGGCCCGGGGCGCGCCCCCACCCTTGCGGGGTAAGGAAGAGGCCCACCGAGGCCAGAGGAACCTTTGAGGAGGCAGATACTAAGCCCCGCAGCTCATCCCCCAGCCCACGCCCCTGGCCCACCTCACCCCACACTGGCCCGCCACCAGACGGTGGCAGAGCAACCTCGACCCGTGCAAAGGATGTGCAAAGCTCTGTGCAAATTTAGGGGTGACCCCGTTGCTGTTGGTGGCAACGTGGCTCCAGCTTTAGGTACCTTGGGGAGCCCTGGATGCCCCGGAGGGATTGCCTGAGAGGTTTACTCACTTAAAAGGAGGGACCAGGACAGAGGAGCACAGGAGTGACCCCAAAGAAACCAGCAATTCTCCACAGACCCAGGGTGCTCAGGCTGGGTTCCTTCCCCAGTGCTATCCCCTAGACTTGGGAGCAGGGCCTGCTTCACAAGCAACCAAACAGTGAATGTTGGTCTTGAGAATCCACTGATACCATCTGAAATTCTCTGTAATTTCTGAACAAGATGTCTTGAATTTCAGCCTGTAGCCAGAGACCCCACCCCTCCCAGGCACCAGCAAACAGGGGAATAGGCATGGATGACCATGCACTGGTGAGCACACACAAGTTCCAATAGCCCATCACATGCCCACAAAGATGGAGGACAGATGTGGGCCCCTGCACCACCCGCTGTCTCTGCAGCTCCAGCCGCCTTGGGCAGAGGCAGGGGGACCACAGCAGCCACAAGTGTGCTCTGCACCCTGGGTTTAAGGCTGCAGCCAAGGCTTTCCCTGTCATCATGATGGTCATAATAGTGGTGCCCACTCCATGGACAATCCCGGAAACTTCAGTCCAAAGAGGGAGGTCTTGCTCAAGCTCCCAGACAGTCCCTGGCAGAGTGGAGGCTAGGAGAAGGAGTGAGGAAGGGCCAACAGAGGGAAAGGAGGGGTGCCCATTGGCAGGGCTGACCAGATCTAAAAGCCTTTAAAAAGAAAGAGATGGGGTTTGGGCTGTAGCTCAGTGGCAAAGCACTTGCCTTGTACATGGGAGGCACTGGGTTCAATCCTCAGCACCACATAAAAAAATACACAAATAAAATAAAGGCATGCTGTCCATCTACAACTATCCAAAAAGTTTAAAAGTGGGAAGTGGCCTCTGGGAACCCTGGGTACCCAGTGAGGTCCACCCCTCTGGAGGCTGGAGGGTTCACTGCACCAGCCTTCTGCTGCCCCCTGAGGGTTCTGTGAGGATCTGCAGCCCCAGCCTTGGCTGGGAGGCAGAAAGCAGAAGAGCCCACCAGGAGGTCTCCGCCTACCACATGGCCAGCCTGGGGCTTCCCACTACCTCCCTCATCCCCTAAGGATTCTCTGGTGTTCTGGGCCCACATACCAGGAGCCCAGCTGAGAAGCAGGAAGCAGAGTCCTCCCTCAAGGCCCTGCAGAGACCATTGCCCACAGCTCTGCCCAGGGAGCAGGTAGCAAACAATGACCCCACAAGACCCCTGGTGATCCCCTTACCCCCTGCCCAACAGCCAGCCTTGCACACCCGAGGGTGGACACACAGGGCTTGGGGGAAGTGAATGCACTTGTGGACACAAGAAGGGCAGAAGCCACAGGGTTCCAAGGAAGGCTTAGGGCTGACCAGAGATGCTGACCTCTAGAACCAAAATCACCACCCACATTACATTACACACACAGACACTCCCCCCAGCTCTGGAGTCAACTGCTAGGCTCCCTCTTAGGTGGCCCTGCAGCCTGGGGACACACAGACTCAACCACAGGACGACCAGATCCCCAGCAGTGCCCACGTAGTCAGCTTCCCCTCCTTGAAGACCAAGAACAGGAACTGCCAGCTGTGGGGAGCCCAGGGCAGTCTCCCCACAGCCTGACTCCCAGAGCAGGGTACCCAGAGCCTGAGAGCCAGCAGGCCAGGCCTTGGCCTGGTGTGGAAGACCAAGAGGCAGGCCCCACGCTGCCCACCATGCACTGCCCAGCCATGACCTACCTTGGCTCACCACGGGAAAGAGACCAGTGGACTGGTAAACGGTCAGCACAGCCAGGGAGGGAGCTCTGCAGGAGAGAGGGCAGAATGCAGGTCACACCAAAAGTGGCTTCCCCTGCAGGTGCCCAAGGCCACAAGGGAGGTGTTCCAGTGTGGCAGAGAGGGGGTGCACAGCCAGACTCCAGGGCCAGGCTTCTGACCAGTGGCCCAAACCAGGGCAGCTTTCCAACAGGGACTGTTCTTCAAGTTCGCCCACCCCAGCCTCCCAGACGCTCAAGCAGGATCACAGACTGGCCCACAAATAACGCACGGGCAGGTGACACATGCTCAGAGACATGCAGAGGCACACGGCCAGGACATGCATGTGGGGACATGCAGTGGGGTCCACCCCACGGCCAGTGCCCAGAGAGCTGCCTGCATCTTCTACTGCCCACCAGGTGTACCCATTCCCCACCCCTCTTCAGCTCTCCGCAGACTGATACCCGCACTCAGGAAGGGGCCTGCTCAGCCAGCTATGTCCCATGAAGCTCATCCATCTGCCATCAGGGTCCCCAGACAGAATGCCCTTGGCTACGCGGGAGGAGGTATGAGTGGGAAACTCTGGGGGGTGAGCCACAGAAGACCACGGTACCTACCTGTCCAGAACACATCCTACTCAAAGAGGACCTCCCCAAACTCCAAAGAGAGGGTGCCCACAGCACCCAGGGCAGGCCTTGCCAGCAGAGCAACCCTCTCTGAGACGCTCAGTGGGAGAGTAGTACAGGCCGGGCTCGGGGGCTCAGAGCCCGCTCTCCACACACAGCCCAGCTGGCCCGGGGAGGCAGCAAAGCAGGAGGCGGGGAGGGCTGGGCCAACATAAACAGGCTGTGGTGTGGCCTCCTCAGCAGCTGCAGCCATGGCCTTGCTGGGCCCCAGTGCTGCCCCAGGCAGAGGCACTGCAGACACCTGGCCAGGCAGGGTGACACCCCACACAGTCAAGCAGGGACCAGAAGCTGCACACAGCCCAAGTAGGACCATCTCCCTCCCAGCCTAATCTGAGCTCCTGGAGACTGGACACACCACTCATACTTCCCCACCCACTTCAGGGAGGGACAGAGAACAGGGATGGGGTGGGAAGTATCTCAGTGGTCATCAAAAGGGCCCAGTCTCTCCTCCTGGAACACCTGAGCTCAGCACCTTCCCCTGCTTCCTCCCCTTCACCCTGAGGTGTCTCTCTATTGGAGGTCACATGGGAATGGGGCTAGAGGAGACACAATTAAACCTTTGGGGTGCCCATGTATGAACAAAGCTAAGCCAACCCAGGCCAGGTGCCCCCATGCCATGCACTCCTACAGAACAGTCTCTAGCATATCCTTCTTGGGCACCTGGGATGGATGACAGTGATGTTCCCAAATGCTCCCAGCCAGGTATGTGTCCAAAGGGTCACTGGGTTAAGCCAACTAGTCACCACCACTACTGCACACCCCCACTTGCCAGGACCCCCATAACTGTGAGGAGGCACTTGGATAGCAGACACTGGAACCTTCAGCACACAGCTAGCAACCAGATGGGCAGGGTGTGTGCAATGCCAGCAAGGTATCCAAGTAATCAGGCTTGTGACCCGTGCAGCATACTCCCCACAGAGCACACCCACAACACCCATCTGTCCCAGATGGGCTGAGCCAGAAGGCACAGATGTGGAGGGTGAGGCTGGGGTCCCCAGGAGAGAGTCACCATTGCCATTCTTGGATGACAGCTTCTGGTCCCATCAGAGCTTTACAGATGGGGAAACTGAGACTGTGATCCAGGGCCAGAGGCACAGCCAGCTCAATTCCAGCCCAGTGCTCTGCTCCCTGGCCTAGACCACCCTCCCACCTGTAGCTGACCTGTTTCCAGGGCAATGCCCAGGGTGGGGAAGGGCTCAGCAGCCAGAACTCCAATCACAGTTTTCCCTTGTTCCCTGCTCAGAAGTGACCCCTCCTCTGGCAGGAACCATGCCAAGCAGGATGCAAACCACACATCCTGGTGCCTGGACCCCACACAGAAGCATAACCACCTCCTGCTCCTGGCACCACTGTGCACCCTTCTGGAAGCCTGGGTCCCACCTACTGCTCACCAGGGGAGAGGGATTTTTTTGAGCTGGCCGGCTGGCAGGCACTATAACCTGTGCCTCTGTGTGTGCCTGAGCTGGTCCGGGTCCCAGCCTACTTTTGCCCCCAAATGCACACGGAGGGACACATCAACCAGGCTGGAGGCACGGAGCAGGGCTGACTTCTGAACTCCCCAAGGTCCTCAGGTCTAGCCTAATTCAGAGCTAAGGACAGGCCTGAGACACAGAGTCAGGGAGGGGCAAGTGCCCAGGGACAGGCATATGGGCTGAAAGGGGGCGGCCTCGGGGTTCTCTGGTCCAGGTCCTCTCCTAGAAAGTCAGAGCTGGAGGGAGGAGGTAGAGGGTAGGAGAGAGGAGGATGCCACTGCCCCAAAAAGCAGCATCCCCCAACCACGGCCCCAAGCATACATGCACTTGGAATTCAGGGAATGTCAAGTTGGCTCAGGCCTCTCTCCCAAGTCTCTCCCAGAGTAAACAACTTTTCCAGGCAAGAGCAGGGGTGGGACAGGCCATCCCTCCTCCAGGAAGCCTTTGGTCCACACCCATCCCCAGGGTCCCCCTACTGACATCCTGGACCCTATTCCCTGCCTCCCTCACCTCCAGTAAATAGCAGCTTCTGCAGCTGAGCAGGGGCCAGACCCCAGGCCGCTGTGACTCAGGGCCGCTGTGCTGTCCTTATGGCCAGGGCAGGATGTTCTGTCCACTCAGCCTGGAAAGAGGGGGCAGGAAAGGGAAGTAAGTAGCCAGAGCTCGTGGCTCTGCACGTGGCCCTGTGGGGGATGGCAAAATCAGCTGCGGAGGTTGTCCAGAATAAGGGGGTTGGTATAAAACCTAAGGTCAGCGGCTGTGTTCCACTCCCGACCCAGGAGACCCTCCATAGCCCTCCCCTACAACGAAGGCCAGAGTCCAACATTTGCCCCCGAGGGCAGCTGGCAGATGCCTGGGACTCCACAGAGCTTCTCTCCCAACTCCACGGCAAAAAACCTGCCTCCAAATCCTCACCCCCAGATCCAAAGCGCAGCTCCTCCATCAAACCTCCCTGCCCCCTCTACCCGGTCCCTCCCACCTCCCAGGCAGTCCCATCACAGCCAGAAGGTGCTGAGTCCAGGCTCGCCCCACCCCATCAATGTCCTCGAAGTCCTCAGTGGCCCGAAGGTCCTGCAGCCACAACCCCGGGGTCTGAGCCGTGTGGAAGCTCAGCTCAGAGCGCGCCCGCTCCAGGACGCCCTCCCTGACCACTTCCCCCGCCCCCTGCTCAGAGGCGCTCGCGGGCGTCCAGCGTTCACCAAGCCCGCCGTCCCACTCCGTCCCGGGCAGGGAAGGGTGTGCGGCGATGAACTGCCTGCCGCCGTCCGACCCAGTCGCCGGGAGGCCGGCGGTCCTGCGACGGCACGGGTGGGGGACGTGCAAACTCCGCCGCAGGCGTCTCGGGGCGCTGCGGCAGGACCCAAGTGAGGACGCTGCGTGGCGGGGCCGAGGGAAGACCGGCGGGGCCGCGCGCCGTCGGGCAACCCCTGTCCGGGCCGGCCACTGGTCGTGACCCACGCGTGGGGCTGGACTCTCACTCCCGGGTGAGCTCGAGCACGCGGGACCCGGCCTGCAGCCGGCGCCGTACCTGAGCGCGCGGTCTCCCGCTCGACGCCGCTCCCGCCGAGCAGCTGTCAGTCATGCGGGCACGAGAAACGCGAACCGCCGCCGCCGCAGCCTTTACGGCCGCACTGGGACGCCGTAGCGCCGGAATGTACCACTGTGGCGTGCGGGGACGCCACGCGCTACTGCTTCGGACGCGCGGGCCCCAGAAGCCGCTGGCGCGCGGGGATAACCTGTCGCAGCTGGGACGGGGACGGTGGCAGAGAGCGCCAGGGCCGTGGGGGCAGGCGAAGGCTCGGGGCGGGGCGGGCCCCCGTGCAGTGGACGCGCCCGGGGCGGGACCTGCAGGACCGCCGCGCCGCCCGCCCGCCAGCCGCCGCCATGATCATCCCCGTGCGCTGCTTCACCTGCGGCAAGATCGTGGGCAACAAGTGGGAGGCCTACCTGGGACTGCTGCAGGCCGAGTACACCGAGGGGTGAGGCGCGGGCCGGCGGGGCGCCCGGGGGGCGGCGACCGGGGGAGAGCGGGGCGGGGGGCGGCGACCGGGGGAAAGCGGGGCGGGGGGCGGCGACCCGGGGAGAGCGGGGCGGGGGGCGGCGACCGGAGGAGAGCAGGGCGGGGGGCGGCGACCCGGGGAGAGCGGGGCGGGGGGCGACGACCCCGAGGAGAGCGGGGCGGGGGGCGACGACCCCGGGGAGAGCGGGGCGGGGGGCGACGACCGGGGGAGAGCGGGGCGGGGGGCGACGACCCCGGGGGAGAGCGGGGCGGGGGGCGACGACCCCGGGGGAGAGCGGGGCGGGGGGCGACGACCCCGGGGGAGAGCGGGGCGGGGGGCGACGACCCTGAGGAGAGCGGGGCGGGGGGCGACGACCGGGGGAAAGCGGGGCGGGGGGCGACGACCGGGGGAAAGCGGGGCGGGGTCGGCGACCCGGGGAGAGCGGGGCGGGGGGCGGCGACCGGGGGAAAGCGGGGCGGGGGGCGGCGACCCCGGGGAGAGCGGGGCGGGGGGCGGCGACCGGGGGAGAGCGGGGCGGGGGGCGACGACCCGGGGAGAGCGGGGCGGGGGGCGACGACCGGGGGAGAGCGGGGCGGGGGGCGGCGACCCCGGGGAGAGCGGGGCGGGGGGCGGCGACCGGGGGAGAGCGGGGCGGGGGGCGGCGACCCCGGGGAGAGCGGGGCGGGGGGCGGCGACCGGGGGAGAGCGGGGCGGGGGGCGACGACCCGGGGAGAGCGGGGCGGGGGGCGACGACCCTGAGGAGAGCGGGGCGGGGGGCGACGACCGGGGGAAAGCGGGGCGGGGGGCGGCGACCGGGGAGAGTGGGGCGGGGGGCGGCGACCCAGGGAGGGGGGCGAAGACCCCGGGGAGACGGTGTGGCAGGCGACCCGGAGAGAGGGGAGAGGGTGGCGGGGCGGTGTGACCGGAAGCTCCTGTCAGGATTTCAAGGTCCTGGCTCTTTCAGAACAGCTGTCCATCTCCTCTCTGGAGAGTACTGCCCTCTGCAGGGTGAGCAGTGGGTGTCTTGGGGACTTTTAGGTATCTCCCTGTAGGTCACAAGCACTTTCCATCTGCAGCAAAGATCTCCCTACTTCCTTTCTCTGTTAAGCCCACTTCTTGTCCTGTAAACCTTGCTGATCCATTAAGATGCAAAACAGATTTTTTTTCCTGAATACTTAACTGCCATCCCTGACTTTTGAGGCAGAGTCTGACCACCTGCCACCTTGTAGTCTCCTGTAAAGCCCTGGGGCTCACTGTGCCTGCATGTCAAACAAGAGTCAGTGTGCAGGCTGAAAAGCTTGCTAGAGTGACCAGCATGGAAATATCCGGGAGGCCTACCCCTTCCCAAGCTGCCATCTCTGTGCATTGAAGCCAGTGGTGTGGGAAGTTTTCCAAAGCCTGAGAATGACTAAGTCCTGGGGAAACTGAGACTTGTAATTGGGCTGTGAAATGGGAGAGGGAGGTTCCTGAGGAGGTAGTTTCTCTCTTACTTGGGGAGCAGGGCTGGGGAGAGAAATTCCACAGTTTATTTCCTGTCTGCTGAGGCCTGCCAGGATGAGCAGAGCTCTGCAGGGCCACTCATCTCTGTCTTCCGCAGAACCTGCCCTGTGGGGCCTGAGCTAGATGAGAGGAGTTGGCACCTTGGTTAGGGCCTTGGTCCACAAAGCTCCCCTCCAGCTGTTCAGAAGCCCCAGGAGCTGCCTCAGTCCTGGGTACCAGCTTTAGAAACAGGCAGAAGGCAGGTAAAGGTGGGGTGGGTGTGACCTCTGAGTGAGTAGGTGGGAGAAGAGGCCCACTGGGATCCTGCTGCAGGGCCTCAGCTCCAGTCCAGGTGGAGCTGTCCACCTTGTTTAGCAGGAGAGTAAAATGAGCAGGCACCAGTGCCCAGAGAGGTTGGCTGTGGCTCCAGACCTGTGGGGACCACAGTCTCACTGCTCCTCCCCTTGGCACAGGGACGCCCTGGATGCCCTGGGCCTGAAGCGCTACTGTTGCCGCCGAATGCTGCTGGCACACGTGGACCTGATTGAGAAGTTGCTCAACTACGCACCACTGGAGAAGTAGCCACTGGAGCCGCTTTCCTGCTCTACTGATATGGACAGTGTCACGCCAAGTTCATCAGGCTGAGGTGTCTGTGGGTGGCAACAATGCGTGGCCTTAGCCACATGCCCCCCATGCTGGAAAGAAAGTTCAGTAAAGGTCTTGAGAATTACCCAGGTGTCCTGCTGATTGGCCTGGCTTGGGGAGGTTCCTTTGTCATGTCTCCTGCCTGTGTGAAGACTCAGCCCACCCTCTTACACTGCAGCAGGGCCTACAGTAGGCAGAGCCCTTGGCTGGCTGGGCCCTGGCCCCTTTGACCACTAGGCAAGTGAGATCCACAAGCCTTCCAATAGTCACCCACCTGGTGTGTCTCCTCCTTCCTGTTCCAGGTGGGTGGGGTGGATTCTGTCCTTGATGCCCAGGAAGAGGGAGAGCTTCCAATAGCCTGACACCCAAGAGAGCTTGGGGTCCTGGTGTTCCACCCTGACATTCCAGGCACAGAGACCCTATCACCTTCTCCCAGAATCTCAAGAACCAGGTTTTCTGGCCTGTGGGAGGGGGTGTTTTATTGTCAACCAACCTAGACAGTGTCTGCTACAGTCATGGCTGCCTGGCCCTGTGCTGCCCGCACCTGAGGTTCTGCTCCAGAATTTCTCAGGCTCCACCAAAAGCCAGGGGAGGGACAGCACCCAACGTCCACAGCTGGGCTGGGGGGCTCTGAGGAGGTTCCCAGCACCCAGGTGTTGGCACTTGGTGCTCCAGGGGCTTCTGGTCGTCAGTCCAGGCTGCAGCTAAGAGAGGTAGATGCCTCAGCCAGTCTGGACTAAGGGTATGTGATTGCAGAGGTATGGGAAGCAGCTCTTTAAGCGTCTCCGTCTGGGCCAGTCATTAGCTGCCCAGACATCTGACATGAGGTCCTCTGGGGACCTTAGGGACAGGAGCTAGGGTGGCCCCAATAGTGGAGGAGCATCCCCCTACATTCTGTCAGACCTGGGCCTCTCCTGCCCTCTGATCCCAGTAGGCCTGACTTGATCCTTAGCCTCTACCTCCATGCTCCCCCAAGTGGCCAGAAGGCAAGACTCAGGCCACACAGGTCTGCTTCCGTTTCCTCCTGAAGGGGTTCCTACCAGTGAACCAGGAACACACTGGCCACCCTGGACCCTGGGTATAAGGCTCTTGGCTGCTGCCCTCTGGACACAGCAGGTAGTTGTGGACATAAGTGACAGGATAATCCTGTTCTCAGTGCTCTAACAGTAAGCTGACCCAGCTGTTCAACAAACATTTATTGAGCACCTATTATGTGGCAGGAATAGTTATAGGCATTTGGGATACAGCAGTGGATAAAACCAGTAATACCCTACTCTCGCAGGGACGTTCTAACTGGGATGCAGCATACTTTGTGAACGCGATGTTGAAGAGCAGTGGCAAGAGTTAAGCCAGGCTTTGGCTGATTGGGCCTTACAGCTCTCAGGGCAGCACAAAGGGCTCCTGGTCCTGCCCTGCAGCCCCTGTACCTCTTGACACCTTTAGCAGGGCCCCTACCACCTGCCTCTGATGGTCCATTGTGTAGAAGATGGGCCTGGGTTCTTCCCAGACTTACCCAGGCATCAAGGAGGGGGAACTCTTACCAGAACCTAGGTCTCTTCCTACCTGCCAGGCCTGGGCCCCAAGCCCCACACAGTAGACTAACCATATCTTCCCTATGCTGGGGGAGGGACCCTGCCCCAGGCCTCAGGAAAAAGGCACTTGAAGCCACCCCCAGGGTGGGGTCAGCAGAGGTGATGGTGGTGGCATGCAGGGCACAGACATGAAGATGGGCTCTGTCCTGGCCTTCAGTAGTCAGCTCAGTAGTTAGGTGGGATGCAGCAGGAGGTGAGTGGCCAGGCCAAACCCTGGTGGTCAGTAGTGCTCCAACTTGAGGCTCCTGTATAAGCAGCACGTGAAGACCATGCCAAAGACCTGCAGATGGTCAGGCAGGCATGAGACAGCACCTCAGGCTAGCAGCCCTCCCCCAGCTCCCCATAGTCGCCCTTATGCCCAAACCTGCACACAAGCGATGCCGATGCCCACGGCCCCAATGACCCTCAGGTGCTCTTGGATGAAGGTTTCCAGTTTGGTGATGCAGCCACCCTGTCAGAGTGGGGGGTGCTCAAGGTGAGCCCTGTTAGCTCCCCACAGGCGTGTCCTAGGTGTGGCCCAACAACCCCACCACCCTGCACCAGGCCAGCCCCTTGCTCACAGTGACCCACCTCCACCTTGTAGATGTTGGAGGCGTGATCCCGCTGCCCACAGCCAGGTACCACTGTCTTGCAGCAGCTGTCGGGGACCACACGGCCACCAGCCTCACCCGAGCGGATCCACTCGCTGTCACGCCAGTCCTGGGAGTTGTTGCTGCCGCAGCAGTGAAACTACAGCAAGAAGAGCTGAGCCCGGGGGCCTGCCAGGGACAGCCCCAGGGGCACAGGCATATCCCCTGCAGGCAATACCCACCTCCTGCTGCAGCTTATCCACAGCACTGGTCACACCCTCATGGCCTGGCTGGTGGTACTGCTTGGTCATGGTGTCCTTCAGATTCTCCTTGAGTTCTGTGTTCAGCTGAGGGAGGGAGTGTCAGTTAAGACCTCAAAGGTAGAGAGCTGAGAGAGCCCAGGACTGGACAAAGGCCCCAGGGTGCAAGGGAAGCATTAGGGTCTCACAGCAGCTGGTTGGAGGAACTGGGAGGGTCACCAGGGGATCATGGGTAGAAGGGAATCTCCAGATACCTGGTCACCTTGGGCACTGCAGGCAGGTCACCTGCCCCTGTGGCCACCCTTCCCTAAAAACCTAAACCCTGCCTCCAGGACCCAATGGCAAGTTGGTCAGTGCTGGAGTAGCAGAGGTAGAGATGAGACATGTCTCCCAAGGCCTATCCAAGCCCCTCTCACCTGCTGGTAGTAGACGTAGGCCAGGACACCAGCAATGATCTCCAGCAGAAAGATGAGGAGGAGCAGGATGAAGTACTGGGGGGCAGGGACCCAGTGAGGGGCTCAGCACCAGGCACCACAGAGCAGAGCACCTACCAGCTCCAAGCAGTAGGTGTGGGCCAGGCACCAGGCTCCCCAGCATTCCTGGTGGAGCTGGTGTCTCAGTCTAGCTGGGGGTGGGGGCTGTGGCCCCCTGCCAGCACAGCAGGGCCAGCCTACAGTGACACTAAACCATCAGGGCCCCAAAGACGGTCCCAGGAGACTATAGAGAGGAGCCCCTGGCCAGGACCCTGTGCCCACCACCCGACCAGAATGCTGCCATGCCCCGCTGACCAGGCGCAGCAAGTTCCGTCGCTCCTTGAAGGTGGCACAGCAGCCCAGGATACCGGTCACCATGACGACAACACCAGCCACCACCAGGATGTAGGCAGTAGCCAGGTAGGTGCTTGAGGCCAGTAGGCTGATGTAGTCACTCTTGAGGGCCAGCGTCCAGATGCCCACTGCCATGACAGCCAGTCCAGCCAGCTGTAGGCATGTGCACCAGTCACCACACCTAGTCCAAGTCTGAGAGCCCCAGTTGAGCCCCTAGGCCAAGGCTCAGGTGCCTTCAAGGCCCAGGGAGTGCTGGGTGGGCAGCACGGCACCCAACTCACCCAGAAGCAGCAGTTGTAGGTGAACAGCAGGTACTTGAGGCAGACGGTGCCACATGTCGCCTTCTTCTCGTTGAATTCGCCCATCTTGGGGCTGGGGAGGCATGAAGGGGTCAGAGGGCCTGCAGCATCAGGCCCTGACTAGGAGGGTGGCCAAACGCCAGTGGGGATGAGGGAGAAGGCACTGAGATGCACAGGCCCAGCTGAGGCTGATCCAGCCACCTGTCCTGGGAGGCCTGGGAAGGCCTCCCTGCAACCAGGGCATGAATCACTTCCTGGATCACAGGCTCAGGAGACTTGACCCCCAAGCAGCCAGGCAGACCCCATGGGCGGCAGAGAAACCCAACCCATCACTCACTGACTCACCCCTGCTGGCAGCCAGGGGAGGAGGCCCCAGCTGACCCCTCCCCCAGCATTCCCGGGCTCCACGTCACAGACTGACTGGCAGGAACCTAACACTTAGAGATAAGTCCCCAGAGGCAGTAAAGGATCCGGGAGCTCAGCCCTAACAGAGGTGCTCTGCACAGCCTCTGCTCCCACCAGGATAGGGAGAATGAAGGAACAGAGAAGTGGCCATGTTCCTCCCTAGAGGCCCCAGGCACACCTGCCCTGCTCACACCAGTATCTGCACAGGGAGAGCCTGGGGTTTAGACAGCAGCTGGGCACCACTGCCAAATTTCCAGACACTACCTGCAGTCTCTGCCCCGCCCAGCACTCACCAGGCTGTCTGGGAATGACTCCTCTACAGGACAGGTGTACAGAAGTTCCCCAGGACCCTGAGCTAGAGAGGAGCAGAGAACGAGTCACAGGTCACAGGTTTGCCCTCCCTGCCGGATCCTGCCCAAACTCTTTCCTGGTGGCTCAGACAGTGGGTCAGACCTACTCAAGAGGCAGAGGGAGGAGCAATCAGGCCCAGTATTTTGGTCTGGGAAGGGGCGGGGTGGGATGTGAGGGCAGAGGACATTTCTGGGCAGTCTGGTCCTGAGAGGAACTTCAGGTCTCCAGGTGCCCCACCCTGGGCCTTAGCTCCATACCGGTCACTGCCCCTCCCCCACCAGGCAGCAGCTGCGGACGGAGAGAGCCACCGATCTCCACCCCTGGGTTTGGCGGGGGTGTCAACAGACTTCCACCTCCGAGCTGTGGGACGGTGACACAAAGCACCACTGAGCTGGGGCCCAAACACATGGTATAAACAACCCCAGCAGCCGGGCAAGCCCTGGGCCAGGCTCTGGGGACCCCTGCTTCCTGGGGCGGCTGATTCCGGGCAGACATTCCTGCGGCCTGCCCAGGGCTGCTCTACACCCGGCCTTGGACTTCCACCGGCCCTCGTCGTCCCGCCACACTCGGGGAGCCGGGACTCGGCCCCAGCCGACCAGGGAGAATCCTCGCGTCGCGGCGAAGAAGTCGCCGCCGTCAAGGCCCCCGCCCGGGCGCGACCACTGGCCCCGCCCACTTGCGCCGGGCGGTGGGCGAGCCGAGGGGAGGAGACCGCGGTCCAGGGGCGAGGAGTAGGGCGTTCGGGCTGCACATTTTGTGTCCTTGCACACCGGGACTGCCGTGCCTGTCCTAGAACCCCGGAGGCGCCCTCCCTCGCCCAGCGCCCTTCCCGCCCGGCGCACGCCAGCGACCTCCCTCCGGAAGGGGCCCGTGAACCGGCTGCGTAGGTGTCCGGCGGACGCGGCCCCCCGGGCGCCAGCGGCGGCCTCCGGCACAGAAGCACGAAGGACCTGGGCGCCCTGGGCCCCGCTCGGGCGGGCCGGCTCCGCCGCACACTCACCGACCACGCGACAGGGTCCGGGCCCGGGCGGCGGCTGCGGGGGCGGTGGCTCCCGGTGCGAGAATGCGCGGCCGCAGGCCGGCCAGGCCCCGCCCCGCCCGCGGCCACGCCCACAGCCGGCCGACGCCGCGCAGGTCCGGACGCGTTTCGGAGGGCGGGAGGCGGCGGTGCTGACCGGGCCTCGGGGGCGGGCCCGGTGAGCTGCGGCTCCCGGACACTCAGAGCCTTGACCAGCCCGACCCCGAGAGAGGAGCTGGGCGAGGGGCGAGAGGCGGGAGGTGGGGGCGGCCCGCCAGACTCCCCGCTGGAGGAGGACCCGAGTCCCCAGGCCCTGGAGTCCCCAGGCCCTGGAATCCTCAGGCCCAACCCCCATTTCTCTCTCCGTAACCACTCGGTTTTACAGATGCTGGCCCAGCCCGGAGGTTCTAGCGGAGTGGGCCCATGACCTGGCAGACCAGCTGGGCTGGTGGGAAGCCACTCAGCTCCCTGGTGAAAAGGGGGTTGCTCAGGGCTGGGGATGTGGCTCAAGCGGTAGCACCTTCCCCGGGTTCCAGCCTCAGCACCACATACAAAGATGTTGTGACCGCCGAAAACTAAGAAATATTAAAATTCTGTCTCTCTCTCTCTCTCTCTCTCTCTCTCTCTCTCTCTCGAAAAGAAACCAAAAGGGGCTTGAAGCATGGCCAAGGACAATTCAAGCACTCAGGGACCCACAGCCCCAAAAGAGCAGGGTCATGTGTCTTGTGTGTACCTCTCACATGTCGTGGTGTGCCAAGGACGCCTCATTGTGAAGCACACATATGCTGCATCTCCGAGACACAGAAAACCAAGAAGAACACACGCAGTGGATGTTATAGCAGTTTTTGTTTGTTTTATTTGTTTTTCCCGTGCTGGATAGTCAAGGGACCAGGATAAGTATTGGCAAGGGCACACCTGGCAGGGGCACATGAGTCCCTTGAGACCTTTGCCACCCACAGGTTAGTTCCTGCATGTCTTTGTGGGCTAGAGCCCACACCCTGAATGGTAGCCCTCCTCCCAGGACAAGTAGCCTTCAAGGGGCAGCTCCTCCAGGTAATGCCCAGGGGAGTCACTTGGAGCTGGTTATCGGGCACTGGGAAGGTGGCCAGACCCACGTCTGGGGGGCCTAGCCCAGCTGCAACAGCAGCAGCAGGTGGGCCCAGGCAAGTGGGCTGTGGCCAGAGCCTTCTTGTGGCTGCTTCTGAGCAGCCTGGCCTCACAGGTCTCTCTCTCATCTCGGAGGTCTCGAAGCCGTGTATTCAGCTCCCTAGAGAAGGGGAAGTGGGAGAGCTGAGAACCCTAAGCAATCTAAGACCTTAAGGAGGGAGCAACCCAAGGTGGGAATGTGGGTTCTGGCTCCCCTCAAACCAGAAGAGAGGTGCCTGGTGGGACGTAGGGATGCTGGAGGGAGGGAGAGTAGACGTGAGGAGGAGGGACTCCTCCCAGTGGGATGAGGTGGAGGCCAAGAATATTTGGGAGCTTGGATACCCCTCCGAAGCTCTATTGAGCCCTTTTCCTACCACTGGCCTAGGCCCGACTGCACCTGAGCAGCTCTAGTTGCCGTAGGAGGCTGAGTTTCTCTTTCTGCATGTTCCTGGAGACTGCAACCACGTCTCTGTGGGTAGGAAATGGTGACCCATGCAGGCAGGGCCCTCCCAGAAGTCCCTCCCTCCACCCCTACTCCCCAGACCCTGGGGGCAGCACTAGATCTTGGCATGGGGATATAAGTGGCCCAACCTGAGCCTAGCAAGCCAAGGCCCCAACCAACCAGCCCTGTACCGTTGTGTCTGCTCCTGGCGGCCCCGAGCATCACCCTCCAGTCTGTGCAGCTGCTCCTGCACCCCCTCCAGCTGTGCATGCAGTGCCTCACAAGCCTGCCGTAGCTGGGTGTTCTGGGCCTGCGCCTCCAGCTGCTCTGCAGCTCGGGCCTGTAGCTGCCGTTCCAGCTGGGGAAATGGTGTGGGCTGGTGAAGGCCCCCAGATGCCTCACTTGCCCCTCACCCCCAACATCTCTAGGGTTGGCAGCACTGAGACACAAGAGCACCCTTGAGGAAACTGGGACTGCAGGGGAGACTGTGGGATGAGGTTTGATTTGGGGTTCAACTACTTACCTCCAGCTGCCGCAAGCCAGCACTCTCCAGCTCCTGCTCGCGGCTCTGCAGCTCCAGCTCCAGATGCCCCCTTCGCTCCTCCAGGGGTAGGTTCTGGAACACACCGGGGCATCTAAGCCTTTTCTCTGGCCTCGAAGAAGAGGCAGCGGAGGGGTGGGATGGGGCCAGGGTGGGCCATGGAAGGGTGAAGGCTGGTGGGGCCGCCGGGAGAGGAGGAACAGGGCACCCGGCGCTGGGGCAGCCTGTACCCGCAGTAGGGGAACCCTCGGGGAGGGACCAGTTTGAGGAAGGTGGAGCCAGAGAGGCTAGCTAGGCTGAGAGGACGCCACACCTGGCTCTGCCTGTGGCGCTGCCGCTGCTCCCGGAGTTGCTGCTCCAGCTCCTCATAGAGGCCACGCACTTCCCTCTCATGCTCGCCTTCCCGCCTTTGGAGCCGAGGATGAGACAGCCTTGAGAACGTGCCGGCCCTGCCTCTACCCCTGTACTGGGGCCCCAGAACCGCATCGGGCTCCACTCTCACCGCCGCAGTGCCTGCTCCAGGCCCTCGCGCTCCCTGGCTGCCTCTTCTAGGCAGGCCGATGCTCGCCTCAGAACTTCCTCGAAAGAACCCAGCAGCTCTGGTCTCTCACGCTGCAGCTGGGCCCACAGTGCCCTCACAGCCGGCTGCCTGAATCAGGCAGGTGCAGACTGAGACCCAGGAGATCCCCGGAGACCCCCGCAGCCCGGGAGTTTGACCCCTGCAACGCATTCCATTCAGGGTTCAGTGCTCTCATCCTGCCCGGGTTCTGTGGCTGGGACCCTGAAGTGTCACCGTATGTGGACAGCCCAGCATGCCACATGCCCAGTGCCTCCCCTCCCGAAGCTGAGACTGCTTTGTCCTGGAATGCAAATTCTGCGGGAAATCACGCCTGGCGGGCTGACAGATGGCTGGGCCTGATCAGGCCCAGGGACTCTGCGTGGGAACAGAAAGGTGGTCACCGTGGACAGAGCATGCAGCGTGGACAGAGCATGCAGCCAGAGAGAGTAGAAGCAGGAACCGGGAGCAAAGCTAGCATCCACTCACTTGCCCAAGACCCGGGCCACTCCCAGCTGCTCCAGTGCAGTGCAAAATTGCTCCTGCTCCTCCTGTTCCTCCTGCTCCTCCTCCTCCAGAGAACCCCTGGTGCCCTGCACATCTGACCAGCCCGATTCAAAGGTTTCCTCAGTAGTCCGGGAGGGTTGCATGCCCTGAGCCAACTCCACCCCCACAAACTTCCCTGCAGACATGGGAGGGAGAGATTACGGGACTGTGGGTTACCACCCTGGCCCTCCCCTGCTCACCCCCACCCCCAGCCATATCCTGTCCTCTCTCAGGGCCCAGTTTCCTGTTTTTGTTCCTTATTCTAGTCCTGTTGGCCTGGGAATGGGAGGTGACAGCCAGGCTCCCAGCTCCACCTGGGTTTGGCAGGAGACAGAAAGGGGTTGTGAGCAGAAAGATCAGTGTCATATACTACTATCTGGGGGGGGTGGAGGTCCCAGGCACTTGAGTGTAGATACAGTGAGTGCCCTGGATCTACAGGGAGTGCCCTGGATCTACAGGGAGTGTAGATACAGCCCAGAGTCCCACATGA